>NC_044393.1:47199922-47502953 GCF_006542625.1 Nomascus leucogenys
GATGGGGTTTCACCATGTTGGTCAGGCTGGTCTCGATCTCCTGACCTCAAGTGATCTGCCTGTCTTGGCCTCCCAAAGTGCTGGGATTACAGGCGTGAGCCACCACACCCAGCCAGAAGTCAGTTTTAAAACTTAAATTATTCGAGAGTAGGTATGTTTTCAATTTGATTCTTATAAGTGACCTAAGGGATCTGGAAAAGAGGTAAAACTTTGCATGGTAAAGGTCCAGCATGCCCAAGGCCGGACTTGGTTCTGAAGCCTGCTTTGTCAACTGTTGTAAACGGCCACTGTAAGCATTGTAACATCTGTGGGCTAAGGAGTACTCTGAGCGCTTCAAGCTTAGGGGGATGGAGGCAGAGGCAAATGAGAGGGGAAGAGTGGACCCTGGCAATTATTTAGCAAGTTCTGTAGCACTGTGGAGTGGGTTTGTTGACTAAGCAGAAGGAGTGCTGAACTTTTAGTCACACTTGATGCTACCCGAGTGAGAGTACAAATGCTGACTTGGAAGCTCTAGTCATTTCACAAGTTTCTACCCATGTTTGTCTCATCTGGAGGGTTATATGCTATAATATGAGAAAGTTCATTTAACTTGTGCCTGGGGGACATTGAGTTAGTGATGGCCTGGATGCTGAGGGATTTTGCCAATACTCTCTTTTTGACAGTTCTTTAAGGCCCAAATACAACATTGCATTATTTGCTTATTTGGTGGTTAGGGCTATCATGTCAAGTGATTGGATTTTTGCTTGAATCCCTTCCTAGGGCGAAATGTCTGGGCAAAAATGGCTGCTAGTGAAGCTTGAATGTTTGATATGCTATGGTTGCAGTCACTTATAACCTAGTGGTTTTCTTCTTCTTGTCTTCATCACGTTCTGAAACAAAAGATACCTTTCTATACTAACCAGAAAGGAAGACAGGTATAGTCGGGGGTATTACCTCTACATGGGAAAAGGGACGAAAACAGAAGATAATTACTCAGTGGAACGAAAAGCAGCGAAAGCAGCTGGTAGCATCCATTGTAGCTTTAACTGTGGTGCATAAATGAGCTCCATTTACTTGATTACATCCCCCTTGGGTCCTCCTATTCTAATTCCAAGGGTATCCCATGTGGAGTTCACAGGCTCACTGAGTTTGCTGGGCTTGTGAGCGAAAATGGAACTGCCAGCATATTCATTTGAGCAGTGCTAGAAGTCAGGGTTTGTGACTTTAGGAAATGGAATCTTAGGAAATGTGGCAGTTTTTGAGCTCTGGGAAAAGCACCTTAGACCTGTCCTGTCAGCTGTCCTATGTCTCCTCCAGAGATCATGGCTACTACTTATGCCTGGCTCTGTTTATTCCTGTTCTTGGGCCTGCCTGACCTTGACAGATAAGCCTAAGATCAGTAGAGTCATTGGTATTCCTCTGCAATCACATCTCAGTTAATGGTTTGAGGTATTTTTAAAGGCTGTATTTGCCCAGTGTTAACTTAGCAGAAGGAAGTAAGCTCTTATCAGAAAATATGCCAGAGCTGGAGTCACAGTTATGATCAAATGAAGTCTCTGACCTTGAAGCTTTATTTTTCTTTGCAGAGATCTCACAAATGGACGTGTGAAAATTAAGCCAGACACAAGCAGGTATTTCATAGGAGTTATCAAGAATTCATTTGGAAGAAAAGTACTTAGGTTGAGATGTGAGGACTCAAAAGTATCTGTTTTGATCTTACTAATAGTTGATGTTAAAATCAACTTCTGGTGACTACTTGAGCTTAATTTCTTGGAGGAAAGCCATTGTAATAGGCTCCCTCTGGCTTTCAGAATTATAAATATACAGTGCTTAAGGAAAAAGGGAAGTACTTGAAACTTTTAAGTAATCCATGTGCTTTTAGTGAATATATTTAGTCTTTTTGTAGCTGATTGACCAGCTTTTCACGTTTTAGAGGTTAAGTACATAAGTTTTTAGTCTTGAACTTTTTATTTTGAAGAAAGGGACCCAAAGGGAAATTTGGAGCGAAATACCTCATCTTAATTCTAGTCTTCACTTGGCATTCCCTGCTTTGGATAATCCAGTGTTATGACAACTTTACTGTAGCACTCCTTACAGTAAAAGGAATGGGGCAATGAGATGCTTACTCTATGAGTTCCTCGTGCCTTGTGTGTCAGGTTTTCAGATTGACCACCACCTTGTCTGCTTTAATTTATCTTTATTTAAGTCACTTTTCCCTAATAGGCCAGTTCCTATTAGTGCTGCCACTGTTCTCTCCTCTCTCTTTTTTTTTTTTTTTTGACGGGCAGAAATGGAGTTAGTTTTTTCCTCTCAATTTCCAGCTCACAAAATCAGTTAATTGAGTATTCAGAGTGGTGCTCACACTTGTTGCTCATGTGTAACCACAGTGGGATTGTGCTAATTAAGGCCTTGATTGGTTTTTCTAATTCACCCCTCCTGTCTAGATTCCTTGGCTATTTGAAACAGTCCCAGGTTTACTCTGAACTCTCCACCCAGGATCCTATTCCACATGACTGTTCTCTGTGCCATCTCCCAGGTTTTCCTTTCAGATCTTTGTGTGGCCTGGTTAATGCCTCTTGAATGTTCATTGTACTTTGGCATTTATGTAAGAATTCAAGATTTTGTTCTGTTTAGTTCAGGCCTTAGTGTACAGTCAGGTATTTGGCCAAATGTATTGTACATGACATATGTAATGTACATGACATTGTAGCAGTTGTTTTGTTTATATTACAGGAATACTTTGGATATATTCACATGCTTGTGAAGAATGGGTTTCCCCTCAGTTTCAAATAAACTTAGAAATGTCTCAACTGACATTTTTTCTTTTTTTTTTTAATTTTTAATTTTTAATTTTTAATTTTTTTTTTTTGAGACAGTTTCGCTCTGTCACCCAGGCTAGAGTGCAGTGGCGTGATCTCAGCTCACTGCAAGTTCCGCCTTCTGAGTTCACGCCATTCTCCTGCCTCAGCCTCCCGAGTAGCTGGGACTACAGGTGCCCGCCACCACGCCCAGCTAATTTTTTGTATTTTTAGTAGAGACGGGGTTTCACCGTGTTAGCCAGGATGGTCTCCATCTCCTGACCCTGTGAACCACCTGCCTCGGCCTCCCAAAGTGCTGGGATTACAGGGGTGAGCCGCCGCACCCGGCTTAACTGACATTCCTAAATGATCTATGTATAAACTGCTTTTTAGTAACTACTCATTTTTGGAATAATTTTTTAGGGCCAAATGAGTTTGAAATTAATATGCAAAAAATGTATTTCAGCTGAGATCTGTATCTGTGGACCTGAATGTTGATCCCTCGCTTCAGATTGACATACCTGATGCGCTCAGTGAGAGAGATAAAGTCAAATTTACCGTGCACACAAAGGTAAGTAACATGCAGGGGTAATACATACAGTGCTAGGTTGCAGCCTTGTTATTCACAGTGGATGTGAGAAGAGATTCCCTGGGCTTCAAACAGTTGCTATTCATAGGGTAGCACTATTAAGTGAGAACCTCCCCAATCTATCTCACAGTAAGCATCAGGTGAGTGCCACTGTGGCAGCAGCATTCTGCTGTGGCAGAGCCCTGGGCTGTGGGGCATTTTTTTTTTCCTTTTTTTTTTTTTGAGACAGTCTCATTGTGTTGCCCAGGCTGGAATGAAGTGGTGCCATCTTGGCTCACTGCAACCCCCGCCTCCCGGGTTCAAGCAATTCTAGTACCTCAGCCACCAGAGTATCTGGGATTATGGGCCTGAGCCACCACACCCGGCTAATTTTTATATTTTTAGTAGAGATAGAGTTTCACTGTGTTAGCCAGGCTGGTCTCAAACTCTTGACTACAGGTGATGCACATGCCTCAGCTTCCCAAAGTGCTGGGATTCAAGGCGTGAGCCAGAGCCATCACACTGGACCCCACCTTTGTTTTTAATTTGCATCCAAGAGAAGTTTCTCTCTGTAGCTTGCTTTTTTTCAGCATTTACTAAATTGGGAAAGACCTTTCCCATGTGGTTTTTTCTTAATGCCTGGGCGGCTTGAATAGCACACTTCAGTTATTCCGGAGGCAGTGTAAAAAGACTGGTGACATAATTCTCTGCCTGAGCTTACCAGATCAAAGGAGGTAAAATCAGCATTCACTGGAGTGAAAAGGAAGGAAGCCAGGGACAATTTTTAGAACCATAGTAAGTTACAGCTAAGAGGTTTTTTTAAAATTTATTTTTCTTTTTTGTCATAAGTTGGGTGTGGGGGGTAAATTCAGACTTACAAAGGTAGAATTTGGGGTTGGATTGGGTGGCTCACATCTGTAATCCTAGCACTTCGGGAGGACAAGATGGGCAGATCGCTTGAGCCTGGGCAACATGGCAAAAACCTGTCTCTTCCAAAAATATAAAAATTAGCCAGATGTGGTAGCACACACCTGTAGTTCCAGTTACTCAGGAGGCTGAGGTGGGAGGATGGCGTAAGAGCCTGGAAGGCAGAGGTTGCAGTGAGCCAAGAAGCCAAGATCAGTCCACTGCACTCCAGCCTGGGTGACAGCCAGACCCTGTCCCAAAAATGTATATAAACAAAAAAAAAGTACACAGAAACAAAAAAAAATAGAATTAGGGTTGTGGCTTCTTGGAACTGAACTTCTACCAGTAGATTCTGATTGGGTATTCATTACAGGCTTCAGAAAGGTGGAGTTTGGGGAGAAATCCTTAGAGTTCAGGTTGAATCTTAGCTATGACTTTCATGACAGGAGATCATGTGTTACTGCTTTGTTCTTTACTGGATCATATTATGATGTATTATGCAGAATTTTCCCACTGCGTAGCCTAGGAAACCCAAATCACTTATCTAAAAGTTGTGGTTACCAGTTAACTTCTTTCTTTCTTTACAGACCACACTGCCCACGTTTCAGAGCCCAGAGTTTTCTGTTACAAGGCAACATGAAGACTTTGTGTGGCTACATGATACTCTTATTGAAACAACAGACTATGCTGGGCTTATTGTGAGTCTTTTAGAAAATCAAATAAGCTAGTTCTTTCTGCCTTGCTATGCATTAGTTTAAAAGAGACTTATATCCACTTTTTGTAATGGATTGTGAAAAGTTAGATTTCATCTACCTACTGGAGTATTTGCTAACTGTCAAGTGGAAAGTATGTGAAGGAATAGTGTTACAGCTTTGAGGTGGTGCATACAGGCTTACATTATTTACATTGTAAAGGGGTGTGAACAGTGTAATGACTTTAGTCTTACCTACCTTTAGATTTGTTTTTTCTCTGGTATGTTTTTTCCAATGTCAGTAGAATTGATTTCTAGGAAACATTAGTATTGGTAATAGTTTGTGATAAGATTTCTCAAAAGTTGCTGAAGGAGGCCATGCCTGTAATCCTAGCACTTTGGGAGGCTGAGGTGGGTGGATCATCCGAGCTTAGAATTTTAAGACGTGCCTGGGCAACATGATGAGACCCTGTCTCTACTAAAAATACAAAAAATTTGCTGGGCGTGGTGGTGCATACCTGTAGTCCCAGCCACTGGGGAGGCTGAGGCATGAGAATCGCTTGAACTTGGGAGGCAGAGGTTGCGGTAAGCTGAGGCCATGCCACGTCGCTCCAGCCTGGGTGACAGAGCGAGACTCTTTCTCCCAAAAACAAAGTGCTCAAGGATGCAGTTTTCAGCCCTTGATTGTTATTTCTTGGCTGCAGGAACAGACTTAACTGATTTTAAAGGAGATTTCCATGCATTTTGTCCTGCCAGGCAGACTGAAGAAGCTCTCCAAATGATGATTTCTTAATCATTAAACAAAATTAGTACCGAAGCTTATATTTAGATAGGTCTGTTCATTCAAAATTAAGAGTCCTTGATTATCCCTTGGGATTAGGAAAAAATTCCTTTGGAATACTGGACACTTTATAATCTTGATGGCTAATCGTTGGTGTTTAGCATTCGTTGTACTAGTTTTAGGCCAACATTGAAGCAGTATAGACACTGTTGTGCTCTGAACAATTGTCTATAATGGATAAACTGAACAAATGATTGCCATCAAAGTGAATATGCAACTCTCAGGAAGACACCTCATTTTAAATGTCCAGAAGAGTTAAGGAAGGTTAAGAAAAAACAGGAGTTGACTTTTAAATAGCCCCACAGGAGTGGAGTGGTTGTCTCCTGTGGACCAGCAAGAGTAGAATGAGGCACCAACTAGAAAACATCGCTGCTGGGACAAGAGGCTCATGAGTTCCTGCCTCTGCTGCAGATTCCACCTGCTCCTACGAAGCCCGACTTTGATGGTCCTCGAGAGAAGATGCAGAAACTGGGAGAAGGTGAAGGGTCTATGACCAAAGAAGAATTTGCCAAGATGAAACAAGAACTGGAAGCGTAAGTGGATTTTCCTGGTGGGCTCTGTCTTTTGAGAAGTAGAAAAGTGGTGCTGTGTACAAAAATAAGTAGAAGAACCTGACTTAATTTTGTTTTAAGTGCAGCTGTTTAATTAGGTCCCTAGCGTCGTTTTCTAAAACTAGTAATACATCTTGCATAGTGTGGGACGTGGTCTTTGTACTTCACACATTGATTCATTGGAGGCCATTGACACTAATACCCGATAGACTAGTTGTTTTTTCCCATATGTAGAGCATACTTATTAGGGATGCTGGTCTGGCACAGTGAGGAAATAAACTTCTGTGCCTTTATAAATTGCTCATAATGTACAAAGCTTTTCTTTCGGAAGCTTGGTTACTAGATGTTGAGAAGAAATTAGAGAGATGGGGTTTCGTCATGTTGCCCAGGCTGGTCTCGAACTCCTGAGCTCAGGTGATCAGCTCACCTTTGCCTCCCATAGTGCTGAGATTATAGTGAGCCGCCCCGGGGCCAGGCCAAATAATGAGTGCTGTTATAGAGTAGCATTCTCAGTAACCATCACATTGATGATTTGAAAGAGGAAGTCCAGGTCTACAGGCAGCAAGTATACTTTAATCTGGTTGTCATTTAATTTTTTCAAACAAAAATAGATTTTTGGAAAGTTTCTTACGAATCCATCCTTGCACTTCCTCATCTTAGCTGAAAAGTACTCATTCCTCCCCTCTTCCCCCATCAGCTCCCCCTCTCCAAACCCCTGTGTCATCTAGGGCAGCACTCAAACCTCCAGGCCCTGAAAGCATTTAGCACACACTTGAGTGGCTCTCGGGACCAGCTCTGGGGAATGAGGCACTGAACACAACAGACCCAAGTTTCTACCATTAGGAGTTTTAAGGTGACCTTTAATGTCTACGTTGAGATAAAGCTGCTTTGTAATTTTTGTTAACTTTTAGCTTCATTAGACTCATGCTGTATACTCGGGCTGCGGAGTTAAAGGTTCTCATTGCTTCAAAGAAACAAATGTTCTGTGGCTACTAAGTAACAGTAATTGCATGTAGATTTAGGAGCTCATGGACTTGATCCATCAAATCCAATTACAACATTGCTTTCCTCCATGGGCTTATTCCACAGATTCAAAAATGGCAACTGCCTTATTATCTAACTAGACACCAGTTTATACTGAAACACTGTTTGGTCCAGTTGCAGTGTTTTATGTGGTGGCATGAGCAGAGCCATAGAATTAATCAGGAGTGGTACTGGTCAGGTAGTTGAGCTGTGTCAACTGAATGCCATGTGTGCATCTCTTTTCAGTGAGTATCTCGCTGTTTTTAAGAAGACTGTGTCCTCCCATGAAGTCTTCCTTCAGCGGCTTTCTTCTCACCCTGTTCTCAGTAAAGATCGCAACTTTCATGTTTTCCTGGAATATGATCAGGATGTAAGGCATTTTTATTCCGTTTTGATAATCCACTTCAAATGTTTATACTTTCAAAATGTACTTGATAGTTTCTACTGCTTTAAAATTTTGAATTTCTTACACAGTGGAAACCTTTTTAGATGCTGCTTTTCCTTCATTGTTTAAGTCATTTTTTGTAAAACTCTGCTTAAAGGAAATTTTGACTCTTTCCCCTTCCAAAACCTAGGTTTCTTTTTAAGAAACTAACAGTCCCAAACATCCCTTAGTTAATTTATTAACAATTCCAAACTTAACTAAGTTCATTTTAAGGAAATTAAAATTTGTGTAATTTATTTTCTTCCCAGCTACCCTTTTTGTTGAATTATGCCTTTTTTCTTTCCCTTTTTGAGGCGGAGTCTTGCTCTGTTGCCCAGGCTGGAGTGCAGTGGCGCGATCTCGGCTCACTGCAAGCTCCACCTTCTGGGTTCACACCATTCTGCCTCAGCCTCTTGAGTAGCTGGGATTACAGGCGCCCACCACGACACCCGGCTTATTTTTTGTATTTTTCGTAGAGACGGGGTTTCACCGCGTTAGCCAAGATGGTCTTGATCTCCTGACCTCGTGATCCGCCTGCCTTGGCCTCCCAAAGTGCTGGGATTACAGGCGTGAGCCACTGTGCCTGGCCGCGAATTATGACTTTTATGCTATTTTTCTTTTTAACATGTTTTGGTTTTTGCTACTTAATATGGATAGAAGAGAACAGTAATTTTCCCAAGGATTTCAGAGCCACTAAGACTTAGCTTCTAGTCCGTCTTTCAAAATCTCTTAAGCTTTTTAGAATGAGATGACCTACCTATGTTTGGGTTTAGCCATTAGGTGTTTTAAGCTTGGAGGTTAAGGCAGAATTAAAGATACTTTATGCATTTGCCTGTACTGATAAAGAGGATTACTTATAATGTTACTCAGAACTTTAAGAGAATCTAGAAAAATACATACCATATAAATTGTTCTTTGGAATTTTCTTCTTTTAGCTAAGTGTTAGGCGGAAAAATACTAAAGAGATGTTTGGTGGCTTCTTCAAAAGTGTGGTGAAAAGCGCTGATGAAGTCCTTTTTACTGGAGTTAAGGTAAGTGGCCTTTGGCTGTTGGAGAAAATTTTTGATTTCATCGGGAATAGGTGACCTTTTGTTTCTTTGAAAGAGATACTTGTGAAACAAATGGTTAACTTTTAAGAAATGTAAGTTTTCTTCAAATTTTGGTAATTTTCATCTACTTACTCAATTTTCACTTATTTCCCAAAGCACCTTGTTCTCTCCCAGGAGAAGCAACTTGAACCTTTCCACACTTGGCTTCATTTTCTCCTTTTCTGTAAGGAGGGAGATTACTCAGTTAATTTCTAAAATAAAGTACAAGATCAGTATTTTATCCCACTCTCAGAACTACACTGTCCAGTTTGGTCACCAACTACAGGTGATAGAGAAGCACTTGACATGTAACCTAGCTGGCACAACTAAGGAACCAAACTTTAGATTTTATTTACATACTGGATTTCAAGGCGTTAGCACAAAGATAAGAATACAAAATAACATTTCCATTACCCTTAGAGGTATAATTTACTTTCCTACTTCTCAGGCCTCATTCCTTTGTAACTGAGTTAACCTTACAGTTACTATCTGGTGTCTGGCTTTGCCGCTCCAGGGAGCCCAGAATACAGGTGCTAAGTAGAGAGGGCATCATCAGGAATTAGGAAACTCGGACTTGGTCCTGTTTAAAGTGTATGGGACTGTCCTATATCCACGCATTATGGGATATTTGGCATTGGCATCCTTGGCCAATGCCTACCAGATACCAGGATTTCCTCCCAGTCTGAAACCAATCAAGAGAAAAAAAAAACCTCATTGACACACAGATAGGTATTCAAACCATTGTACTAGTGTAAAATTGCTGGGTCTTCGGATGCCAGTTTTACTGGTGGTTGTTAAGTGATTCTTCTGTAGACATTTTCTGCCAGCCCTTGATTTTTGCCAGCCTTGGTTAAGAAATAGTATCGTAAATTTGTAATTCCCTGATGTGAAGAGGTTAAACTTTACTCATATTTATTTGCCATGTTCTAAGCAATATATTTTTATATTGATAAATACAAAAGGCTGCAGGGATAGTATATTTTCACATTCATGAAATGTCTGGTTCTTTTTTTCTTCCTTCTAGGAGGTAGATGACTTCTTTGAGCAAGAGAAGAACTTCCTTATTAACTATTACAATAGGATCAAAGATTCTTGTGTGAAAGCTGACAAAATGACCAGATCTCATAAAAGTAAATATCATTTACCACTAGTCACTTACAGCTTTGCTGATGAGCCTGGCTGTGTTTGGATAAAAAGACATGTCCTTGTTTCTGCAGATGTTGCCGATGACTATATCCACACTGCAGCCTGCTTACATAGCCTGGCTTTAGAAGAGCCCACAGTCATCAAAAAGTAAGGTTTTTTTGGAAAAGCATTTCCCCTAACCCAATTGAAGAGTGCTGAGTGGTATAATTAAAAGCATAAATGAGTAGTGACTACATGGTCCTGCTCTGGAATTACAAGCTCAGTAAGACAAGTCTCCAGCACTCATCTTACATGTTCTCTGGACATAAGACACTTGTAAGACAATTGTAGGGGACTGGGGCTCTTCTATATGTAAACAAATACAGTAAATGTCAAAGCAGTAGTTTCTGTCACACTTAAAAGCCTATTTTCTTTAGTTTTGGAGTTTGTGAGAGTTTATCTTGAATCTTCCCCTGGCAATTGGTGCTTGCCATTTTGCCTGGTAATGCCCTAGACCTTCTTTTTTTTTGGCCTGTGATGCAGCCCCAGGAGATCCTAAGAACATGTGCCCCTGCCCTGGACCTTGAAGAGATTTGGTTATAGTGGTCATGAGAATAATTTAATGACCCCAGTCTGACAGACAGCTGTTTTGATGTACAGTTTTCTGAAATTACCTTCATTCATTGAATTAAAAACCCTTCCATTTTCACTCTGCACTTATGTATGTGTTTCAGTTTCTCCATCCTGGGCATTTCTGGTGTAAGACAATATTTTACTTAACATCCAGGCTTGGCAAAACAGGTGATTCTACTTCTGACTTGAAATTGAAAGGCTAATGGCAGAACCATGACGAATTAAGTAGCATATTTACTGCTTTGTGATGCCCATAGCAGAGCTCATTAGAACCCGACCTTGGTTAACAGAGCATTGGCATTTAATAAGAATATTTGAGCGCATGGCAGGATGACTGAAGGGTCACCAAGAGGCTGAGTGTGGTGCTGTACATGTGTGTAATTTTGTGACCATTTTCTCTACTATTTGGGGTCAGTTGAAGTGAGAGCACTACTTTTAAATTAATGCTAAATCACCAAAGGCTAGGACTCCTGAGTTGACCCATTCCTGTCTTGCACACTGGTAAGATCATGTTTTATAGATGATTTAAGACCTTAAACCAAAATTATACGTACATTTCCAGGTACCTATTGAAGGTTGCTGAGCTATTTGAAAAACTAAGGGTAAGGATTTTTGTGTTGGTCTTCATAATATATATTTCATAATCTGTAGCTTTCTGCCTTGATGGTGACCTTTCCTTTTCTATATAGAAAGTAGAGGGTCGAGTTTCATCAGATGAAGATTTGAAGCTAACAGAGCTCCTCCGATACTACATGCTCAACATTGAAGCTGCTAAGGTAGGAAGAGAGTTGCTCAGCTTCTCAGAGCAGTGCAGGACCAGAAGTCTGTTTAAAAAGTTTCTTTATACAAAGAGGCAGAATAAGAATTTATCAGACTTGTTTTTATAAATGACATGCCTTTCTGGCATTGTATCCATAAAGCTTGTGTATCTGACAGCACTGTAGGGGTTGTGTGAAGTAGACAGGTAATAGTTTGGGGAATTATAGGTCATTGATGTGGGACATAACATGCAGAAAGGGCTGTTTCTGGGGCAGAGAAGATTTGGGAGTTTTTATTGAATTGCAAGTATCCCTGCAGCCTTTGAGCCGTAAAGCATTATATGTATATGTGGACAAAATGGTAAGCATATTTCATTCCTTTGGGAACGAAACATGCGTTGTCTGCATTGCCCTGAACAAATATGTTTTAATTTTATGTGAAATGTATTAAATCGGGCAAAATAAAATTAGATAGGATTGTATGCCCTCTAAGGCTGAAATGTCATCAGAAAGTAAAAGGGTAAAAATTTTTTCCCCCATCATGTAATTTTATTTTAGTTAATTTGCCCTTTGGCATGTTTTCTGAATCTGGGAGTTTTTAAAAACATACTTTTTTAATAGCCTATTTTTTGCTTTCATGTAATTAAGAGCTCATTTAACGATTATTTGAGTATATACAAAAATAGGCCGAGTAGTTTCACCCATCAGTTATTATTTCACCTAGTTTTAAATGTGTAATCTATACATCATAATTGCTGATTTCAGATACTAAAGTAACTTCTACTCTGTTGTAAGATTGCAAAGAACCTTTATATCTGACTAAGTGGATCTCCAGGGTAGATTACCAGAAGCAGGATTTGCAGGGTAGGGTTATGTTTCTTACTACTTCATTGCCCAGTTGTATTTTAGCAGCACTGGACTTACCCAGCAGTGACTGTATATTTCAAGTTATCTCTGATAACACAATAGTTAATTTTTTTTTTTTTTTTTTTTTTTTTTTGAGACAGAGTCTCGCTCTGCCACCCAGGCTGGAGTGCACTGGCGCAATCTTGGCTCAGTGCATGCTCCGCCTCCCGGGTTCACGCCATTCTCCTGCCTCGGCCTCTCCGAGTAGCTGGGACTACAGGCGCCCGCCACCATGCCCGGCTAATTTTTTGTATTTTTAGTAGAGACGGGGTTTCACCGTGGTCTCGATCTCCTGACCTCGTGATCCGCCCGCCTCGGCCTCCCAAAGTACTGGGATTACAAGCGTGAGCCACCGCGCCCGGCCCCACAATAGTTAATTTTTAAAGTTAACCTTATTTACTGAATTACTGGGGAAAAAAAAAGTCCGGTTTTCACTCTTGAGTAATCACTTGATTCGTATAAGGAATTCTAAAAAAAGCTCTCAACAAAGCTATCAGCATTGCTCATCCCTGCTGAAGCTGGATATTTAAAAATACTCTGGGAGAGGGAAGGTGTAGAGACAAATTATTGCCACTAATATCTCAGGTGGTACATTGGCACTTGGGCTATTTTTTAGACTGGTTTAGATATTTAGTATGTATACCTGTTAATTTTTTTCCCAGGATCTCTTATACAGACGCACCAAAGCCCTCATTGACTATGAGAACTCAAACAAAGCTCTGGATAAGGCCCGGTTAAAGAGCAGAGACGTCAAGTTGGCTGAGGCACACCAGCAGGAGTGCTGCCAGAAATTTGAACAACTTTCTGAATCTGCAAAAGAAGGTTGAGCAGGGACATTCTTCTTTCTATAATTTGAAAATAATTTCAAACTTAGAAAAGTTCCACAAATAGTGCAAAAAACACCCATGTGTCCTTCACCCAGTGTCAGCACTTCACCCCCTCTGCCTTATCACTTGCACATGCACAGTCCCCCTCATGGCTTTGTGTGCTTACAAACGTTACACACCTGGTTTTTGTGTACCATTGGAGATTAAGTTGCATACGTCATGCTCCTTTTAGCCCTAAAAACGTTGTGCTTTGTTTCCTAAGACTGAAGACATTCTCTTGTGTGGTTACAATATGGTTGTTTGCTATGATAAACTTAACTTTGGGACTACAATCTGCTGTCTGTATTCTCATGTTTGTCTTGATGTCCTCTACAAGATCCAGTCTAGGATTGCATCTGGTTGTCTTAGCTGTTAGTCTCCTTTACTCTGGAATAGTTCTTAGTTTTTAACGATATCAGTCTTTTTAGAGAATCTCTTTACAAATCCTGTATTTCTGACTTTTGGTAGGTTTCCTCATGTTTAGATCTGGTTATGGGCTCCTGGCAGAATAGAAGTAATATGCCCTTATTGGGGTGTCACTTCTGATTGGACAGTGTGTCTCTCCTTCATTTGTGGTGGTAATTTTGATTACTCAATTAGATAGTATCCAAATCCAATTTCTCTACTGTGTAGTTACTATTTTAACCCCCATCAATCTGTGGTGAGGCTATTTAAGACCACGCAAATACCTTGGTCTTCATCAAACTTCCTCCCTAGGTTTAGCATGTATTAATGATTCTTGCCTAAACCAGCTGTTACTCTGATGATTGCAGAAAGACGATTTCCCTCATCTCCAGCTCTAGCTTTCCTACCCAAGTTGGCACTTGTCATCCTACTACAAAAAAGCCTTCCATTTTCTCAGAAATTTCCTTTATCTTTATTAGAGTCATGGACTCCCAGTTTTTAAAATGGTTTAGAATTCATTATTGTATTACCAAGTTACTTTTGATGCTTGTCCAGACTTTTCCAATAGGAGCACCTTTAAGCTGGCATGTGGTTGTAACACCCTAACCCCTCTTTTTTAGAGCAACAGGCCATGCTAATCTTACTCTCTACTCCAGCCTTGAAACTGGCCATTTCTTCAAGGAGCCAGGATTCTTTCTCTTTGGGAACAGTTACCAGCATCTGAGTATGCTCATTGTTTCGGGGTATCTCTGCTTCTGTGCACTTCAGTGGACTGAGCTAGGAAATGTATGTGTGTATGCACAAGCATGCCGTTGGACACACATGCAGTTTTCAGGGATCACAAGTCCGGTCCATGTCCACGTCCACAGGGTTCTTTCTTGCCTTATCTATTTCACCTCTTAGAGCAGAGGACTTTCACCATTTCCATTGAACATGAGTGTAATATGTAGTCCTTACCTAAGAGGATTATGTGGATCTTCTCTGGGGTTCTCAGGGGCCATGGAACATGCCAGAGCAAATGTTGGAATGGATTACCCAGAATGTGAGTGGTTGTAGTGGGGCACTGTTGGACTCAATCCCAACCCCCTAACGCATGTTTCCATGAAAAATTCATGTTTCCCAGTGGTAGTGTAATCTAGACATAGGGAAATGATCTGTTCATCAGCATGCTTGAAGCTACCTGGGGGAAACCTAAACTTTATAGATTTCTAATCATTTGTCTGTTTGTCTATTCAGGATTATAATACAATGCCTTAACTGTAAGGCACAAAGGCACAGAGCTTCCTGGCAAATGTCATGTAGACAGACTTTGAGGCTGTCCTGGGTTCTTCCAAAATAACCTTCATGCTACCCTGTTCCTGAAACAGCTTTTTTTTTTTTTTTTTTTTTTTTAACTAAAATTTTCAAGGAAACGTACACACTTCAAAACTACTGAGTTGAAATCTTATAGGCCAGTTTCATGGCTCTGGAAATTTTAGAGGAGATTGAAGAAAAAACAAAACTTCAAAAATGATGCCAATTCAGGTCTACCTTTACTGCCTGAAGTTTTTGCCCACATTGATTATATCCTATATTCAAAATGCAAGACAGGTACACTATCTAAAAATACAGTATTCTGTGGAATGGTGAGATTGGTGGGTCTTAACCTGTTTGCCTTTGGTCTAAGTGCTTTCTGAGACTTGCAGCTGAGCTGACAACTAGAGTTGAGTCAGTGGCTAAGGGCTGGTTTCACAGGAGGTGAATAGTTAGCGTATGGACCCCTGGTACTGTGTGTAGGTCCAGAGGAAGGCAGAGAGCTTATCTTCACCCAGGATATCCAAGGGACTGATAAATATCACCTTGTAGTGCAAGCACTATAGACTTGACATATCACTATGAAATTTGTGACTTTTTAACTTGGATGTGGCTGCTTGTATTGTTCTTTTGGACAGCACTGCAGAGACAGGAGGGAGGGTGAGTCTGCTCTGAACACTTGAGCACCAGCAGAAGGTTGGGTGATGGTCAAAGTTTTACCCAAGTAAAACTGCAAGACAGAACTTGATGTCACAAATTCAATGAAGGAATTAGGGCGAGAGATGCATATTCTTGGTTTGATGACCCAATTTCCAATGGGTCATTAATGCTGAATTCTGATGGCAATAGGAGTAGATGAAAAAGGGCCAGGCATGGTGGCTTACGCCTGTAATCCCAGCACTTTGGGAGGCTGAGGCAGGTGGATCATGAGGTCAGGAGATCAAGACCATCCTGGCTAACACGGGGAAACCCTGTCTCTACTAAAAATACAAAAAATTAGCTGGGCGTGGTGGTGGGCTCCTGTGGTCCCAGCTACTCGGGAGGCTGAGGCAGGAGAATGGCATGAACCCAGGAGTCGGAGCTTGCAGTGAGCTGAGATCCCGCCACTGCACTCTAGCCTGGGCAACAGAGCAAGACTCTGTCTCAAGAAAAAAAAAAAAAGAAAAAGCAGTAGATGAAAAGGAAGCATGCCCTAAAGATCATCAAGTAAACCTGTCTTGAATGCATGTAGCAGTTTTCACTGTTTTGGATTTAAAAATGTTTTAAGTTTTATTTTTAATCGACAAGTCATTGTATTGCATTTATGGAATACAGTGTGATGCTTTGATACAGGTATATAATGTGAAATTATTAGATCAAGCTAATTAACATCTTTCATTTTTTTCAGTGGTAATACATTTGAAATTTGCTGTTTCAATATATATTATTGACTGTAGTCACCCTGTCGCGCAGTAGATCTCAAAATTTATTCCTTGAGTTTAGCTGCAACCTTCTACCCATTCTTACTCCCACCTTCCCCAGCACCCCACCGTCATCCTCTGATAACCATCATTCTGTTCTCTGCTTCTAGGAGTTCAACTTAAGATTTTACCTATAAGTGAGATCATGTAATGTTTGTCTTTCTGTGCCTGGTTTATTTTCTTTGGCATAGTGTCCTCTAGGATCCATCCACCTTGTCCCATATGACAGAATTTGGTTCTTTTTAAAGGCCAGATAGTATTATGTGTCTATACTACATTGTCTTCATCCACTGATGGATACTTCTCAACTGATTTTGTATTTTGGCTCTTGTAAATAATGCTGCAGTGAACATGGAAGTACAGATATCCCATTGAGATACTGATTTCAGTTCCTTTTGTTATATTCCCAGAAGTGGGTTTGCTGGATCATATGGTAATTCTATTTTTAGTTATTTGAGGAACCTCTATACCATTTTCCATGGTGGCTGTACTAATTTACATTCCCAGCAACGGTGTAGAAGAGTTCCCTTTTCTCTGCATTGTTGCCAACACTGATCTTTCATTTATTTGAGAAAATCCATTCTAGCAGGTGTGAGGTAATCTCATTGTGGTTTTAATTTGTATTTCCCTAATGGTTAGTGATGCTGAACATTGTTTGCACGAACCTGGTATGTCTTCTTTTGAGAAGCATTTTCGCAAGCCATTGGTGAAGTACGTGGCTCACCACCACCCATACTCCAGCCCTGTTCCCAGTCACTGGCACCTAGAGGGTGAGAGTGAGGCTGCTCATCACATGTTCTCCAAGTCATAAGCTGCTGCTCTCCCACTCACGATGCTTGGTGATTCAGTGATGTTTTCCACTTAAAGACAGTGATAGCTGTATCACCACAGTTAATAGATGTCTGGTGTGTCCCAGTCACAGCGATAATACAAATGTGAGGAAATAATGCTGGTGCATGAAAGCATTGGAGACCATTTGTAAGAATGCCATTTGGTAAAGTGAACATGAAAATTGTTTAGTTTTTCTTGGTTTCATAAACATTTTTTCTTCCTGTAGAACTGATAAATTTCAAACGGAAGAGAGTGGCAGCATTTAGAAAGAATCTAATTGAAATGTCTGAACTGGAAATAAAACATGCCAGGGTAAGTGTTTTCTACAAATGAAGCCAACATCTTTTATGGTTTTTTTCAAAGTTATTTCCCAATTTACTAACCCATTGTCATCAGGCAGTTGGGGTGGCCTTGTGGTATTAATCCTCTGTAGTACTTAGTTGATGGGAGCCACTCATTGTTTATTTGTAGTCTTGTTTATAATGTCACCCATGACTAATTTTTAGCAACTTTTTTTTTTTTTTAATAGAGATGGGGTTTCACCATTTTGGCCAGGCTGGACTTGAACTCCTGACCTCAGGCGATCCACCTGCCTTGGCCTCCCAAAGTGCTGGGATTACAGGTGTGAGCTACGGCTCCCAGCCCCAATTTCTAGCAACTTTTATTCAATCTTTCCAAGGCCCTCGCCTTCATAGAACAATGCACCGATAGTGTCTAAGAAGTTACAGTAAGCAGGATCACATTTAGGAGCAAGCAGGTGAGGGCAGAGGTGCTGGGGTGAACGTCAGCTCTTTGGCTGGTAGCCTTGCCCACTGAGGGAGAGGAGCTGAAACATGAAATTGGGATGCATGGTACGTTGCAGTTCACCTGGGATTTAATGAAGAGAAGGGCCAGCTTGTTCTGGCTGACTTTAAATCTCCCGTGAGAAGCTATGTTGGTGGACTTGAGTCATTACAGGTATATGGCAAGTTTTAATAATTCATTGGTCTGCCTTGACTTTTTTCCCCACAGAACAATGTCTCCCTTTTGCAGAGCTGTATTGACTTGTTCAAGAATAACTGATATGCCTTCACTCAGAAGAAAAGAAAAGAATGTGAAAGAAAGCCAAGCATCACTTGCACTTAAATCATTACCACGGAAGATATATTAGCTTCAACCTTAGTTTAAAATTATGTGAATAAATATTTTGATTTCTACAAATCTTAACATTTAACCATGTTGGTTTAAAAATATTGCTTGCTATTTGGACATAACTAATTTTTCCTTGCGCATTTAATACCTCTGGGCAGAATCTAAATACTGGATTCTCCCGTAGTTTGTCTTCAGTTACTAAGAAAGGGTGTAGGAGACATTTGCCTTCTGGAAACAAGTAGAAGCAATCACCTGGCCCATGTCCCTACAAACCCATGATTGTCAGGGAGGTGCCAGTTACAGCAGGTGATTCAGCTATTTGAGGCCGGTAACAGACCTTCTATTCCTCGCTGAAGGTGGGGTTTGTGTTTTTGTTTTGCTTGATTACTCCACTGATAGTCATCTGGTGTTTGTACTACAACAACAGCAAGAAAATCTCATTTATCTTTATATACTCTTTGCACCTCCTTTTTTTAGTTGAGATATAAATATTTGAGGGGAGAGAAATATCTACGGGTATATATGGAAACAAATAATGTGGTCTGCTTTATAAGATGGCCAGGTCTACATTAGGAAAAGTATGAGCCCCCTCCCTAGTGGCCGTTGGGGGGCGAGGGGGTTGTGTTGTATGTCTTTGGGCATTTGTTTTTTATAAAGCATATAATAAAATAATCATGCTACTAATGTACGGCCTGTTTTTGTGGAAACCAAAGCCAGGGTGTGTCCCAGGAATGCAGGTGGTGCTAGGCTTTGCCTGTGGTTACAGGGTTTTCAGGGTCTGCCCAGAGTCCTGGGGGTGGTCAGGGGAAATTTGTCCTAGTCTTTTTTTTTTTTTCTTTTTTTTGAGACAGAGTCTCCCTCTGTCGCCCAGGCTGGAGTGCAGTGGCGCAATCTCGGCTCACTACAAGCTCCGCCTCCCGGGTTCACGCCATTCTCCTGCCTCAGCCTCTCTGAGTAGCTGGGACTACAGGCACCCGCCACCACGCCCAGCTCATTTTTTATATTTTTAGTAGAGACGGGGTTTCACCGTGGTCTCGATCTCCTGACCTCGTGATCCACCCGCCTCGGCCTCCCAAAGTGCTGGGATTACAAGGGTGAGCCACTGCGCCCGGCCTGTCCTAGTCTTAACATTCTTAAATACTCCAGGCCTTTTTTTTTAGATGGTCTCTAAATCTGGGTTTGTCTGTTTGCTCCTGACCTGATGGAGGTTTGCATTTTGGCTAGGGGCTTTACCACAGGGCAGTGGTCCCCAACCTTAGGTCCATGGCTTGTTAGGAAGAGGTGAGCTAGCGTCGCTGTCTGAGCTTCACCTCCTGTCAGATGAGCAGCAGCATTAGATTCTCATGGGAGTGCAAACCAGTATTGTGAACTGGGCATGCAACAGGTCTAGGTTGTGCGCTCTTTAGGAGAATCAAATGCCTGATGATCTGATGTGGGATGGTTTCATCTGGAAGCCATCCTTTTCCACGCCCCACCTTGTCCATGGAAAAATTGTCTTCCACGAAACCACTCCCTGGTGCCAATGCCATGTCTTCAGGAGGTGTGTGTCTATTCCTTTGTTGATGACTGAGCACTTAGGGTGGTAATCTGCTTTACCTTTCTAATAAGTAATTCATGGAAAGACCATGAGGCTAAAAACATTTTACCCACCACATTTAGCATCTGTTACAACCAACTGGTATGAGGGTTGCAAAACTGATTTCAATACATACAGGGAGCATGTTTCTTAACATTCATCTGGTCTTCATGTCTTGCATTCCCAGCTGTTTACAGGTGGCCACAGTGCCTTCTGCCTTCACAGTACATACTTGGGAAACGGTGCACAAAATGAGTGAATTTAAACTTGGCAGTTGTAATGTAACTTCAGTCTGGGCTCCTAACCACATCTGTCCTTCCTACCCATCTCCCCCATAATGTCCACAGCAGCCACCCACACATGCCCAGCATTCTGTTAGTGTAGAGCCAGCACTCTGCAGTCAGGTTCCTGGGCCGCAGTGCTTGAGCACCAGTGTGATCAGCCCTGATTGGAGGAGCTCTGGCTGTTGGCCTTGGGGCCTTGGTGCATTTTCTTCAGACTAAACCTTGTGAAATGGCCAGTGGAGGCATGAATCTGAGTCCTGGGTCTGCTGCTCACCAAGTGATCTGGGCTTCCTTTCTCAGCTGACTGATCTGTGAGCTGGAGTCAGCACTTAAGAGGCCCCTCAAATTAGTTTCATGCCAGCAATCTATAATACAGCCTTAATCGATGGCATGATTGTAGATGTTTTTACCTGCTGTATTTGTTTCAAGGCTTTTCATTAAATTGCACCTGACAGTCACTTAGGAAGTTTGAGGCACTCTGGGTCAGGGATGTAGTCAACCTTTCCCCTTCTGTCAGTCACCTGATGAGTTGCTACCTTTACCTGTATGTGAGGGTGCATTCATAGTGGTCTGGGGTGGGGGGATGGGTTTAGATGCTGACTGCAACCTACGTGATGTGCTGAGACCTGGAAAGGCAGGCAGGCACTTGTCAGCAGGAGGAACAGCACCAGATCAGAATCCACAGCTATCTTGCTGGAGTGCAGGAGAGCGTAAGTCCCACACTGAGAAATGGGAATTTGGGTCACTTCAGGGTGATGTGTGGAGAGGCTTTTGCTGTGCTTGTATGGTTTGTTTTGAGAACTAGTGATCCTCCAGGAAAACCCATGTGGGTGCACAATTCATATTGAGCCCTTGAGGGTTTCTAGGAATGATGGGAATGGGAAGTGGTTTCAGATGGGCTGCCGTAAGGCATCCAGGCGGAAAAGGCTGTGACTTGCCCAAGTCACAGCTGAGAAAGTTGCCTTGTGGGCCGGGCGCGGTGGCTTACTCTTGTAATCCCAGCACTTTGGGAGGCCGAGGCGGGCGGATCACGAGGTCAGGAGATGGAGACTATCTTGGCTACATGGTGAAACCCCGTCTCTACTAAAAATACAAAAAATTAGCCGAGCGTGGTGGCGGGCTCCTGTAGTCCCAGCTACAGGACTGCTGAGGCTGAGGCAGGAGAATGGCGTGAACCTGGGAGGCGGAGCTTGCAGTGAGCCGAGATCGTGCCACTGCACTCTAGCCTGGGTGAGAACGCGAGACTCCGTCTAAAAAAAAAAAAAAAAAAAATTTGCCTTGTGGCACACGCAAAACTGCACAGTTCACAGTTTTTTATACGATTTCATTAATCGTATGATTAATGAAACCGCAACCCTGTCTATAAAAAATGTTAACCTAGAGTGGTGGCATACACCTGGAGGGCTGAGGTGGGAGGACTGCTTGTGCCCAGGAGTTCAAGGCTGTAGTAAGTTATGATCGCACCACTGTACTCCAGACTAGACAACAGGGACAACTGCCATCCACCTCCCCTCTCCCCACCCTCCCCCACTCTGAAAAACAAAATGAGATAGTCACCAGGAAGGAAAGCACACCCCTGGTCTGTGAAGCCGTTGAGGTCATGTCAGACCACTGGGGTCGTTTGTGGTGACAGCACAAGCATTTGGCCAGTTCACCACCCAACACATTCACTTGTGCCATCTCAGGGTTTGGGGTCTGTTTTTCTGAACGTTTGCCTTGCGCGCCTTTTATTTACAGCTGTGAGCTTTCTTTGTGGTAATTCCCAGGTTCAGCTCTGTGAAGGGCGATTTCCGTTTGGAAGGAAACCTTGCACCATCCGCTTTCTGCCTGTAGGCGGCAGGGGCGACCCAGCACAGCCACCTGCCCACCCGCAGCTGAGCAGGAGCCTGGCATCCCTGCAGAGCTGCTCAGATTATCAGTTTATAGCTAAGGTAGCAGGAAGAGAAATGTCAGGCTACCTGAGAGTTAAGTAGTTCTGGATGGTGTCTTCCCAGACCAGCAGTCCCCTCCAGGATTCCTGCGGGCGTCAGGTTTCTGGTTACCCAAGACACAACCTCCATTCCTGAGGCCATTCTGTTCCAGGAACTCCCCATCTGAGCCTGGTGTCAAAACAGTTCTGACGTTGATGGGGGTTCACAGCCGAGCCACGTGATGTGCCTGGAAGGAAGTTGTTGGGGGTGGTGGACAACATTTGGGCAGTGACCAGTTATGTCCTTTAGACACAGCTGGTCTGCAAGTTCCAGGGGACCCCCTTCCCCATCCACTCCACACACACACACGAGGTGCCCCTTGCCTGGGTGAGCTGCCCACAGTGATTTCTTATTGGAGGTTTGGTTTGTCACCATTCAAAACCATTGACTCTTTTGGTTTTAATCTTTATTTCTAACTTTATTACATGTAGGGATTTAATGAAGTCCCCACATCTTGTAAAACTAAAAATAACAGTAAAATACCACATCTCATGAATAAGTTATTAAATGTTTCTAGATTTTTTTCCTATCCGAATAGGAATTGTTTACAAAAAATGATTCAGGATGCCAGCATTGGGGTTGGATTCTGGAGGTTTTCTGCTGTTGGTTCTCTCCGTGGAGATCCATGGAGGAGTTTTCCTGAGGCCCCAAAACAGCTCTTTTGCATCTTTGTCCTTCCACTGCCTGCTTCCCATGAGGAAGAGGTGAGGGCCCCCTGCAGACAAGCATGGAGGCCCTGACCCTCCCAGCCTCTTCCCTGCCTTCAGCAACCACCCCACCCAACCAAAGTCTTCATTAGCTAGAAGGCGTGAATGGTTTAGGTAGCTGTTTAGTAGGATTTTAATTTTTAATTGAGCCTTTCTTTTTTTTTGATTGGTTGTTTCTGAGACAGGGTCTCACTCTTGCCCAGGCTGGAGTGCAGTGGTGCAGTCATGGCTCATGACAGCCTCCAGCTCCTGGGCTGAAGCCATCTTCCCACCTCAGCCTCCCAGGTAGCTGGGATTACAGGCACTCACCACCATGCCTGAGTAATTTTTTAAAAAAATCTTTGTAGAGATGGGTCTTGTTATATTGCCCTGGCTGGTCTTGAACTGCGGGCCTCAAACTGCCCTCCCACCTCAGCCTCCCAAAACGGGATTACAGGCATGAGCCACTGCCCAACTGGGCCTGCCTTATTTTTTAATACATGCTTTACAAAACTCCTTTTAAAGCTTCTTAAGTTGTGGGACCTGTAATATTCAGGTCAGGAAAATAATAGCCTGTAATCCTAGTCCACAGCCACTTCTGATAGTTGCCTTCCAGCTCTTATCCACATTCATTAATTCATTTGGTGTGTCCTCAGCTAAAGGAACAGTGGCCTATTTGGGGGGATTTTTAGCATCAGTCAAAGGGTAGGGATTTGGGGGTTTGGGGTATAAGAGTTTCCACTGAAACTTGCTGCAAGGATAATGTAGCAGGAGACTGGCCAGCTGCTTAGGTTTCAGGAACTGTTTATGAATGGCCTTACTTTCTAACTGTTACATTGCAGATCCTTTCCAGTCATTCTGATGGGGTTTGGAGAGGGAATGGAGGTCATGTGTTTGTTGTTTACCCCATCCTCTCTACGTTGCAAAAAGACAGGGAGGGGATGACCCATGCTCTGGACGGTCAACCTAAGACAGGGCAAAGCCAAGGAACAGTTAATAAGAACAGTGCTGTGTGGGTGTTAGACTGTGTATCAGTTACCCCTAAATCAGGCCAGATACCCACAGCAATTCTTGACATAGCTTCCCATTGCTCTGCCCTGCTGAAGTTAGGAGGTTTCTGCGAAGCAGTTGGTGCACTTCGCATGAGGGTGGAAACCTGTAGCTAGAGCCAGCCTTCAAGATTCCAGCTGGATCCAGCTGCAGCTCCTGGGGCCTCTCAGCTCCTTGGATTTGTTGATTGTATCATGATACCATGATTCAGTCCTGTTGGGAGGCAGGTGGCCGGACATTTATCTGGGGGCAGAAAAAGTGTCAGAAATAGGAGAAAGAATACACAAAAAAGACCCCAAGGGGAGGAGAGGAAAGGAGCCAGAGAGCGCCTGCAGACAGCAATGTAGGAAGCCCCATTCCTGCCTTCCCGTGAAGCTGATCTTGGCCTGCTCAGCGAATGCCTCAGAAGACAGGAAATCCCTAGCTTGCAGTCTGGAGAAAAACATTGGAAAGGCCTGCTGCGAATCCCAACAGGGCTCGCACTATGTGGTTTTCTAAAGTCTGGTTCGTGTCTGCAGTGCTTCTGACCCCTTTTGCACTCTGTTAAAGCACTTGTCGCCGTAGGAGGGGGCGGGGGAGTGAAACTGACCAGATGTGACTTGCCTCAGAATTAGGGGCAAGAGGTGAAGCTGGTGTGAGGGGAGGGGCTACTTGCAAGGGTCCTTGTTGCGGGGAAGAGGGAAGTAGGGTCCAGAAGCTGGGATTGTCATGCCAACTCCACCACCAAGTACTGGGCTGCGGTCTGATTTCAGTTTAGTTTAGGGCTAGGTACAACCTAAGGAAACTCCCAGACTCTGCCTTCACCCCCTACATTTTATTCACTTGCAACAGCCAAAGGGATCTTCCTAGCACGTGAGTCATTGTGACCCTGCTCTGCAAATACCCTTCATGACTCCCTGTTTGACTCAAAGCCCCAGTCCTTCCAACAACTACAAAGCCCGACATGATTTGATGTCCCCAACTCCAACATCGTATTTTCCAACAATATTTCCAGTCCCGTATACTCTTCTGTAATGTGATCTTGCAGCTTTCCCTGCAGAAGGAATCGGATACCCCTCCTCTCGAACCTGGGTTGGCTGGAATGGCACATGTGTAACCCGCAGAACAGGACAGAAGTGACGCTGGCGGGTAACCTCCAGGTACAGAGCGGAGGAAGCCTTGCTCTTGGGCCACTCTCCTGGAATGTGGTTGCCATCTGTGAGGACCCATGCAGATACAGAGGTCCCACATCCCAGTGAAGCCCCGTCTTCACGTCCTCCCAGTCCGGGAAGCAGACGGATGAGTGAAGACCTCTCCAGAGCAGGAGTGTCCATAAGGACTTTCTGTGTGACGGGAATGTTCGGTATCTGTGCTGTCCAGCCTAGTGGTCGTTAGCCACATGTTAGCTGGGATTTAGATAAAACATGGAACACTGCCAAATTTGAATTCCAGACAACAAATAATATAGTGTAATACATACCATGCAATGTTTGGGACATAGTTATTCTAAAAAAAAAATTTATTGATTATTTAAAATTCAAATTTCACTGGGGGTCCTGTATTTTTATCTGCCAAGTATGGCAATTCTCTCTTTTGGAAAAATTATTTTAATTTTTTATTTTTTACAGAGACGGGGTCTACCTATATTGCCCAGGCTGGTCTCGAACTCCTGAGCTCAAGGGATCTTCTCACCTCGGCCTCCCAAAGTGCTGGGATTGCAGGCATGAGCCACTGCGCCCAGCCAAGTCTGGCATTTCTCTGTTAAGCACCTGGAATGTGGCTGGTGCAATTGAGGAAGCTAAGTTTTTAATTTTGCTTAATTTTAATTAATTTCTGTTTAAATAGTCACATGAGCCTAGAGGCTACTGTATTAGACAGTTGTCTCCGCAAGACATTCACGTCTTCCTAGCTGAAGCCCCAGACGAGTCATTCCCACTAAGGCCTGTCCAGACTCTAGCCCCCCAGAAGCCCAAGCACAATAAAATGGCGGTGGGTTTATTGTGGTTGTTTCCTGCATGAAATGTGGGGTGGTTTGTGATCTGCAAGTGTAGCTGAGTTCCCCTAACCTCTGTGAACTTCCCTCCTGTGCCATCCCTCTCCTTCATCCCTGTCCAGCCACACCTGTTCCAGGACACCCCAGGCTCTCCCGCGCAGGCCCTCTGTTCCAATTGTCCCTGTGCTTGGGATGTTCCCACCCAACCCTCCCCACCCCCCACCAAAGATTCTGATATCAATAGTACAGGGTACAGCCTAAATATTGGAGGTTTAACACGTCTTCACCTGGTGGTCCTGATGTACAGCTAGGGTTGAGAACCAACTACTTGTTTAATTCAGTCACAGTTGCATCCTGTGAGCCGGGGCTGTTTTACAGATGAGGAGAATGAGACTCCAGGAGATTCAGCCAGGCCCCAAAGTCAAAGGGTGAGAAATGGTGCATCCTGGTAAAATGTTGGGTCCTCCCCCTATTGTGCAAGGACAGGTTTGACCTGAAGGCAGAAGCCTGGGCTGAGGCCCCTGAACTTTGGAGGGGCAATCCCCCAGGAGGTAGCCGGCGACCTCCCCCGGCCTTCCTCCCCCATGGCTGGGCCTCTTTCCTTAGCTGATCAGGCTGATGAAAGGCTCTGCTGCCCGCCCACTCCCTCTCTGTAATTTGCTCGTCCTTCTCTCTAATTTTATTGCCTCCTCAGCAGTTTCCCAAGGATCAAGGGCTCAGTTTCCACTGGAAGCCCCTCCCTGGCTTAATGAAAGGGGCTGCTTTGCAGCCACTGACTGGCTAAGGGTGGGGGTCATTCGCAAAGCCCTAGGGGATGGGAAGATGTGTTGGCAAATGTTTTAGAGCAGGGGCCAACAACCCCTTTTGTCCACCAAGTGCTATCCTAAGTCCCTTTTTAGCAACTTCTTGAGAAAGGCCCTTATGAGAAGAAGCGGCTGGGAGGCGGTGAGGCCGACTGCTGGGTGTGGAATGTCCGGCTCTGGGTGGTAGCCTCCTTGTATTATTGCCTTGTGTTGCGGTTTAACTTCTCTTGCTCATTTTCCTCAGGATCTTATTTCCCCAGCTGGATTGCGGCTCCCTTAGGGTAAGGACTCTGTGATGTGTTTGAATCACCCAGGCCTCCCAGGGTTCTGCCTCTGTCTCACTCCCTGGCACCAGTGACTATGGCCAAGCTCCTGAAGCCCATCCCTTTCCACATTAGTAAAATGGGAGGGGGGTTACTCTGAGCACAAAAGGAGAGTCCAGTTAGTGAAGGGGCTGCCACCCCTGCCTGCCCTGGAGAGGTGTTTGGAATACCAGTCCTACCTCAGAGGAGAGTCATAGTTGCCACTAGGAGGAGGGGCTGTGAGCGCTGAGGGAGGCCATGCATAGCCTCAGTCAATGCTTAATGAACGTGACCTTGGTGTTCTCTTATGGGCCCCTGCCCATCTCCTGGCTGCAGCTATGCATACAGTAGGCTTTCAGTCTATGCTGTCTGTGCCTTTGCATGCAGAGCCATTGGTCTGGGGACTAATTCTAGGGGTTTCATTTCTGTAAAAGAGCTCCTGTCTTAGGGCTTCCCTGGTGTAGCCAGGCCGGGCTAGCAGCTCTCCTGCGGCAGTGCAGAGCCTGCTCTCCTGGCTCTGGCTGGGGCTGGCCCTTTGCTCAAGTGCCTCTGGGGGCAAAGCCCTTAGCCAGGTGGGCTTGGAAAATTCAATACCCAGCCTGAAGATGGAGGGTCCTCCCCTTCTCATTGGTCTCCTCTGCTGAAATGCCTCCCTAGAGTCACTCTTTGCTCTCCATCCCCTCCCCTGGGATCAGCAATGCTGTTCTCAGTTTTCCCCAGGGCCCTGGACCCCCAAAGTCACCTGCAGTTCCTTCCTGCACACCCAGTGGCGTCCTGCCTCAGGACCTGCCTGCCTGTCTGCTCAAGGGCACCCCTGATGGCAGGGGCACACTCCACCAAGCTGGGAATGCCCAGAGTTAGCACACGCTCCTACTGGAGCTTCCTGGGGCCACCTCCCCACAAAATGCTTCTGCTTGAATCTTCCTTTTGGGTCAGCTCTTGGGGAAAGCTGGGCTAAGGCAACAATTCCAAGCAGTCACATGTGAATTCCAGAGACTCTCGCTCTGTGGTTTTCATCCCAAGTTGCAGAGGATTTCCCCTGAGTGCCCAGGAGGGCGGGAGGGCTTCTGACCAGGGCAGGAGGTGCCGTGGGAGACGGCTGGGTGAGGCTAGCCAGAGGCTGCCGGGGACCCTCCCCCTCACCCCTCTTCCTCAGCCTTCCCGACACTCTGAGAGTTGAGGGGACCCCTGGCCAAGGTCTGACAGCCCCTGATGTTTTCTTTCCTTTGGTAGCTTTACATGAAATGATGAAAGTCTATTTAATGAGGTGCTGGGATTGTCAGAGGCTTCGCACTGTAGAGAAGTTTTTTTGTCTCCCTGTTAGGGGCCGTTCAGGTCTCAACGCAAGTTAGGAGAAGAAAAGGCTCAGACCAGGGGTCCCTGATGCCTGGCCCAGCTCTTGGTGGCGGGAGGAGGTGCCTCTGTCCAGTGGCCTGAGGGAGCACCAGGCAAGATGTGCCACAAGATATCTGTGTCCCTACACCTGCACTAGTCTCTCTGTCTGTTATCTCACCTGAAAAATAGGGCTGGAGAGGGGTCTGCAGACCCCACTAGTGGGTTGCAGGAAAGGAGGACCAAGTAGGTAAGGGTGGAAGTCCCTTTACACTCTAGAGGGTTATTCAAGTGCAGTGACCACTGTCATTCAGGGATCGAGGGCCCAGAGCCAGGCCGGCAGCTGGGAGGTGCCCAGAATACGTCTTCTTAGTGAGAGCGCCGTGGCCAGCTGGATGGGAGCCCCTAAGGCAAAAGATGAACTTGTTTATTCCACAAATATCTGAACCCCTACCAGGTGCTGGGTGCTAATAGTAGTAGACAAAATAGAGAATCTCCTTGCCCCCATGGCACTCATATTCCATGGTGTGTGGTTGGGGGAAGAGATACAATAAACAAATAAACAAGGAAATACATAAAGAAGCGAGGTGGTAAGTGCTATGGCAAGATATATATGAGGGAGAGTGATGGGAGAGAGGCTGTTATTTTATATGGACTGGCCAGGGGAGACCTCACTGAGCAGAGACCTGAAGGCAGTGAGAGAGAAAAGGCCCACGGAATTTGCAGGGAGTGGGGTTTCAGGCAGAGGAAAGAGCAAGGGCAAAGGTCATAAGTTAGGGGCATGTTCAGTGTGTTTGTCAGTTAGCTGTTGTTAGCTACATAACAAACTACCCCCAAACTGTTTATTTTATTTATTTATTTGTTTTTGAGAAGGAGTTTCACTCTGTTGCCCAGGCTGCAGTGCAGTGGCATGATCTTGGCTCACTGCAAGCTCCGCCTTCTGGGTTCACACCATTCCCACCTCAGCCTCCCGAGTAGCTGGGACTACAGGTGCCCACTCCATGCCCGGCTAATTTTTTTTTTTTTTTTAGTAGAGATGGGGTTTCACCATTCACAGGATGGTCTTGGTCTCCTGACCTTGTGATCCACCTGCCTCGGCCTCCCAAAGTGCTGAGATTACAGGCATGAGCCACCACACCCGGCCCAAACTGTTTATTTTTAATGGCTGTGCTCAGCTGGGCAGTTCTTCTGGTAGCTGGGCTCACTCAGTTGTCAGAGGTCAACTTCCAGGTCTGCTGGGGCCAGCTGGCTGGCTCAGAATGGGGTCAACTGAGATAGCTGGTCTCAGTTCGGTGTGGGCTGTCATCCTCCAGTGGGCTAGCCCAGGCTGTTCTCATGGCAGCTGGGTGGGGTTCCGAGAGAGTTAGTAGAAGCTGCAAGGCCCTTGAGGTCTGCTTGGAACAAGCACACCATCCCTTCTCCTGCATTTCACTAACCAAAACAACTTACAAGGGCAGCCTAGATTCAGGGGGAGGGAAAACAAACTATCTTTTGATGGGAGAAGTGGCAAAGATTACAGCCACTTTTGCCATTTACTATATAATCCCCCATTTTGGGGGGTGAGAAACCAGGGTTCAGAGAGGCAAAGGCACAAGCCACTTGCCCAAGACCACACACTGCTGAGATTCACATCCATGCCTATGGGTTTACCTTCATGATTTGTGCCTTTTCCAATATCGACTGTCTTTTGTTTATCCATTAAGTTTCTTAAATTGATTTTTTAATTTCCCCTAAATTACATGTTAAGGTAGAAAATACAGAAAAGCAAATAAATCACTGCAATGGCAAGACCCAGAGGTGAGGTGCCAAAGCAACCCTCCAGGCTTGTTTCCCACACGCATGTGTGACTCCATACTCCAGCTACACACACACACACACACACACACACTCAAATACTTTCTCAGGTGGTGTCTTTATCTCATGTGAAAATAAAGTAAGAGTGGCCACAGGCTTGGTGCCATGTCTCACACCTGTAGTCACAGCATTTTGGGAGGCTAAGGCAGGAGGATAGCTTGAGGCCAGGAGTTCAAGCTCAGCCTGGGCAGCATGGAGAGACTCCATCTCAAAAAAAAAAAAAAAAAAGAACAGCAGCCACAGGGAGATTTCATCTCTAGGAGGGTCAGAGAATTTGGAGATATTTACGTTTTTAAAATCATGCAGCCTGGGCAACACAGGGAGACCCTGTCTCTACCAAAAAATAAAAAAATTAGCTGGGCATGGTGGTGTGTGCCTGTGGTCCCAGCTACTTGGGAGGCTGAGGTGGGAGGATCATCTGAGCCCAGAAAATCAAGGCTGCAGTGAGCTGTGATTGCACCATTGCACTCCAGCCTGGGTGACAGAGCAAGACCCTGTCTCAAATAAAATAAAATAACAAATAATCAGAAAAGGCTTATGGAATAGTGCCTAAATGCCAGTAGCATTTTGGGGTCCAGGTTTAGATGAGTCTTCAACACCAGAGTGACTTTTTGGATGACGGGTGATGAGGATTGGGCAGGTGGCGGCCCAGGCGTGGGGAGGTACCCACGGCAGGTGTTCTTGGCTGGACAGGCAGCCAGCAGGGCCGGGGTCTGGAATCCACGACATGAAGACTGAGCATAGATGAGAAGGTGAGGGGGAACCAGGGATACCCCGAGGGCAGGGGAGTAGGGTTTGGGGTGGTTGGTGGGGAACGTGACAGCAGCCAGCCAGCCTTTCAGGGCCACTAAGGGAACAAAGGAAGAGGCAGAGCCAGGTGTGTGGGGTAGGAGAAACAGATTTAACTGGCTTCTGAAGAACCTTCTGGTCATCAGAGCAGCCATTGTGGGAGGTCAGGAGGGCAGGTGGGCTGGAGTGGATGGTGCTGGTTTCCGCCTGCCCAGCCTCCTGCCCTTGGTAGAGCCCCGGTTTTCCTGTGGGGCGCCTCCCCACTTCCCAGTCTTGCCCTTTCTGGTGGGCTGCCCCCACCCTGCATGCAGCTGTGGCCAGAGCACTGGGGCCTCATCTCCCTGCCTCCAGTCACAGAGACTGGCTCACACACTGGCACCCGACCCCTGGCAGGCCAAGGACAGGGAGTCCCGGGACTGTGGCTGGGCTGATAGTTGGGAATGCACTCCCATTCTGTTGGAGCTGCAGGGCAAACTGGGGTTAGTGGGGACTGCAGGGGGCCATAGAAGGGAAGGCAGGACTGAGATGATGGGAGAGATTCCTGATGGCATGGCTCAAGCACCTGCATCCCGGCCGCATCCACTACATGCCAGGCACCATGCTGGTGGGGGCATTCAAGGGTCGGTGGTCATTTGCATTCCAGTGTGCCCAGTGCCAGGGGAGCAGGAAGCCCAGGGGCTGAGGAGCCCAGGGGACAGGCAGGGGCACCTCCCTGGACTGGAGGTGAGGGGTCAGAGAAGCCTTCTGGCGGGAAGTGATTTGAGCTCCCATGGCCCAGGGGGTCATCTGGACAATTAGGCCGTTTCCAGCCAAGGGACAGAGCAACTGTGACCATTTCACTCTGCCCTGGATGCTCCTCCCTCGCTGCCCCTCACTCCCTGTGCTGCCAAAGAGTGCTGCTCCCTCTCTGAGACTTCGCTTCCTCTTCTGTTAGGTGGCTCTAATGAGCCCTCTGCCTAAAATCACTAGGGAAGGTGGTGAACATGCACATTCCTGAGCTTCGACCTGCAGTGTCCTGGAGGGGTAGGTGTGGGCTCAGGAATGTGCCTCTTACCCAGTGCCCAGGGGCCTCTATTGAGAGCCCTGCACCCACACTTTGAGAGGCTCACTGAAGAACGCCAGCAGGCCCTTTGGTTTGGGGGATCCGCTGAGTGCACTGTTGAAGTGGGACAGGTGTTTGGCCAGGGCCTTCCAGCCGTGGCACCGTCAGAGGCTATGGGTGGCCCCTCTGGGACACACCTTTGGCAAACACGAGCAACTGAGCCCGTGGCTTGGCTCCTCATCCTGACAGCCTGAGTCCAAGCCCTCAAGGTGCCGCAGCATCTGCCGAGACACGGGAAGGACCTCTGTAGAGGCAGCCTCACCAAGGTCCCCTGGGGAGGGGGGCTCGGGGCTGAGGCTTCCTCACAGTCATCCCAGGAGACCCTATCTAGGCCACGCTCCCTCTGGGGCCTCGGCCACCTGGCCTTCCTGCCGCTCCGCACCTTTGTCAATATTTATTTCTTCTCTGGCCTCGAACAGCCTGGTATTTGTTTAAAGGGCAGGAGCAGATGTGGCTGTTCCTGCCTCCTTGCCTTGCGCCCTGCTTCCTGGCACCTCCCCAGGGCTGCCTCTTCCCTGCAGGTGGGCTCACCAGGCAGGCCCACCTCTGTCCCTGGCCCTGCCACTGGGGCCAAAGGTCTCACAAGAGCTTTCTCACTTCACCATCGACTCCAATTTCCCTCGAGACACCTTGACCTGGGCCTCTGGCCCAACGCACATCATATGTGGCCTACAGGCGTAGAACTGAGATGCTCAGAGCATTAGCAATGTTCCGAAAATACTCCTGGCTTCTGATCCAATAGAACAAGCCACAAGGAGGTTGTGGCAAAAGGTCATGTGGTTTGAAACAGATGTGCGCATCATTTTCTGAGAAATCAGATTCTGTCCTGGGCTGAAGCTAGGGCGTGGGAGACTTGCACAGGGAATGTGGAGCTGCTAATACTCCTGGTAAATGTGTGACTGGCCCTCGGACAGGTCATTGGACGTTTTTCTGCCAAACAGATTCAGATGTGATTTGTCATTTTTGCCTCCTCCCAGCCTCGGGGGCATGCTTCAGAGGAGGCTTCAGCCTTTACCTCCCCACTCCCACATGTCAAAATATTTTGAGATCTGTTGCCTCAGTTTTGAGTACTGCTCACATCAACACAATGTGGGGATTGTTCCTTTTCTAATAAAGATACTGCTGAAAAACTGGACATTTGATGCTTTTTTAAAAAACCTTTGTATTTTGACCTACTTTTAGAAAACTAGTAGTAAAAGTAGCAGAAAATTTGCAAGCCTGGTGCAGGGAACTTCTGTATGTCCCTCCAGCAGTTGACCCCAATCTTGCAAAACCATAGCACAATTTGCAAAGCCATAGCACAGTAATCAGAACCAGGAAATTAACCTCAGTACAACAGCCTTAATCGAACCAAAAATCCCGTGTGAACTTCACTGGTTTTCCCATTAACATCTTTTTCTTGCTCCAGAATCCCATTCAGGATCCCGCATTTGCATATAGTTGTTTTTTTCTCTCCAGTATTCTGGACTCTACAACAGTTCCTTGGTCATTCCTTGTCTTTCAGGACCTAGATACCCATGAAGAGTATTGATCAGTTACTTTGCAGAAGTCTCTTAGTTCAGGCCTGTCTGAACCTGGGCTCAGGTTGTGCATCCCAGGCAAGAGCGCCAGAGGCCTGGGGCTGCATCCTGCTCAGTGCACGTGTCACGGGGGCGTGGCGTTGACGGCTTACGTCTGTGATGATGGCCCTGATCACCTGGTCAAGTGGTCTCTGGTGGGCTTTTCCTCGGTAATGTTTTTTCTGTCCCCAAACCCCACCCTTGTCAACAAACCTCCTGGAAGAGATACTTAAGGCTTTGCAAACCCCTCTTTTCCTCAAACCTTCCACCTCTTCTGTTATCTATTAGCAGCTCTTGTCTGCAACAGTTGCCACTGTGGTGTTGACCTAATGCTGATTTCTCCTTTGCTCCTTCCTTCCGCATGGATTGACTGGATTTTCATTGCAAGGAAGAGCCGTCACTTCTCTATTGATTTATTTAATCAAATATTTATATCAGTGTGGACTCGTGGACATTTATTTAACTCTATGGGTTATTGTCCTAAACTATCATTATTTTTCTTATTGTTTAAATTCTTCCAACCTTGACCATTTAGAGCTCCTTCAGGGCTCCTGTGTTCTTTCAACAAACCACCATCTTCTTCTAGTTCCACACGATGTTCCAGGATTTGATGCTGGTTTTGCTCAGTTAATTGTTACATATTCTCTTTGGGTTCTGCATAGATTGTGAGCTATGAGAACCACAGATCACATCTTCTGCTTGATAATCAACTACGGGCCAGATTATGCTCAAAACATATTTCTGAGTCGTTGGCAGAGCCAGTTCTTTGGAACTTGGAGATTGGCAGTTGTGATTGTTGTGTTGGGAGCGGTTAAAACCAGGCGGAGCCCAGTAGGCTCCAACTCTGCTGTCTTTTACGGCTTGTGTTCATCCTACCTTAAAGTCTCCATGTGACCAGCTAGAGTTCAAACGCCCCAGAATACCCCACTCAGACTAACCTGTGGCTCCCTTTGCCTGGCACACCGAATAGTGCCACGGTTTCACGCTAATAACCTTGATCTTTGTCCGAGAGCTGCACCTGATCTTACCAACAACACTGTGAGAAAGTTGGAAAGTTTCTTAATTTGGGTTCCCCCAGAAGCTGACTCTGTTGCATGGATTCCTGTGCAAGTGTTTTATATGGAGAGTGATCCCAAGGGGGTGTAGGGAAGTGAAAGAGGGAGAGGAAGGCGACTGATTTAGGGTATATTGTCAAGCACCTCATTGCTATGGGTAGCTGGAGCTTGATCTCATGGGGGATCCCTGGGAGACAGTGTAGAACTCATACCTAAGAATGATTCTGCCCCTCAGGAGTTGGGGTGTTAGGCTATTTTGGGGGGTTGCTCCTGGGAGTGTGAATTCTCTAACACTTCTAAGCACATAGGCAAAGTTGTACACAGGGATGACCAGGGTCTGTGGGATACAGGTGCAGCCCCAACGTCACCCACTGCAGGCAGAGCCCCATTTTACAGATGAGTAAACTGAGGTTCAGGGAAGCTAAGTAATGTCTAGAAATGGTGCAGAGACCTGGTACTTGAACCTATGAATGTGGGTAAGGATTAGGTTAGATGGTTCTAAGTCTCCACCCAACTCTGAGATCTTCTCTCTTTGCACCCACTTCTCATGGCATGTTCCTTCTCTGCTACCTGCTTGCCTGCCATGAGGCAGACCGGCCATTATAACCCGCCACCTGTGGTTTCTGGAAATGGCCTCCCAGACTTGGCAGGGTGAGTATTTGCACAAAGTCACGCCTGAGCAAAATGAGTGATGGTTTGGCCTGATGTCTTAGTAGTTGCAAGTTCATTGCTTGAGTTGGACAGGATAAGCCCCATGTTGTTTTAGGAGGTTTGAGTTACATCGACCCCACCGATAAGCAGTGTTAAAAGATTAGGTGAATTGACAGAAAGAACTCCTGGCTTCTTCTTTGCTTAGACTGTTGGGCTGACAGATAATCTACTTATCTCCTCGCACAGCGCCAGAAGATAGACATTCCCAGCACTGAGATATACGCTGTGCTGTGTCCCAGTTTCTCACTGTTTCTCCTTTCCCTCCCTGACCTCCCAGATCTAATTCTTGGCCCTAATTCTGACTCCCCCCTTCCCCCATCATGTAGCCTCAGCCTGTCCTCCTGGTGAACTTTTGGACCCGGGCCATGGGTGTTAGTGTTTGGACTCTCATGAATCTTTGGAGGGAATTCTAGGCTAGGAGACCTGGTCTCCGGCCCAGCCTTGCCAATAAATACATATGCATGTGGCCTGGGTGCAGCCTCAGCCTCAATGTCCCACAGGAGGAACTGGAATGTTTAAAGAGCAAATTATCCCTGCCTGGTCCACCTCCTAGGACTTCTGGGAAGTTCAAACCAGATGAGGCTGCAGGAGGATTATCACAACCCAGGATTTGGCTGACTTCCTGGACTTGAGGCTGGCTTCAAAAGACATATATATGGATAATACACATGTAAAAAGAAGCTCCGTCTCACTGGTATTCAGGAACATGTGAGTTACAACAAGATACCAATGGTGACGGGGATCTAGCCTTTTGAGGGGCAAGTTGCCGCTCTCGATTACAATAAATGACGTCTAAATCCTGTGCCCCAGAGAATCACTTCTTTAGATTTATGGCAGAGAGATGCTGACGTGAGAATAAGAAGGTAGGCATGCATTAAGCTGTCCACAAAAGCAGCTCTTCTCAATAATCTGGGAATCTGGGGGCAAGGTCTATTGTTTTGTTTTGTTTTGTTTTGTTATGTTTTTCTTGAGATGGAGTCTTGCTCTGTCGCCCAGGCTGGAGTGCAGTGATGTGATCTCGGCTCACTGCAACCTCCACCTCCCGGGTTCAAGCGATTCTCGTGCCTCAGCTTCCCAAGTAGCTGGGACTACAGGTGTATGCCACCACGCCTGGCTAATTTTTGTATTTTTTGTAGAGACGGGGTTTCACCATGTTGGCCACGCTGGTCTTGAACTCCTAATCTTAAGTGATCACCCGCCTCGGCCTCCCAAAGTGCTGGGATTATAGGCTTGAGCCACTGTGCTCGGAGTGTGGTCTAGTTTTTATTTCCGATCTGTCATAAACACATACATTTTTACTTTTGTAGTAAAAATGAATTACTAGAGAAGTGAAAATTTAAAAAATAAAGACTTAGAAAATATAAGCCTCCAATTTTTACTGGGAGATTCAATATAACATTACCTTGCCAAGTTGCTATAAAAGTTTCTCAACACCTATCCCAAATTTCTGTTCTTATCTTGTGGTAGACGGCTAATAAACTGCACCTATGGGCCAGCACGGGGCTTTGGACCACAGACTGTGAGTAGCACTGTGCAGCCCCATCACTTGCAAAAATCCTGGAAAAAACAGAAACATCTATCACAAGCAGAATGGCTATAAAATGTGTCATCCTTACTATAAACTCCATGTAATAGTAAAATATAAAGATGGGAGATTTGTAAGTCCTGACGTGGGAAGGTGGCTGACATACATTATTGAGTGAAAAAGAAAAAAAAAGCAAACTGCAATATGACATACAGTTTTCTCATGTGTTAAAGGGAAAAAAAATCCACACTAAAGCAGCACAATATATTTCTTATGGATACATAAACATCTAGGAAAATGTATACAAAAAGGACTGGAAATTTATGCCTCTGGTATTGGAAATGGCAAGTATAGGAGGAATCTTTTGTAATGGTTTAATTTTTGTGATATTATTCAAATATTATTTGTGTAATTAAAAAAATAACATCTTAGCAAGGTTGATCTAAGTCAGGCAAAAGCCTCTCCCCACCCCTCGAGTTGCAGTAGGAACTAATTTTCTCAGCATCCATCTATCTCCTAACAGAGGGACACCATCACCCACTTGCTAAACAGGTGACATATGGACTTAGATGAACAACGTGCATCAAGGGCAAAGTCATGTGAAAAGAGCCGCCCTGGCCAGGTTGCAGCCTGAGAGGCAGGGGAGGCATCGCCGATGCTTGGTTGCACGTGAGTCCCTTGTGAGGTGGCCAGAGGCAGAAGCAAAAATTTGGATTTCAGAATCTAACGTAGGGTAACATTCTAGCGCCCGACTTCTGAGTTGAGAGGGTAGACTGAGCCCAGGTATTAGGCTCAGCTCTCTCCTGAATCTTGGCTAAACTGACAGTAAGATGAGGCAAGCCCCCCAGAGACTGGAGCTGGGAGGCAGATGGAGGAGTGGTCATTGACTTCACAGATGGGGGACTACTGCATCCTCAGTCAGCGGTGGGGGGCGGGGGCGGGGGCGGGCGGGGGAGCGAAAAGTGATATGGCTTATACCACAGAACCCCCAGAAGACGCTTTTCCTTTTTCCTCTCTGTGTTCTTTGACCCTAGAGTTCTGACATTTTGTGATGATTTACCTTTATATGGATCTTGCAATGTGGGAAATAAGTTGCTTTCATTCTGGTGGTTTTTTTGTATTAGTTCCTTGATAATCTCCTTCCCCACTGTTTTCTCTGTTCTTTCTTGGAACTCTTCTTAGTTGGATGTCTGTATTGTATTAGTCAGGGTTCTCCAGAGAAAAAGAACCAACGTGACATTCATGCTCTCTTGCTCTCTGAGAGAGAGAAAGATTAAGGTTTCTTTTGTTGTTGTGTTTCTTTTTTTGAGACGGAGTCTCGCCCTGTTGCCAGGGCTGGAGTGCAGTGGCACGATCTCGGCTCACTGCAACTTCTGCCTCCCAGGTTCAAGCAATTCTCCTGCCTCAGCCTCCCAAGTAGCTGGGATTATAGGCGTGTGCCACCACACCCGGCTAATTGTATTTTTAGTAGAGACAGGGTTTCACCATGTTGGCCAGGCTGATCTTGAACTCCTGACCTCAGGTGATCCATCTGCCTCAGCCTCCCAAAGTGCTGAGATTACAGGCATGAGCCACCGTGCCCGGCTGAGATTTCTTATGGAATTCACTTGTGTGGTTATGGAAGCTGAGGAATCCCATGATCTGCCATCTGCAAGCTGAGACCCAGGAAAGCTGGTGGTGGAGATCAGTGGAAGTCAGAAGGCCTGAGAATCAGGAGGCTGGTGGCATCCTAGCTTGAGTATAAAAGCATGAGAACCAGGGGTGCTGATGTCCAACAGCAGGAGAAGATGGATGTTTCAGCTCAAACAGAGCAAATTTGTTCTTTTTTGCTGTTTTGTTTTATTCAGGTTCTCAATGAATTGGAGGATGGCCACCCACATGAGGGAGGCCATTCGCTTTATTCACTTCACCAAATCCAATGTGGATCTCCTCTGGAACAGCCTCACAGACATGCTCAGAAATAATGTTTAGCCATGGGCATCCCTCAGCCCAGTCAAGTTGACATAAAATTAGCCTTCACAATTTCAGACCACCTGAATGAATGCCGTCTCTTTCTCGTGGTTTGTTTCCTACTTTCCATCTTATTTTTTATTGCTGTTCTACTTTTGGAAAACGTCACTGACCCTATCTTTTAATGTATCTGTTTGATTGTTTTCAATTAAACTTCCTATTTTGAGATAAATATACTAGATTCACGTGTAACTGTACAAAATAATCTAGAGGTCCTGTGTATCCTTGGCTGCTATGGTAACATCTTGCAAAACTACAGGACAATATTACAACCAGGATGTGGACATCGACATAACACATCAGATACACATATTTCTGTCCCTACCAGGATCTTGCATGTTGCTGTCTTATAGCCACACCCACTTGCCTCCTGCAGCCACTCCCTCCTTAACCCATTTCTCTAACTTTCCCATTTCAAGAACGGAATCATATAATATACAACCTTTTATAACTGGCTTTCTTTCACTTAGCATAATTTTCTGCCAGTTCTACCAGGTTATTATTTGTATCAATAGTTTATTCCATTTATTTATTTATTTATTTATTTATTTTTGAGACAGTGTCTCACTCTGTCACCCAGGCTGGAGTGCAGTGGTGCGATCATGCAGCCTCACTACAGCCTCAACTTCCCAAGTTCAAGCGACCCTCCCATCTCAGCCTCTGGAGTAGCTGGAACTGTAGGCTGCATTACCATGCCCAGCTAATTTTTTTTTTTTTTTAAATAGAGACAGGGTCTCACTATGTTGCCTAGGCTGGTCTCGAACTCCTGGGTTCAGTGATTCTCCTGCTTCAGCCTCCCAAAGTGCTGGGATTACAGGTGTGAGCCACTGTGCCTGGCCAGTTTATTCCTTTTTAGTGCTGAATAGTAGTCCATGATATAAAAGTACTATCTTTTTTAGAACCATTTCCCATTAAAGGAATTAGGTTTCTTTCTAGTTTGGGCTGTTGAGAATAAGGCTGCTATAATCATTCATGTATAAGTTCATATCTGAACTTAAGTTTTTATTCTCTGGGATAATTACCCAAGAGTGAAATTGTTGGGTCATATTGGAGTTGCATGTTTAAGATTTTTTTTTTTTTTCAAGAAACTGTCAAACTGTTTTCCAGGGGGCTATTTCATTTTACATTCCCACCTGCAATGTTTGAGGGATCCGTTTTTTCCACATCCTCACCAGTATTTGATGTTGTCCCTATTCTATTTTGTATTTTAGCCATTCTGATAGATGTGTATAATATCGCATAGTGGTTTCAATTTGCATCTCCCTGATGGCTGACAGTGTTGAGCATCTTTTCATATATTTATTTGTTATCTGTACATCCTCTTCAGAGAAATAGCTCTTCATATTTTTTGCCCATTTTATTCTAACTGGATTGCTTATTTTCATACCGTTGAGTTTTAGGGATTCCTTTTTTTTTTTTTTTTTTTTTTTTTGAGACGGAGTCTTGCTCTGTCACCCAGGCTGGAGTGCAGTGGCCCGATCTCGGCTCACTGCAAGCTCCGCCTCCCGGGTTCACGCCATTCTCCTGCCTCAGCCTCTCCGAGTAGCTGGGACTACAGGCGCCCGCCACCACGCCCGGCTAATTTTTTTGTATTTTTAGTAGAGACAGGGTTTCACTGTGGTCTCGATCTCCTGACCTCGTGATCCGCCCGCCTCGGCCTCCCAAAGTGCTGGGATTACAAGCGTGAGCCACCGCGCCCGGCCCGGGATTCCTTATGTTTTCTAAATACTTGTCCTTTGTTGAACAAGTGATTCACAAATATTATCTCCTAGTTTATAGTTTGGCCTTTCACCCTCTCAACAGTGTCTTTCACAGAGCAAAATAACAATAATAATAATAATAATAATAATGGTTTTCTGAGACAGGGTCTCACTTTACCACCCAGACTGGAGTGCAGTGGTGTGATCACCGCTCACTGCAGCCTCAGACTCCTGGGATCAGGCGATCCACCCACCTCGGCTTTCCATGTAGTTGGGGCTACAGGCACATGCCAGCATGCCTGGTTAATTTTAAAATTTTTTGTAGAGATGGGATTTTGCCATGTTGCCCAGGCTGGTCTTGAACTCCTAGCCTCAAGTGATCCCCCTGCTTTGGCCTCCCAAAGTGCTGGGATACAGGTATAAGCCACTGCACCCAGCCCAGAGCAAAAAGTTTAAATTTTGATAAAGTTCAATCTACAGTTTTTTTCCTTTTACAGATAGTGCTTTTGCTATCAAGTGTAAGCCCTAAACTCTAGAGATGTTCTTTGTTTACTTCTAAAAGTATTATAGTTTTACATTTTTCATTTAGGTCTGCAATTCATTTTGAGTTAATTTTTGTAGAAGGTGTGGGGTTTAGGTGGGTCATTTTTTGCCTCTGGCTATCCAGTTGTCCCAGTATCACTTGATGAAAAGGCCAATTTTTCTTCATTGAATTGTTTCTGTGACTTTGTCAAAAATCAGTCGTGCATATTTTTGTGCATCTAATTCTGGATACTCTACTCTGTTCCATTGATCTATGTGTCTCATCCTCCACCAGCACAACACAGTCTTGATTACTGTGGCTGTATTGTAAGTCTTGAAATTGGGTCGGCTGATTACTCCCATTTTATTTCTCTTTCTCAAAATTGTATTAGCTATTCTAGTTCTTTTGCCTTTCTGGATACATTTTAAAATAATATTGTCTATATCTACAAAAAACTCTGCTGGGATTTTGATGGGTATTTCTTTAAACCTATGCAATTTTTATGGAGACTTGACATCTTTTCTGTGATGAGTCTTCCAATTCATGAACATGTGATGACTCTCCACTTATTTAGATCTTTGATTTCTTTCACTGGCATTTTGTAGTTTCAGCATACAGATCCTGTGCAAGTTTTTCAAAATTTCTCCTTTGAGACAGGGTCTTGCTCTGTTGCCTAGGCCGGAGTGCAGTGGCACGAACACGGCTCACAGAGCCACCGTGGCAGCCAGAAAGTTTTGATAGATGCACATCTGAGTATTTTACTTTCTTTTTGTGCGATCTGTGTTATCAAGTTTATATGTGTAGAGCTGTTTGTAATATTTTCTTGTTATTCTTTCGATGTCTGCAATGTCTACTGATAGCCTCTGTTTTATTCCCGATATTGGTAATTTGTGTTTTCCTTTTTTCTTTCTCAGTCTTGGTAAAGTTTTGACAATTTTGTTGATTTTCTCCAAGAATCAATTCCTTGTTTTATTGGCTTTAGTTTTTTTGGTTTTGTTTCCATTAAGTTCTGCTTTTATTATTTTCTTTCCTCTATTTGCTTTGAGTTTATTTTGCTCTTCTTTTTTTAAGTTCTTGAGGTGGGAGCTTACATTGTTCCTTTGAGACTTTTGATCTTTTTTTTTTTTTTTTTTTTTGAGACAGAGTCTCACTCTGTCGCCCAGGCTGGAGTGCAGTGGTGCGATCTCGGCTCACTGCAAGCTCCGCCTCCCAGGTTCACGCCATTCTCCTGCCTCAGCCTCCCGAGTAGCTGGGACTACAGGCACCCGCCAACACGCCCAGCTAATTTTTTGTATTTTTAGTAGAGACAGGGTTTCACCATGTTAGCCAGGATGGTCTCGATTTCTTGACCTCGTGATCCGCCTGCCTCGGCCTCCCAAAGTGCTGGGATTACAGGCGTGAGCCACCGCGCCTGTCATGATCTTTTTTTAAGAACACTTTTTTTTTTTTTTTAACAGTTTAGACAAAACTGAAGGGAAAGTACAGCTACTATATACCTCCTTCCTCCAACCCGCAACACGCAGTCTCCTGCATCAGCAATACCCTGTACCAGGGTGGTAGATTTGTGACAATTGTTGAACCTACGTTGACACATCATTATCACCCAAAGTCCAAGTTTACATTAGGGCTCACTGTTGGTATTATACATTCTTTGGGCTTTGACAAATGTATAATGACATACATTCATCATTATAGTATCACACAGAATAGCTTCACTGCCCTAAAAATCCTCTATGCTCTGCCTGTTTCCCCCTCCCTAGCCTTCCCAAACCCTGGAGACCATTGAACTTTCTAGTGTCTCCATAGTTTGGCCTTTTTCTGAATGCCATATAGTTAGAATCATATAGTATGTGGCCTTTTCGGGTTGGCTTATTTCACTAAATAATAAGCATTGAAGATTCCCCTATGTATTTTCAGAGCTGGAGAGTACATTTCTTTTTAGTCCTGAATAATATTCCATTCTCTGGATGTACCGGTTTATTTACCCATTCACCTACTGAAGAACATCTTGGTTGCTTCCAACTTTTGGCAATTATAAATAAAGCTGCTATAAACGTCAATATGCAGGTTTTTGCACGGACATATTTTCAACTCCTTTGAGTAAATACTAAGGAGTGTGATTGATGAAAATGGTATGGTAGGAGAATGGTTAGCTTTGTAAGAAACTGCATAAGGGGGTTTTTCTCCAGTCTTTACTGTGAGAAACCAGTAGAACTCCTGAAGGTAAAACTCACGAAAGTATGGCATGTGGCTGGGCATGGTGGCTCATGCCTGTAATCCTGGCACTTTGGGAGGCCGAGGTGGGTGGATCACTTGAGATCAGGAGTTTGAAACCAGCCTGATCAACATGGTGAAACCCCATCTCTACTAAACATACAAAAATTGGCTGGGCGTGGTGGCACACGCCTGTTATCCCAGCTACTCAGGAGGTTGAGATGAGAGGATCGCTTGAACCTGGGAGGTGGAGGTTGCAGTGAGCCGAGATTGTGCCACCGCACTCCAGCCTGGGTAACAGGGGGAGACCCTGTCTCAAAACAAACAAACAAAAAAAACCCCAAGAAACCCAAAGTATGGGCATGCCCTTCAAGACTGGCCCCATCCCTGGAGTTTTAAACTCTTAGACTTGTCCACACTGAGCCTCCAGCAATTTGTAAATTGCAGTTCAGGCTTTCCTTTCCCTGTACTTGTTCCTGGCGAGGTCTCTGCACCTGTGACTCTGCAGTGATAAGTTGTGATTCTCTGTACGATCTGTCTTGTTACTCCAATTTTGGAGGCAGTGGTTTGCCCTGTGACCTCAATTCTGTGACAGATCTAAGAAGTTTTTTTTTTTTTTTTTGAGACAGTCTCACTCTGTCACCCAGTCAATCTCGGCTTATTGCAGGTTTGACCCCCTCAGACTCAAGCAATCTTCCCACTTCAGCCTCCTGAGTAGCTGGGACTACAGGCAGACGTCACCACACCCAGCTTATTTTTATTTTTTATTTTTGTAGAGACGGGGGTCTCCCTATGTTTCCCAGGCTGGTCTCGAACTCCTGGGCTCAAGCAATCTTTCCACCTCAGCCTCCCAAAGTGCTGGGATTACAGGCATGAACCACTGCAACCGGCCAAGAGTTGTTGATTTTTAGTTTGTTCAGTTTTTTTAACTTATTAAGATGGAGGCATGACTTCCAAGTCCCTCATATGTCGGACTGAAAACTGGAAGGAAGTTTCTTTTCCTGTTTTTAAAGTTTTGGTTCCTGTATTGGTTATCTACTGGCACAATGACGCTGCCTAATACACAACTACAAAGTCTTAGTGACATAAAAGTATCATCTGTTTTTAGTCACAAGTCTACCAGTTGGTTGGTTGGTTGATTTGTTCTGCTGATTTATATTGGGCTCTGCTGACTTTGCCTGGGATCATTCACTTGTAGAAAGGCAGCTGGTGGTTAGTTTGGGCTGGTGGAGCTTTTAGGACTCAGCTGGTATTACTTGGCTCTGCTTCATGTGGTCTCTTACCCTCCATCAGGCAGGCCAGATTGGGCTGTTCTCAGGATGGCTGGGCAGGGTTCTGCAACACAGCAGAAACCCCAGGCCTCCTGAGACCCAGGATCAGAACTGTATCATGTCACTTCTGCCTCATTTTGTTGGACAAAGCATGTCACAAGATCATCTCAGTGGTGGTGAAATTATTATTATTATTTTGAGACAGAGTCTCACTTTGTCACCCAGGCTGGAGTGCAGTGGCATGATCTCAGCTGCTCACTACAACCTCTGCCTCCCATGTTCAAGGGATTCTTGTGCTTCAGCCTCACCAAGTAGCTGGGATTACAGGTGCATGCCACCACGCCCAGCTGAATTTTGTATTTTTTTTTTTTTTTTTTTTAGTAGAGACGGGGTTTCGCCATGTTGGCCAGGCTGGTCTTGAACTCTTGACCTCAAGTGATCTGCCTGCCTCGACCTCCCAAAGTGCTGGGATTACAGGCATCAGCCACTCTACCCGGCTGTGGTGAAATTATTAATTCAACCTCCTGGTAGAAGAAACTGGGGTTATCTTAGCAATACCTCACAGTTTCTGTCCTTGATTTTTAGAGGCTTTGTTCAAATAGCCACTAATCTTTTGTTATTTTTTGTTTGATTTTTAAAATCCATATGCATATCGTGCTGGGGTCAAAATACAAATTTAAAAGTATTTATACCTTGTATTTGGAATTTATATACAATATTTCCTGCAATGTTATTTCATTTTATTTCCTGCAATACAATGAAAACATGGAAAATTCTAAGTGTCCCAATAATGAAAGAACCATTCAGTAAATTATGTTATTTATTAAATAGAATATTCAGCCATCGAGAATAATATCCTTGAAGTTCTAAATGCTCAAGCTCTCTCTCTCTGTCTCTCTTTTTTTTTTTTTTTTTTGAGATGGAGTCTTGCTCTGTTGCCCAGGCTGGAGTGCAATGGCACGATCTCAGTTCACTGCAACCTCTGCCTCCTGGTTGAAGTGATTCTCCTGCCTCAGCCTCCCAAGTAGCTGGAATTACAGGCGCCCGCCACCACACCCGGCTAATTTTTTATATTTTTAGTAGAGATGGGGTTTCACCATGTTGGCCAGGCTGGTCTGAAACTCCTGACCTCAAGTGACCTGCCAGCCTCGGCCTCCCAGAGTGCTGGGATTACAGGTGTGAGGCACTGCGCCTGGCCGAATGCTCAAGATCTCTTGTCGAGGGAGAGAAACAGGGTACAAAACTCCATACACAGTGAAATCCATCTGACGAAGCCCCCAAATCTCAGTGGCTTACCCAGCACAGCGTCCTTCCTACCAAGAGTCCCACTGGTCTGGTGCTCAACAACTGGGCTTGGTGCTCGGAGGTCTGTTATTCTAGGACTGCAGTGAAGGAGCCGTGGCTGGCTGGGGCAAACTCTTTCCATGGCAGATGGCAGGAGCATGAGAGAAGGAGGGGAACATGCAAGACTTCCTAAGGCCCAGCTTTGGGACAGGCACCCTGACACTTCTGCCAGCCTATTGGTCAAAACAAGTCACATGGTCAAGCCCAAGGGCAATGTGGGCAGGGAACCCTTTTGCATACCCTGGGTTGGGGTCAGGGAAGGCAGGAGGAGAAAATACTTATTGGACAGTAAGACAATCTACCACACTTCTTCACAAACTCCTTCAGCTCCCTGGCCCCTCTCTCTTTGTAGAACCCAATCCTGAATGAACACAAATATTTCCCTTCTCTACCTACATACCTGAGCAGCAGAATATTGCAGGAGAAAAGTTTGCAACTTAGCTAATCGGCTGATTTCTCTATAAATGAATTATCTCAAGCATCAACTGGATACTAAACACAGCCTGCCTAACTTCTTTTCCCTCCGTGGGTGTATGTATATTTGTGCGTGTTTGTTTGTTTATGGTGGCAAGAAAACATACAACACAAATTTTACCTGAGCCAGTTCTAAGTGTACAATTCAGTAGTGTTAAGTACATTCACATTGTTGTTCGACCAAGCTGCAGAATTTTTTCATCTTTCCAAGCCGAAACTCTATTCCCATTAAAAAACTCCCCATTGCCCACTCCTCCACAAAGCCCCTGCTAATCACCATTCTACTTTCTTCTTCTATGAATTTTATTACTCTAGAGATGTCACATACATGGAACCATACAGTATTTGTCTTTTTGTGGCTGGCTAATATCACTTAGCATAATGTCCTCAAAGTTCATTCATGATAGAGCATGTGTCAGAATGTCTTTCCTTTTTTTCCTTTTTCTTTCTTTCTTTCTTTTTTTTTTTGAGATGGGGTCTCATCTGTCATCTAGGCTGGAGTGTGTTGGCACAATCTCGGCTCACTGCAACCTCCACCTCCCAGGTTCAAGTGATTCTCCTGTCTTAGCCTCCTGAGTAGCTGGGATTAAAGGCATGCACCACCACGCCTGGCTAATTTTTGTATTTTTAGTAGAGACAGGGTTTTACCATGTTGGCCAGGCTGGTCTTGAACTCCTGACCTCAGGTGATCCGCCTGCCTCAGCCTTGCAAAGTGCTGGGATAACAGGCGTGAGCCACCACACCCGACCGTCCTTCCTTTTTAAGGCTGAATAATATTCCATTGTGTATTCTATATTTTGTTTATTCGTCCATCAACAGACAATTGAGTTGCTTCCAGCTCTTGGCTATTGTGAATAGTGCTGCTGTGAACCAGGGTGTATGAATGTCTCTTAAAAGTTCTGATTTCAATTCTTTTGAGTATAAACCCAGAAGTGAACTTGGTGGATCATATGGTAATTCTATTTTAATTTTTTGAGGAACCACAATACTGTTTTCCACAGTTTACATTCCCACTAACAGTGTGCCTAGCTTTTTCTATTTCTCCAGGAAGCCTACTTTGCCACTGCCACCAATGACTTTGTCATACTTTCTCTTCCTCTAAACTCCCCTCCACTCTTCTACTCTTACAGTCAGTTTCACCTGCAGATGCTGCCTTATTCTACTGAGAAGAAGACCAACCATCAAATCCAAAAAGAAGCCATCAAATCCAAACACACTCCTTCTCCCGATTTCAGACCATATTCATTGTCACCATCTTTTCCTTCTTGTCTGTTATGACCAACGAAATGCATCTGCTCCCCATCAGGGCAAATCCCTTTGCCTGTGCTCTGACTCCACCTCTCTTGCCAACTCAAGACTTCATTACTTCATTCATTTTTCTAATTTCCTTCCCCGTCATCCAAATTTCCTTCCAATTTCTATCACCCATCTACTGGATCATTTTTGTCAGTATTTAAGTAGGCTGAGTGTTGTCCACCTTTAACAGAGATTCACCCTTAAGAATTCACATCATCTCTGTGATATTCTTGCCAAGAATGTTTAACCTGAATCCAATCATGACAAAAAAATCAGGACAATCCAGAATGTGGGACATGCTACGTGACAACCAGCCCAAACTCTCCAATGTCAGTGGCATGAAAGACAGAAAAATACAGGGGACTGTTTCTGATTAAAGGAGACTACAGAGATGTGGCAACCAAATGGAATGCATGACTCTTGATCAGATCCTGGACCAGAAAAAAAGCTACAAAGGACATTTTTAAACAGTTGGGGAAATGTGAATATGGTCTGTTTGTTTATTAGATAACTTTGATGCTAAATTTCTTTAGTGGGATATATATATGAGGTCATGTGGGAGAATGAGCTCATTCTTAAGAAAAGCATGCTGATATACAGGGGGGTCTGCAACTTTATTTCCAATGATTTACCCCAAAGCGAGTACATGTATGTGCATGGGAATTAAATGTGACAAAGGGTTGACAAATGATTAGTTAAAGTGAAGGGTACAGAAGTGTTCATTGTTCTATCCTTTCAACTTTTCTGCAGGTTTTTCATTTTTCAAAATAAAAAGTTGAGCAAAAAACGTTTCTTTTCTTTCTTCTTCTTTTTTTTTTTTTTTTAAGATGGAGTCTCGTTCTGTCACCCAGGCTGGAGTGCAGTGGCACGATCTCGGCTTACTGCAAGCTCTGCCTCCCAGGTTCAAGCAATTTTGTATTTTTAGTAGAGACAGGGTTTCACCACGTTGGCCAGGATGGTCTCAAACTCCTGACCTCAGGTAATCTGCTCCCCTCGGCCTTCCAAAGTGTTAGGATTACAGGTGTGAGCCACTGCGCCTGGCTAAGAACTTTTCTTTGACCTATATCTGCCTATAGCTACATCCAATTTATCTGCTGGTCTTCTCAGTTAAACTTCTGAAGTCATTGACACTCAGTGCTCCCACTGCCTCACCTCCCATCCACCAGTGGTTTCTGCCCCCACCGCTGCCTTGAAACTGCTCTCATCAGGGCCCAGACAATCTCCACGCTGGCAATTCCAATGGTGGTGTTCCACATAGGTGGCTGCTTCCTCATTCTTGAGACAGTTTTGTCTCTTAGCCTCTGGGATAACTTATCTCTTGGATTTCCTTCTAACTCACTGATCTCTTTCACTCTTTGCTTGTTCCCTTTTCTCCACCAAACCTGTAAATTTTGGGCTCCTTGGAACTCAGACTCTTCCTTCTTTAAATTCTCCTTTGCTAATGTCATCAATTTTTATCAATTTTAAAAAAACGGAGTTTGTTCCAGTAATACCCAAATATGTACCTCTAGGTTGGATCTTTCCCACACTTGACTACTTGACAACTCTCTTCTTGACACCACTCCTTGGATATTTCACAGACATCTCAAGTTTAACTTTTAGTCATTTTTTCATTAACTGAGCCTATATTGATTGAACACCTGCTGTGTACTGAGTAACTGTTCTAAACACTGGGGACATAGGGAGAAAAAAACAATATGACTGTACCGTGAGAACACATTCCAGCTGGAAGAGAAGGATGATAAGCAAATAAGTAAGAATTCGTTTGTGGTCAGTGCTATGAAGAGAATAAAATAGGAAATATGTTAGATACACTGGATGGACAGTATATTTTGGATGATCAGAGAAGGCCTCTTTGAGCCTGATGCAGGTGAACCCCAAAATTGGGGCTTAGCCTAGGGGGGTTATTGGCTTTGCTCAAGAAAGAATTCAAGAGTGAGCTGACAGTGAAAGAAAGCAAGTTTATTAGAGCAATAGTGTATAGCAAAATGGTGGCTCCATAGACAGGGCAGGGCTATCCCACAGACAGAGTAGCCCAGAGGAGCCCAGCGGAGCAGCGTACAGCAAAGTGGCTGCTCCACAGAGCAGTCCTGAGCAACAGCAGCAATGTGAGGCAGCCATAGCAATGTGGAGGAGGAGTCAGAGCAGGAGCTGCTGCTTGGATTGCTGGAGTTCTATTTATACCCACTCTTAATTATATGCGAATTAAGGGGTGAGAATTTTCTAGAAAAAGGGTGGAGAGTTCCTGGAACCATATAAGGTAACTTCTGGGTCATTGCCACGGTACATTGCCATGGTATTTGTAAACTGTCATGGCACTGGTGGGAGTCTATTTAGTAATGAAAAATGAGGGCAGCCAGAGGTCACTTTGGCGGCCATGTACTGGTTTCAGCTGGCTTCTTTACTGCATCCTGTTTTTGTGTGTGCGAGTGTGTGCACGTATGACGGAGTCTCTTTCTTTCACTCAGGCTCACTGCAAACTCCTCCTCCTGGGTTCAAGCAATTCTCCAGCCTCAGCCTCCTGAGTAGCTGGGATTACAGGCATGCGCATTGCACCTGGCTAATTTTTGTATTTTTAGTAGAGATGGGGTTTCGCTATGTTGGCCGGGCTGGTCTGGAACTCCTGACCTCAAGTGATCCACCCGCCTTGGCCTCCCAAAGTGCTGGGATCACAGATGAGAGCCACCACGCCTGGCCCTGCATCCTGGTTTTGATCAGCAGGGGCCTTACAGGTGCTCAGAAAATAAGTCCTATTGATTTTCTACCTCAAAGAGACCAAGATGAGACCAAGATGAGAAGACAGGGCCAGAATAAGCAGGTTTAGAGAGGAGGGCTCTAGGCTGAGGGGAAGCTAGTTTCGACATGCTGAGGGAGGAATTGCTTGGCTCCAGAACTGAGATGTGTCCAGATCTAGTTTTTAATGTGTCCCCAGGACAAGAGCTTTGATGTCTTCTTTCTCTGGTTTGTATCTTTGAATTTCAGGCCATCTAAGACCTGCTCACCAACTCTGTCTGAAAAACCTTTGGTTGACCTTGAATTTCTATTCTGGAATCTTCTTCAAATTAGCAGCAGCTTTTTCTCTGAGCTAGAAAGCACTTTGATTCTTTTATTGGAAACAAGTCAGGAATTTTAGAACAAGATGCAGGCATTTGTCAGAGTTTTATAGTCCTTCTTTTCCACATGCAAAGTGCAAATAATAATCCTGACGTCTGCTTGAAGGGGAAAGGTTTCCATTGTCCAGTGAGTCTTGGGTCCCACCCCCAGCCCATCCTCTACCCTCCACAGCTGCCTTTGTTTTTCTGGAGGCTGGAGAAGATTGGGGAGACAGAGGTCTTGGGACTGACAGCTGACACACGCTGTAAGCATCCCTCCAAGCAAAGTAGAAAGGGCAACCTGACCCTGTTCTGTAACCTTCTCTGTAAAAAGTGCAGTGATGCTGACAAAGATGATGATAAAATCTCCTGCACCTCCCTCAGGGCTGAATCCCACTAGGCCTTGCTAATGAGGCATGATCCATCTTTTCCTAAATAGGAGGAACCACTCCTTAAATAAATTAGAATCACTCTTAGAACCTAGGGTTTTTTGTTTGTTTTTGAATGGGCAATATATTCATATCTTTCTAAAATTTAAAAAATAAAGATAAAAACATTTCTAAAAACATCTTCCCAAGTCCCTGTTCACAACTCGGTTTTCATTCACCTCTATCCCCTGCCCTCCAAATGTGTAACCACTATTATCAGTTTCTCGTGTATCCTTGTGTGCGGCCCACTTGGAACTGAAGACTGCCATACATTCTGACTTTGGGGCAGCTTCCACTTCCAGGAGAGGGATCAAGAATATACCTACCACAAATCTTCTATTCAGGGGAGTTTCATGTCCATGAAGAAGACACAGAGACTATTTGCACCTGCATAAATAAACCTCATCACAAACTTCTAAAATATCCTGTTTCTTCTCCTAAAAACCCATTTGTAAACCTATTTGTTCTTCCCATGGTAGCCCTCCTATTCTCCTTCTAAGGCATATAAGTCCCCGGTTCTAACCACTCCGTCATGAGCACTTCTATGTGTCTGTGCATTGCCTGGGTAATTAAACTCTTTTTTCTTGCTAATCTGTCTTTTCACAGTTTAATTTGCAGTCCCCCAGTATTGAACCTGAGAGTAAAGTTTTTTAAATTATTTATTTATTTATTTATTTATTTATTTATTTATTTATTTATTTTGAGACGGAGTCTCGCTCTGTTGCCCAGGCTGGAATGCAGTGGCATCATCTCGGCTCACTGCAAGCTCCACCTCCTGGGTTCACTCCCCAACACCTGCAAAGACTTTATGGGGGAGGGTGTATATAAACAAATATATTCTTTTACACCCTACCCCATACACCTTTTTAAAAATTTTGAGACAAGATATTGCTCTGTCGCCTGTGCTGGAACACAGTGGCACAATGACAGCTCACTGCAGCCTCAACCTCCTGGGCTCAAGCGACCTGCACACCTCGGCCTCCTGAGTAGCTGGGACTGCAGGCACGCACCACCACACCTGACTTGTTTTTGTATTTTTCGTAGAGATGGGATTTCGCCATGTTGGCCAGGCTGGTCTCAAACTCCTGAGCTCAAGCAATACTCCTGCCTCGGCCTCCCAAAGTGCTGGGAGGTGTAAGCCTCCCACATCTAGCTTCCATACACTTACCTTGAAAAAAAACCCCACAAATGATTTTGTACTGTAGGCCAGGTGCGGTGGCTAACACCTGTAATCCCAGTACTTTGGGAGGCCAAGGCAGGAAGATCACTTGAGGTCAGGAGTTTGAGACCAGCCTGGCCAACATGGCAAAACCCTGTCTCTACTAAAAATACAAAAATTAGCCGGGTGTGATGGTGCGTGCCTATAGTCCCAGCTGCTTGGGAGGCTGAGGCACGAGAATCACTTACACCTGGGAGGCAGAGATTGCAGTGAGCCAAGATTGTGTCGCCGTACTCCAGCCTGGGTGACAGAGCGAGACTCTGTCTCAAAAAAAAAAAAAAAAAAAAAGAAAAAGGAAAAAGATTTCGTACTATATAACTGTTATGCATCTTTCTTTTCTTTTCACTTGATAACTTGGAAGACTTTTGATGTCTGTATATAGAGAGAATCCTGTTTTTCATGCCTGAATAGTATCCATTGCATGCATGTGGCTATAATTTTTAAAATAAATATTAAATTATGCATAAAGTACAATAAATATGCAATCCCCTCCAAAATTCCTGTTGAAATGAAATCCCCAATGTACCAGTAGTAAGAGGTATAGCCTTTGGGAGGTGATTAAGTCATGAGAGCTCTGCTCTTATGACTGGGATTAACAGCCTTGTGAAAGGGCTGGAGGTTGAAGGGAGCAGTCTCTCATCCTTGCACCTTCTGCCATGTGAGCACACGGTGGCAAGGTGCCATCTTGGAAGCAAAGAGCATCCCTCACCAGGCAGCAATGATGGAGCCTCAATCTTGGACTTCCCAGTCAACAGAGCTGTAATAAATACAATGAGTTTCAAGGCTGGGCCCGGTGGCTCATGCCTGTAACCCCAGCACTTTGGGAGGCCGAGGCAGGCAGATCACCTGAGCTCAGCAGTTTGAGACCAACCTGGGCAACATGGTGAAACCCTCTTTACCAAAAACACAAAAAATTAGCTGGGTGTGGTGGTGCTCGCCTGTGGTCCCAGCTATTTGGGAGGCTGAGGTGGGAGGATTGCCTGAGCCTGGAAGATGAAGGTAGCAGTGAGACCCTGTCTCTAAATAAATAAATAAATTTCAAAATACCCAGTCTAAGGTATTTTCTTATAGCAACACAAATGGACTAAGATGAATATACATACTTAATACATATTAAGGCCGGGCATGGTGGCTTATGCCTGTACTCCCAGCACTTTGGGATGCTGAGGCCGATCACCTGAGGTCGGGAGTTCGAGACCAGCCTGGCCAACATGGTGAAGCCCCATCTCTACTGAAAATACAAAAATTAGCTGGGCACAGTGGTGCACGTCTGTAATCCCAGCTACTTGGGAGGCTGAGACACGAGAATTGCTTGAACCCGGGAGGTGGAGGTCACAGTGGGCCGAGATTGTGCCACTGCACTTCAACTTGGGTGACAGAACAAGACTCTGTCTCAAAAAAAAAAAAAAAAAAAATATGGCCAGGTGAGGTGGCTCACGCCTGTAATTTCAGCACGTCAGGAGGCCGAGGTGGGTGGTGGATCACCTGAGGTGAGGAGCTCAAGATCAGCCTGGCCAACATGGCGAAACCCTGTCTCTATTAAAAATACAAAAATTAGCTGGGTGTTGTGATGGGCGCCTGTAATCCCAGCTACTCGAGAGGCTGAGGCAGGAGAACCACTTGAACCTAGGAGGCAGAGGTTGCAGTGAGCCGAGATCACACCATTGCCCTCCAGCCTGGGCAAAAAGACTGAAACCCCACTTCAAACAAAACAAAACAAAACAAAACATGTTAGTATTTATCTAATGGCCTTGTTGGGGGCATTTGGGTCTGTTTTGATCAAACAGCATCACAACGAGGCAACAAATAACCAAGTACATACATGGTTTCATCCGTGTGCAAGTTTATCTGTAGAATAAATATCTCCTGTTGTATTTGTACCTCCAGTGTGCATTTGTAGTTTTGATAGTTTTTGCCAAACCGACTCCTATGCAAGTTGAACCAAAGTACATTCCCACCAGCGATGCAGGCAGGTGGGAAAGACCGATTTGGTGGGGCAAGCCAGCGGCATCCCTAGGAATTTGGGGTGGGGAATTCACCTAGCTTATTTAGCTTTCCTCAGTGCAAACATACAATACACTTCTTATGGGAAAGGGGCATGGGGACTTTTGGCACACCTTGTGCAGGGGCAGTGGTCAAATAGCAATATCTATCCCCGTGTAGGAATGAAGACGTGAAAGACAGTGTCAGGAGATTCAGGCCACCAGGTGGGTTTTCCCGGGGGTTCTCCTAGCAGCCTCCTGTTGGAGCCCACTCTCCTTCCCCAAGCTCCCTGACAAAGCTGCCGAAGGCTTCCTCTCTGCTCCCTCAGCCCAAGTTATCATCCCTCAACCCACCTTCAGAACTGGCCTCTCAGGAGTGACTTCTCCACTTGGACCCCATCCTACAGCCCTCTCCAGGCGTTAATCTTACTGGCTGGCCCCCTTGGCTCTTTTGACTCTCTGCTGTCTGTGGCCGCCAAGCTTCTTACTTCTTTGACTCCCAGGGGACTTCATTCTGACCTCTGCCTGTGCATCTCTACTCATTCTTCCTTTTCTATTCTTCAAGTTCGACAGCTCTTCACGGTTTTCACCTTGGTCCAGTTCTCTTCCCATTCTGTGTGCTCTTCCTATTTTACTGTTTTATTATTTTTACCACAAAGTCTCTTATTTTTTCTTTATTTTTATTTTATTCTTGTCCTTTTTTTCCTTTTTGCTATTTTTTTATATTTTTATTTTTGATTCATTTTATTTATTTATTTTTGAGACAGAATCTTGCCCTGTTGCTCAGGCTGGAGTGCAATGGCACGATCTCGGCTCACTGTAACCTCCGCCTCCTGGGTTCAAGCGATTCTCCTTCCTCAGCCTCCCGAGTAGCTGGGATTACAGGTGCCTGCCACCACGCCTAGCTAATTTTTTTTTTTTTTTTTGTATTTTTAGTAGAGACAGGGTTTCACCATGTTGGCCAGGCTGGTCTCGAACTCCTGACCTCAGGTGATCCACCCGCCTCAGCGTCCCAAAGTGCTGTTCTGGGGTTGCAGATGTAAGCCCGTGCCGGCCAATTCATTTTAAATAAACGTTATTGAGGTATTATTTACATGCAATAAAACTCATTCATACATTTTAAGTATTCAGTCAGATGACTTTTGACAAAGGCATGCACCTAAACAAGATATAACACCTGTCCATCACCCCAGAAAGTGTTTTAGTCCCCCACTTGCAGTCCCCTCAGTCCCAGTTCATCATTGATCTGCTTTCTGTAACTATAAATTAGTTCTCTTTCTTTAAAAATTTTATATAAATGAATCATATGGTAGTCACTCTTGCATCCAGCTTTTATTTTACACAGTAATTTTAAGACTCATCCATGTTGTTGCATCTATTAGTAATTTCAATCTTTTTATTACTATCCCTTTCTATGAAGAGACCAAATTTTGTTTACCCATTTCCTAGTTGATGGATTACTTGAATTGTTTCCAATTTTTAGCAATCGTGAATAAAGCTGTTATGCACATTTGGATACAAGCCTTTTAAAAAGACAACCTATTATTCCAATGTAGACTTCCACAAGCTTTTAGGCAATCAAATCAAACAGCACTATGGCGGCCACTAGCTACTTATGCCTATTCACATTTGTGTACAAGTCTTTTTGTGGGCCTGTTTTTACAGCACTTCAGTAAATATATAACAGTAGAATTGCTGGGTCAAATGGTGGGTATTTGTTTAGATTTAAAATAAACTCCAGTAGTTCTCCCAAGCAGTTGTACTATTTTATTTTATTTGTATTTGTATTTTTTTGAGACAGGGCCTCACTCTATCACCCAGGCTGGAGAGCAGTAGCGTGATCATGGCTCACTGCAGCCTTGACCTCCCTGGATCAGGTGATTCTCCCACCTCAGCCTTCTGGGGTAGTTGGTATTACAGATGCGTGCCATCACACCCAGCTAATTTTTTGTATTTTTAGTAGAGATGGGGTTTTGCCACGTTGCCCAGGCTGGTCTCAAACTCCTGGGCTCAAGCAGTCTGCCCGGCTTGGCCTCCCAAAGTGCTGGGATTACAGACGTGAGCCACTGCATCCAACCTGTACTATTTTAAGTTCTTGCCAGTGAGCTAGGAGAGTTTCAGCTGCCCTACATTCTAACTAACACTGGTATTACACATCTTTTTAATTTCAGCCACGCTTGTGGGTGTGAGGTAGCATCTTACTGTGGTTTTATTCTGCATCTCCCTGAAGACTACTGAGGATGAGCATCTCTTCCTGTGCGTGCTGGCCGTTTGCATGTCCTTTGTGAAGTGTCTGTTCATGTCTTTTGCTCAGTTTTCACTGTTTGCCTTCCCATTAGTGAGTTGTATGGGTTCTTTATGTATCTGGAATGCAAATCCTCTTTCAGATACAGGTGCTGTGAACATTTTCTCCCAGTCTGTAGTGTGGCTTTTCAGAGCAGGAAGTTCTCACCCTGATGAAGTCTGACTCTCTGCCATGGTGGGCCTGGACTCCAGCCCCGCTCACTCCTTTGGGTCTCCTTTAACTCATTCTTTTAAAAAAATTTTAAAATAATTTTTATTGATATGGAACTTTTAATGAATTTGCATGTCATCCTTTCAGGGGCCATGCTAATCTTCTCTGTATTGTTCCAGTTTTATTTATTTATTTAGAGACAGAGTGTCACTCTGTTACCCAGGCTGGAGTACAGTGGCGTGATCTCGGCTCATTGAAACCTGTGCCTCCTGGGTTCCTGCTTCAGCCTCCCGGGTAGCTGGAATTACAGGCATGTACCACCACGCCCGGCTAGTTTTCATAGTTTTAGTAGAAACGGGTTTCATCATGTTGGCCAGACTGGTCTCGAACTCCTGGCCTCAAGTGATCCGCCCACTACAGCCTCTCAAAGTGCTGGGATTACAGACATGAGCCACGGTGCCCGGCCTTCATTCCAATTTTATACATGTGCTGCCAAAGAGAGCACTTTGACTGCTTTCAATCCTTTGCTTTCCTGCTTTGCACATCAGCTTGCCCAGCTCTTGCACCCAGTCTTGCATAAAAGCCTTCTCAGTGCTCAATTTAAAAAAAAAGAGAGGAGGTGGATGCTCCTTGGAAAGGAGAGACGATCTTTCACTCCTCCTCTCACAGTTCTTTCTCTTCCCCGCCATTTGCTCTCTCCTCCCCAGCCCGGCACATCATCTCTTCTTTTCATTCTCTTTACTCCTCCTTTACTTCCTCTCCCCTTCTAAATCTCATCTATCTTGGGCAAAAAATTAACTTTTTAAGGTAAAATCAGGTCCCCCTCCCCATAGAGGCTTTTATGCAAAGTGTTCTAACAAAAACAATCTCCAGCTTCAATATTGCCAGAACAAATTCTCACGGCTAGGCACCTAGAACCTAAATTCTGCTGTACCAGGAACCCCAAATTGCAGTGTTATAGAAATGAAAAGAGACCCCAGACAGGTCAAATTGTTCTCCTGTAACACTCTCACCTGTGTGAGCTCCCTCTCCAGGTGTGTACCTCTTGTCAGATGTGATGATGAGAGTCTATGGCAATGCTAATTACTCTCACCTGCATCAGAGCCACTCACCTGGGTAGCTTTTAATTTCCCCCACTCTCTCCCAGAGCTTGGCTCTACCCATTAGACAGTTAGACTCTGGTGGTTTTCAGAGTGTAGTCCCCAGAGCAGCCACATCTGCACTGCCTGGAAACTTTCTAGAAATGCAGTTTCTAATTAGGTCCCACACTTCCACATGCATCAGAACCCCTGGCAGGGACTGTTAGAACAGTCAGAACAAAGATTGCTGGGGCTGGCCACAGAATTCAGTGGGTCTGAAGTGGGGCCTGAGAATGTGCATTTCTAACAGGTTCCCAGGTGATGATGTTGCTGTGGCTCCAGGGGGCCCTCTGAGAAACACTGCATTAAAGATTCTGATTCAGTCGGTGTGGGTCAGACGGTCCGGGCATCCCATGTTCCACTGCTCCCCCGTGCTGTGCAGCTGAGGTTGGGAGCTCCTGGTCCGTGGTCTGTGTTGCAGCATGGCTAGAGCTGCACATCTGCAGGAGACAAGAAAGACCCTCCTAAAGGGCTTCTTCCTTCATCTAAGTTTTCATCACAGGCAAACTCTGTGTGTCCAGTGTACTTGGGGCTTGTAATTTTCCTCGAAGGACCTGTAGGACCCTCTCCAAGTTTGAGCAGGTCTAGCATCCCAGGGTGCTGGGGCCTGCTGGCAGCTCACGTGCTTGGCCCCAGGTGCTCTGGGAGCCGTGGGAGTTCGACCCAGAAAGGTAGATCCCTTGAGAGCTCTGGGCAGGGCCACAGCCCCCTTGGTTGGAAAGGGACACGTCCCTTTTGGTGCTGGTGAGCGGTAAGCAACAAAGCTGTTGCCAAGGGCCTCTGGAATATGACTGTTTCTGAGGCTGTTACAAAATTATATTAAATTCCCAAGTGACTGTATTCATTGTAATATATGCAAGCTTTTTATGTATCAGCCATGCTTATATCAGGTGTGGTCACCTAAGAGTTTTGATTGTTTTTACTCTTTTATTGATGCATAATTTGCATGTAGTAAAATGCACAAATCTTAACTGGATGCTCAGTGAATTTTTACCTATGTGTACACCCATGTAACCACCACCAAGATCAGGACAGAGAACATTTCCATCATTCTAGTAAGTTCCTTCAGGCCCTTTCTCACTCAATCCCCATCTCCCACTGCCCTAAACAAGTAGACACTATTCTGACTTCTCTCATCATATGTAGATAAGTTTTGCCTTTTTTTTTTAATTTTTAATTTTTATTTTTTAAAAAGGGGTCTTGCTCTTCTGTCACTCAGGCTGGAGTGCATTGGTGTGACCATAGCTCACTGCAGCCTTGAACTCCTGGGTTCAAGCAGTGCCCCCACTCCAGCCTCCCGAGGAACTGGGACTACAGGTGCACACTACCACACCCAGCTAATTTTTAAAAAAATTGTTGTAAAGATGGGGTTACCCTATGTTGCCCAGGCTGGTCTTAAATTCCTAGACTCAAGGGATCCTCTGGCCTCAGCCTCTCAAGGTTCTGGGATTACAGGTGTGAGCCACTGTGCCTGGCTTATTTGATATCTTGTGATCAATATTGTGTTTTTGAGATTCACTCATATTTCATGTAAGAGCAACTCATTCATTTTTCTTGCTGTGCTGTACACCACAATGTATTTATCTATTCTTCTATTGATGGGCATTTGGGTTGTATTTAGTTTTTGGCTGTTATCAATTTAGCGGCAATGTGTATTTTTGTACATGTTTTTTGGTGTGCGTATGCACTCATTTCTTTCACGGTATATACCCAGGAGTGGAACTGCTTGGTCACATGGTGAGTGTATGTTTAATTTTAGAAGAAACTGCCAAATGGTTCTCCAAAGTGCTTGTACTGGTTTATACTTCCACCAGCAGCATATTAAGAGTTCACTTCCTCCACATCCTCACCAATGCTTGATATTTTCAGAGATTTAATTTTAGCCATTCTAGTGAGTGTATAGTCACAGCATATTGTGGGTCTAATTTGCATTTCCCTGTAACCATTGAGGTTGAGGATCTTTTTTTTTTTTTTTTTTTTTTTGAGACGGAGTCTCACTCTGTTGCCTAGGCTGGAGTGTGCTGGCGCAATCTCGGCTCTCTGCATCCTTCGCTTCCTGGGTTCAAGGGATTCTCCTGCCTCAGCCTCCCAAGTAGCTGGGATTGCAGGCATGTGCTACCATGTCTGCCTAATTTTTTGTGTTTTTAGTAGAGACAGGGTTTCACCATGTTGGCCAAGCTGGTCTCAAGCTCCTGACCTCAAGTGATCCACTCACCTCGACCTCCCAAAGTTCTGGAATTACAGGCATGAGCCACCGCGCCTGGCTGATGTTGAACATCTTTTTATAAACTTACTGGCCATTTTGATATCCTTTTGTGTGAATGCCTTTTAAATTCATTTGCGCGTTTTTTTTCCTATTGGATACCCGACACCTTTAATAAAGGTAAAAGGGTTATGAAATAGCACCTTACTCATGCCAGGAGTTAAGAGGAAACAGAAGTGGGTTTGTGAAGAAAGTGATGAGGGAGAGAAGGACCCTACCTCTCAGGTCTCTGAAGCTTATTGGTCTCTGTCTCCCCAGAACCTAGCACACAGCTCGGCACAAGACAGGAACCCAACAAAAGTTCATCAAATAAGGGGAACGTCCTTGTTTTGGGGGGCTGTTGTGGACTTTGCAATGCATGATCCTCTTTACTATTCCATCTCTCTGAAGCTACACCAGACCCTGGGACCCCTCCAATTCTGGACAGGTGGCCCATAAGTAGCCTAAGGCCACGGCTCACTGAGACAGCCCAGATTCAGTCTTGCTGACTAGCCTGCTTGAATCCCATGGAAAACCTCTCCAGTCACTGGAGTACTCCATGAGCCCCAGAGAGTGCATCATTATTTACATCCCAATTTCTTTAAATTCAAGATTTGTATCCAATAGCATTGGTCTCCCTGAACCTGGATCCCCAGGTTCTCAGAAGAGTCAGGGACCACAAGCTGCCCTCACCAGCCCAGATCTCTGCTGAGCACTTGTTCTACCCAGGATGAGTTCCTGGAGATAAACCTTGTGTGCATTGTGTTATTTTGTGTACACAATTCAGCTAAGCGGCCTCCAGCGCTACTCATCATCCCGCCACCTGGCTACCAAGAGGCCCAATCAGTATCTGTGGAACGAGTGGATAAAGAATGATTTAGGGTCCAATCCATTTCCCAATCCAGTAAGCCATTTTTCATTTCTACCATCTTGGGCCAAAGGAAAAAAAAATGGGAACATCTTTCTTTCTTTTTTTTTTTTTTTAGACAGAGTCTCACTCTGTCGCCCAGGCTGGAGTGCAGTGGGATGATCTCAGCTCACTGCAACCTCTGCATCCCAGGTTCAAGCGATTCTCGTGCGTCAGCCTCTCGAGTAGCTGAGATCACAGATGTACACCACAATGCCTGGCTACTTTTTTGTATTTTTAGTAGAGACGGGGTTTCACCATGTTGGTCAGGCTGGTCTCAAACTCCTGGACTCAAGCGATCTGTCCTCCTTGGCCTCCCAAAGTTCTGGGATTACAGGTGTGAGCCACCGTGCCTAGCCAGGAACATCTTTTTATGCTTTACCAGAAACTCAAACATCTTGATGTTTTCTTGTTCTTGATGATTTTGTTAAAGTCCAGACGTTCCTTGATCATTGAACACTTCTGTGTCAGCTAAGTTGTTTGAAGCAGTAAATCCCAGCTCTACATTACCTTCATAATATGTGTCCAACTGAAAAAGAATGTTAAAGAAGACAATAAAATGCTCAATGGTAGAGTTCTGAAATAATCAGAATTAATCAATCAATCATTTATTCAAATGACTGACACTTATTATTATGTATCTCCGTGCAGCCATGCATGGCTTGAGGGATGTGACACTGGAGATTTATGTCTGATGGTGGATGGGCTTTTGTCTCGAACTCCTGACCTCAAGTGATCTGCTCGCCTCGGCCTCCGAAAGTGCTAGGATTACAGGCGTGAGCCACTGTGCTCGGCCTTGGATGGGCTTTTGTAACCTAGTATGTCTTCCTGGTGCCTTATCCATGATTGTTTCTTGGTATGGGATTTTTCTCCCACTCTTGTGAATCCCCTGGTATTCCACCAATGGCTGCTGAAACCCAGTCCCTGGCTGGTTCGTGTCTGATTGTGCTAGGTTGTAATTCCATGTGCTGCCAGGAGGTGTCTCTCTCTAACACCTGATGCTGCCGAGGCTGAAAAGTTGGTTTCTGTGTGACAAGTGAGAACAGTGTTAAAGTCAATTTTGTGTTTGAAGTTTTATCTTAAAAATAAGTTAACTTTGAATAAAAAGTTGTCTTGGTCAGTGAAGGGCATGTAAATTTTTTTTGTTTATTTTTCATTTTTTGTATCTTCATGAACACGTGTAAAAGTTTTTGGAACGGCATTGTCCAATAGAACTTTTTGCTGTGTTAGAAATGTTTTACAATCTGCGCTGTCCAATAATTGTAGCCACAAGCCACATGGAGCTAATCAGCAGTTGAAATGTGGCTAGTGAGACTGAGGAACTGAATTCCAGATTTTACTTAATTCTAATTAATTAATTAACTGATTAACTTTTAGAGACAGAGCTCAGCTTGGTTGCCCAGGCTGGAGTGCAGTGGCACGCCATAGCTCACTGCAGCTTCAAACTCCCAGTCAAGCTAGGACTATAGGCAAGCATTACCACGCCCAGCTAATTTTAAAATAATTTTTTCTAGGGATGGATCTCACTGTGTTGCCCAGGCTGGTCTTGAACACATGGCCTCAGGCAATTCTCTGCTTTGATTTCCCAAAGTGCTGGGATAGCAGGCATGAGCCATCATGCCCAGCTGTATTAAATTTAAACAGCTACATGTGGTCACTCTATGGAGCAGCATAGCTTTATAATAATTTTTAAAAATTAATTAGTTTAAATAATTGACACATTACCATTGTACATAGGTATGGGGTGCAGTTTGATATTTTAATACATATATTGTATAATGGTCAAATCAGGGTAGTTAGCATATCAATCACCTTATGCATTTATCATTTCCTTGTGGTGAGAACGTTCAAAAGCCTCTCTTCTAGCTATTTTGTAATATACAATATCTTACTGTTAACCATAGCCACCCTACTGTGTAACAGAACCCTAGAATTTATGCCTCCCATCTAATTGTAATTTGTACCTGTCGACCGACCTCTCCTGGTCCTCCCCTCTCCCCTGCCCTTGCCAGGCTCTGGTAACCACTGTTGGACTCTCTGACTCTTCTTCTATGAGATCAATTTTTTTTTTTTTTTAGATTCCACATATGAGTGAGATCATGCAGTATTTGTCTCTCTGTGTCTGGCTTATTTCACTTAATATTATGTCCTCCAAGTTCATCCATGTTGTTGAAAATGACAGGATTTCATTTTTTTATGGCTGATACAATCATTTTTGTTTCTATTATTTCAGCAAAGGAGAATCAAGAGAGAAAATGTCAGAACAGAGTACAGCCAGTCAGTCTCCTTACCAGTGTCAGGGCAGATTAGTATAAGACTGTGGAGTTCTAGAGATTTGTGGGTCAATTCTGGCCTTGCCACTTAATAGCTGCTGTGATGTTAGGTAGGTGAGTTCATCTCTCTGAGCCTCAGTTTCTTCATCTGTAGATTGGGGATTGTAATGTCAACCTCAGAAGACTACTGTGAGGACTGAGTGAAGTACTGTGTACAGCACTCAGGGTATGGGAGCATTGACTTACATAGTGAGGGCTCAGCAAAAGTCCCTCTGCCCCTGCTGGTGGTGATGGTGGCAGTGACAGCGGATTTATTATTCACCAAACTGGTCTTCCTGCTTACTGTCTCTACAGGGGCTAAATCGGGGGAGGACACAGTCCAAGGTCAAGAGCATCAGGCAAAGAATTAGTCAGCAGTCAGCCTAGGAGTCAGGCTGTTGGGTCAACTGCATTAACCCAGAGGTCAGAAGCAAAGGGGCTTACAGAAAAATTCTAAGAACAGAACAAAGGGATTTTTTTTTTTAAACTCTTCATCAGGATTCCCCAAATATTAACATTTTACCACATTTGGCTTACTGTTTTCTCTGTCTATGTGTACAAATATATATATGTTTTCCGAATCACAGGAGAGTAAATTGCAGATGTGATGCCCTCTATCTCCCAAAGCTTCAGTGTATAATTCCTAAAAAGTAAAAGACATTCTGCTACACAGCCACAGTGCAATGACTAAGTCAGGAAATGAACACTGATTCAATACAATTAGCTAATCTACAGACCGTATTCAGATTTAGATGTCACCAACTGTCCCAGTAATGTCCTTTATAGCAACACAATATCCCAGATCACGTGCTGCAGTTAGTTGCCCTGTCTCTAATCTCCTCCAATTGGCGACAGTTCCTTGGGCTTTCTTTGTTTTTCCTGACATTGACATTTTTGAAGAGTCCACACAGTTTTCTTGCAGAATGTCCCTCCGTTTGGGTCTGCCTGATGTTTCCTCATGATAAGACTCAGGTTGTGTATTTTTGGCAAGAATACTGGGAAAATGATGGTGTGTTCAGATCAGCGGGGACATGAGGTCCCTTTCTTAGTTTGGGAGAATAAATTCTGATGAAAAATATTCCCAGTGAGAAGGAAAATCGAGAGGACCTAAGGAGGCTAGTGTGGTTTGCACAAGCAACTGTGCTTCGCTCGCATTTTCAAAGGACAGAAGCAAAGGGTGGAAGGCAGAGAACCCCACTCAGAGAGCGAGAGAATGGAGAGAAGAGCGGCTGAAAAGTGGGCTCCAGAAACGAGCTGAGGCCCTGAAAAATGCTGAAGGCAACCAAACAGGCTCCTAAATTGCTTACTTAAAAAACACTCATTTGTGGCCGGGCGCGGTGGCTCACGCTTGTAATCCCAGCACTTTGGGAGGCCAAGGCGGGTGGATCACAAGGTCAGGAGATCGACACCACGGTGAAACCCCGTCGCTACTAAAAGTACAAAAAAAAAATTAGCCGGGCGTGGTGGTGGGCGCCTGTAGTCCCAGCTACGCGGGAGGCTGAGGCAGGAGAATGGCGTGAACCCGGGAGGCGGAGCTTGCAGTGAGCCGAGATCACGCCACTGCACTCCAGCCTGGGCGACAGAGGGAGACTCCGCCTCAAAAAAAAAAAAACAAAAAAACCCACTCATTTGTTTTCCTGACGATAAAAAATAGAATGTGGTCATTGTGGAAAATACAAACGTATAAAGAAGGAAATAGTAACTTCCTAAATCCTACACCCAGCTGTAGCCACGGCTAATATTTTGGGTATTTTCCCTCCCCACCTCCGGGAAAGGTTTTTAAAGCTGCGCTTGGAGCATAAAAAAAATGAGAGACTTCAGCTTCTCTGCGTGGGGAAGGTGATGACATGCCAGCGGGGGCGGCGGAAAGGGCTGCCTGTGCTTCCCCTTCACTCTCGGGACGCGGCTGTGGGCTGGGCAGGAGGAAGCCAAGTCTAGGGTGCATTGGGGAGCCCAGAACCACTGCTATGCTCTGCAGAACTCTGAGGTGCTTCCAAAAGTTTGGAGCTGGGCACGTATTTTACTGATTTCTAAAAATCGTAAGCAGTTGTTGGTGGGGGAGGAGAAGGGTGTTGGGGTGACGGGGTGTCCGCGCTGGAGACTCAGCTGTGTGCGCCCTGATTCAGACGAGGGAGGCCTTCCAGGTGGGGGTGGGCAGGGAGCTTCTGGGGAAAAATGCATCCTGAGGATGGAGAGCTACAGGGTAAGGGGGCCAGGCTCTCGGCATTAGAGGGGTGTCTGTCTGCGTTTGATTGCAGCCCAGCCCCCAGGCTCCACAGTCTGGGAGCCGCGAAGGAGCCGCCCTTCTATCAGGCAGTAGGGAGAGCTGCCCCAGGGGACAGTCTCCGTGCTGGGGGCATTCCTCGGCCTGGGTCGTGGCGCCTACTAGCAGGGGCTTCCAGGATTCCCAGGGCAGATCTGTCTGGTGTGAGGTGTCCAGCTGGCTTGAGGCCTGTGGCCCTGAAGGCCGGGGAGGCTGAGAGGCAGCCATCTTTAGAGGGAGCCAGAGCAGGGAGGGAAACGGAGCTCTTCCCCTGCCGTCCCGGAGCTGTTCCTGCCAACAGACAAGGCAGACGTGTACAATGATTATAGTCTTTTTGTTTGTTTTAAGAGACAGCCTTGCTGTGTTGCCCAGGCTGGAGTGAGTGCAGTGGCTTGTTCATAGCTCACTGCAGCCTCGAACTCCTGGGCTTAGGGGATCCTCCCACTTCAGCTTCCCAAGTAACTGGGACTACAGGTGTGTGCCACCATGACCTAATTTTTTTGTTTTTTTGAAACGGAGTTTCGCTCTTGTTGCCCAGGCCGGAGTGCCATGGCGCGATCTCAGCTCACCGCAATCTCTGCCTCTCGGGTTCAAGCAATTCTCCTGCCTCTTGGCCTCCCGAGTAGCTGGGATTACAGGCATGTGCCACCATTCCTGGCTAATTTTGTATTTTTAGTAAAGACGGGGTTTCTCCATGTTGGTCAGGCTGGTCTTGAACTCCCGACCTCAGGTGATCCGCCTGTCTCGGCCTCCCAAAGTGCTGGGATTACAGGTGTTAGCCACTGTGCCCAGCCGCCCCACTAATTTTTAAATTATTTATTTATTTAGAGACAGAATCTCACTCTGTCACCCAGGTTGGAGTGCAGTGGCACCATCATAGCTCACTGCAGCCTCAACCTCCAGGGTTCCAGGGATTCTCCTGCTTCAGCCTCCCAAGCAGCTGGGACTATAGGCACGGGCCAGCCCATCAGACTAATTTTTTTTTCAAGTCCTCACATCTCAGATGAACGTCCAGCTAATTTTAAAAAGTTTTGTAGAGATGGGGTCTTGCTATGTTGACCAGGCTGGTCTCGAACTCCTGGGCTCAAGCAACTCTCCTACCTTAGCCTCCCAAAGTGTTAGGATTACAGGTGGGAGCCATCACACCACCCAGCCTGATTATAACATTTTAACTGTGGGTCAGGCACTGTGCTAAGTCTAAGTCTGCATATGTTCAAAAAGTGCTATCGAGGTAGGTATTTATCATCCCTGTTTTACAGAGGACTTAAAGGTAAATGATATTGCAGATGTGGTCAGTGCCCCAGTGTCCCCTGGGCACTGGGAGGTGACCTCAGACCATTCCGTGTGTGCCTGTGGCTCCCTGTGTCTCTCTACAGGGCATGCTCTATGGCCCTTGGAGTGTGGGGAGTTAACACCTCAAGAGCGATTCTCAGCTGGTGGGCGAGGGATGGGAGTCGTATGAAAACCCCAGGGTGCTTGCTCCTTGATGAGACAGTTTTATTTTTAATTGTGGTAAAAAAACACATAGCATAAAATTTACCATCTGAACCATTTATAAGTGTATAGTACAGTAGTATTAACTGTTTGCACCTTGTTGTGTAATAGAACTTTTCATCTTGCAAAACTGAAACTCTATACCCAATAAACAACTCCCCATTCCCTCTCTCTGCAGGCCCTGGCAACCACATTCTACTTTCTGTCTGTGAATTTGACACTTTAGGTACCTTGTATGCAGTATGTGTCCTTCTGTGACTGGCTTATTTCACTGAGCATAATAATGTCCTCAAGGTTCATCCATGTTGTAGCGTGTGTCTGAATTTTCCTTTTTTTTTTTTTTAATTGAGGTGGAGTCTCACTCTGTTGCCCAGGCTGGAGTGCAGTGGTGCAATCTTGGCTCACTGCAACCGCAGCCTCCTAGGTTCAAGTAATTCTCCTGCCTTAGCTTCCCAGACAGCTGGGATTACAGGCGTCTGCCACCACACCTGGCTATTTTTTTTTTTTTTTTTGTATTTTTTAGTAGAGATGGGGTTTCACCATGTTGGCCAGGCTGGTCTCAAACTCTTGACCTCAGGTGATCTACCTGCCTTGGCCGCCCCAAGTGTTGGGATTACAGGCATGAGCCACTGCACCCAGTCAAGTTCCTTCTTTTTAAGTCTGAAAAATGTTCCATTGTATGTGTATACCACATTTTCTTTAATCATCTGTTGATGGATATATTTTTTAATTTTTAATTTTCATGGGTACATAGTAGGTGTATATATTTATGGGGTACATGAGATATTTTGATGCTAGCATACAATGCATAATGATCACATCAGGGTAAATGGGGTATCCATCACTTGAAGCATTTATCTTTTTTTTTTATTTTGAGACAGAGTCTCGCACTGTTGCCCAGGCTGGAGTGCTGTGGCACGATGTCGGCTCACTGCAACCTCTACCTCCCAGGTTCAAGGGATTCTCCTGCCTCAGCCTCCCAAGTAGCTGGGATTACAAGCATGCGCCACCATGCCCGGCTAATTTTTTTTTTTTTTTTGTATTTTTAGTAGAGATGGGGTTTCACTATGTTGGCCAGGCTGGTCTTGAACACCTGACCTCATGATCCACCCACCTCAGCCTCCCAAAGTGCTGGGATTACAGGCATGAGCCACCATGTCCAGCCAGCATTTATCCTTTCTTTGTGTTACAAACAATCCAATTATACTCTTAGTTGTCTTTAAATGTATAATAAACTATTGTTGACTGTTGTCACTTTGTTGTGCTATCAAATATTAGATCTTATTTATTCTATCTAACTATATTTTTGTACCCATTAACCATCCCCACTCTACCCCCACCCCACTACTCTTCCCAGCCTCTGGTAACCATCCTTCTACTCTCTATCACCATGATTTCAATTGTAATATTTAGCTCCCACAAATAAGTGAGGACATGTGAAGTTTGTCTTTCTGTGCATGGCTTATTTCACTTAACACAAGAACCTCCAGTTCCATTCATGGTGTTGCAAATGACAGGATCTCATTCTTTTTTATGGCAGAATAGTACTCCATTGTGTATATGTACCACATTTTCTTTATCCATTCATCTGTTGATGGATACTTAGGTTGCTTCCAAATCTTGGCTATTGTGAACAGAGCTGCAACAAACATGGAAGTGCAGATATCCTTTCATTATGCTGATTTCCTTTTTTGGGGGTATATTTTTAGCAGTGGAATTGCTGGATCATATGGTAGTTCTATTTTTAGTTTTTTGAGGAACCTCCAAGCTGTTCTCCCTAAGTGGCTGTATTAATTTACATTCCCACCAACAGTGTACAAGGGTTCCCTTTTCTCCACATCCCTGACAGCATTTGTTATTGCCTGTCCAAAAGACAAAAGCCATTTTAACTGGGGTGAGATGACCTCTCATTGTAGTTTTGATTTGCATCTCTCTGATGACCGATGATGTTGAGCACTTTTTCATATGCCTGTTTGCCATCCGTATGTTTTCTTTTGAGAAATGTCTATTCAGATCTTTTGCCCATTTTTGGTTGGATTATTAGATTTTTTTCTATAGACTGGTTTGAGCTCCTTATATGTCCTGGCTATTAATTCCTTGTCAGAGGGATAGTTTGCAGATATTTTCTCCTATTCTGTGGGTTGTTTCTTTACTTCGTTGATTGTTTCCTTTGCTGTGCAGAAGCTTTTTAACTTGATATGATTTGTCCATGTTTGCTTTAGTTGTCTGTGCTTGTGGGGTATTATTCAAGAAATCTTTGCTCAGTCCAATGGCCTGGAGAGATTTTTTCCCAATGTTTTCTTTTAATAGTGTCATAGTTTCAGGTCTTAGATTTAAGTCTTTAATACGTTTTGATTTGATTGTTGTATATGGCAAGAGATAGGGGTCTAGTTTCATTCTGCATATGGATATCCAGTTTTCCCAGCACCATTTATTGAAGAGACTGTCCTTTCCTCAAATGTATGTTCTTGGTACCTTTGTAAAAAATGAGTTCACTGTAGATGTATGGGTTTATTCCTGGGTTCTCCATTGTTTTCCGTTGGTCTATGTGTCAGTTTTTATGCCAGTGCTGTGCTGTTTTGGTTACTATAGCTCTGTAATATAACTGGAAGTCAGGTTATGTGATTCCTCCAGTTTTGTTCTTTTTGCTCAGGATATCTTTGGCTACTCTGGGTCTTTGTGGTTCCATATACATTTTAGGATTTTTTTTTCTATTTCTGTGAAGAATGTCATTGGTATTTTGATAGGGATTGTATTGAATCTGTAGATTGCTTGGGATAGTATGAACATTTTAACAATATTGGTTATTTCAATTCATGAACATGTAATATCTTTTCATTTTTTGGTGTCTTCTTCAATTTCTTTCATTAAGATTTTGTAGTTTTCATTGTAGAGCTCTTTTACTTCTTTGGTTAAGTTATTTCCTAGGTATTTTATTTCATTGGTAACTATTGTAAATGGAATTACTCTCTGGATTTCTTCTACAGATTGTTTGCTGTTGGCATATAGAAATGCTACTGATTTTTGTATGTTGATTTTGTATCCTGCAACTTTACTGAATTTATCAATTCTAATAGTTTTTGTTGATGGTTATTTTTTGTTTGTTTGTTTCTTGTTTTTTGTTTGAGACAGAGTTTTGCTCTTGTTGCCCAGGCTGGAGTGCAATAGCGCCATATTGGCTCACTGCAACCTCCGCCTCCAGGTTCAAGCAATTCTCCTGCCTCAGCCTCTCAAGCAGCTGGGATTACAGGCACCCGCCACCACACCCAGCCCATTCTTTGTATGTTTAGTAGAGATGGGGTTTCACCATGTTGGCCAGACTGGTCTTGAACTCCTGATCTCAGGTGATCCACCCACCTCATCCTCTCAAAATGCTGGGATTACAGGTGTGAGCCACCATGCCTGGCCGGTATTTATTTTTTTAAACATTTAATTATTATTATTTTTTAAATAGAGATGGGGTCTCACTGTATTGCCCAGGCTGGTCTTCAATTCCTGAGCTAGAGTGATCCTCCAGCCTTGGCCTCCCAAAGTGCTGGGATTACAGGTGTGAGCCACCACATCTGACCTGTTGATGGATATTTAGTTTGCTTTCACCTCGTGACTATTGTGAATAATGCTGCAGTGAACATAGGTATGGAAATATCTCTTCAAAATCCTATTTTTAATTCTTTTAGTTATATACCTAGAAATGGGATTGCTGGATCATACAGTAGTTTCAGTTTTAATCCCCTACCTGTATTTCCTGGAATCACCACCCAAATAAACTATATGCACCAAGCCTTGGTCTCAGTATGTGCTTCTGGCAGGAACCTAAGCTTAAGCTTGTCACTTGCTTCAGGTTACTCAGTCAATAAGTGGCTTTTCTGAATATCTATTGCTGTAAAATGAACTGCCCCCAAATCCAGTGGCTTAAAACAACACTTTGCAATTACTTCTGCTTCTGTGAATTGCCTGGGCTCAGCTGGGTGGCTTTCACTTGGGGTCTGCCATGGCTGCAGTCAGGTGTTGGCTGGGGCTGGAGGGTCTGAAGGCTCGACTGGTCTGGAGGCCTACAGTGGCTCACTTGCACACTGGCCATTGATGGCAGGAAGCTCAGCTGAGGCAGTCTGCCAGAACTTCTGTAAGGGGCCTCTTCATGTGGTGAGGGCTTCCTCACAACATGGTGGCTGAGTTCTGAGTGTAGAGTCTCAAGAACAAACATTCCAAGAGACAGGAACAGGAAACTGTTAAGGGCCTTGTCTTTAAATGGCAGTGTCACTTGTGCCATATGCATTTTAGAGGGGGGTGAAGAAATGGACCCCCTGGTGGGGTGCAGCAAGGCCATGCTGCAGAAGAGCATGTGGGAAGGGAGAGATTTTTGTGGCCATCTTTGGAAAACACAGTTGGCCATGGTAACAGAGGCAGTATTCAGACCCAGGCAGTCTGACTTGAGAAGCTGACTGCAACCTCTATGCTGCCTCCACTTAAGAACACATTCTGAGAATTCTTGACATTTCGAAGGGATTGGAGAGCCAGCAATAATGGCAAACCTAAGAAATGCTATTTTTGTTTATTATGACCTCTTTTTAATGTCCAGACTGATGTGGCTGGGTGAATTACAGGTCTCAAGCAGATTCCAAAATGTAGAGACAGTAACCTTGATGTTGACTTTTGGAAAATTATAGAGCAGAGCATGACATAAACTCATTTGTGAACAGCAGGGAAAAAAAATGCAGTGATGGTGAGGTGGGAGAGTTTGGTGGGGATGAGCTGTGCCCAGCTGTGGTGGGTGGCATAATGGCCCCCTAGAGATATCAGGTCCTAACCCTTGGAGACTATAAATGTTACCCTGTAAGGAAAATGGGTCTCTGCAGAAGTGAATAAGAATCTTGAGATGAGAGATTATCCTGGACTGTCCAGTGGGCCCTAAATGCCATCACAAGTGTCCATATAAGACAGAGGTAGACTTGACTCACGCTCAGAGAAGAAAGCCATGTGAATACAGAGCAGAGAAGGATTTGAAGACACTGGATGTGAGAATTAGAGTGATGTGGCCATAAGCCAAGGAATGCTGTAGCTCCCAGAAGCTGGAAGAGGCAAGGAACAGTTTCTCTCCTAAAGCCTCCAGAGGAAGCACAGTCCCACTGATGGATTGATTTCAGTTAGGTGGCACTGATTTCAGACTTCTGGTCTCCAGGACTGTGAGATAATAAATTTATGTTGTTTTAAGACCAAAAGTTCATGGTAATTATAGCAACCACAGGAAACGAATACACAAACCAACTTTCTTTTTAGACAGTACTGGATAATGGGGTAAATAAATTTGTGTTCGGCCAGCATTTTATGTTACTGTTTTGGTTTTTTTGTGAGACAGGGTCTTGCTATGTTGTTTATGCCGATCTCGAACACCTGGGCCCCAGTGACCCTCCAGTCTCAGCCTCCTGAGTAGCTGGGACTACAGGCATAGGCCACCACCCCCGGCCAGCATTTTAATAAAGGATTGGCAACTCACTGGTAATGATGGTGTTTTCTGGTGGGATTTATGGCAGGTTGCACATCTATCTGCAAAGTATTTGCCATCAAGGAGTCTGTTGCCCTGGTGGTCATGGAGTACCAAAGGGCTCTGTGGTGAGCTCTGCCCTAGCCAATCAATATTCAGTCCACTTTCTGGATGAAGATGGCAGAAAGTACAGCATCAGATGTGCAAGTGACACATACTGGAGGGAACAGTGAAAGTGACAGTCAAGGGCGGGAGCGGTGGCTCACGCTTGTAATCCCAGCACTTTGGGAGGCCAAGGCGGGCGGATCACGAGGTCAGGAGATTGAGACCATGGTGAAACCCCGTCTCTACTAAAAATAAAAAAAAAAAATTAGCCGGGCGTGGTGGCGGGTGCCTGTAGTCCCAGCTACTCAGAGAGGCTGAGGCAGGAGAATGGCGTGAACCCGGGAGGCGGAGCTTGCAGTGAGCTGAGATTGCGCCACTGCACTCCAGCCTGGGTGACAGAGTGAGACTCCGTCTCAAAAAAAAAAAAAAAAAAAGGAAAGTGACAGTCAAACGGAGATGAAAGTGATTTTGATAGATTGGAACTTTGGAGTAAGGCCAAGATCAATTGATATCAGAGAAAGTTAGGTTTTAAAGAGAAATCTGGTGCCCAAGCATAGAACCAGTTGAGGAGGTCTGGGCGGTCTGGGCGGTGTGTGTGGTCTGAGTGGTCTGGGTGGTCTGGGCGGTCTGGGTGGTCTGGGCGGTGTGTGTGAAAAGCAGCTTAGGGTTTCAGTTGTCACCAGCGTGGTGCTGTTTTTGTAAGGGGAACCTAATTTGGGGCACTGTGAGACGATAGTGTCCAGTTCATAGAAGCAGATGGTCCCGGGGTGATCACGGCTGGTTGGAGCATACTGAACTACTTTGCTTCATTGTTAGTACCCCTCCCCTTTTTGAAAATGTGTAGCAGGACAATATGGGATCAGGAAGCCAAGTGTTCTGACTCTGTCGTTGGCTGCCCCTCCGTGTTCATTCTCTGACCTCCTCTACTCTGACCCCAGGAGGCTGACCTCTCTGGACATGATCACCCAGAATATTAGCTAGCGAATGCTGTGGAACAAATCATCCTGTGGAAGAAAACATAGTGGCCTAAAGCAACAATAACCATTTAATGTCTCACAGTTTCTGTGGGTTGGGAATCCAGGAGTGGCTTCTGACTCATGAGGTTGGCATCAAGATGCAGCTGGGTTTGTAGTCACCTGAAGGCGTGGCTGGGGCTGGAGATGGCTCCCCACCATGGATGATGAGTTCGTGTGGCTGTTGGCAGGAGGCCTCAGTTTTTCACCTTCTGGACCCCTGCACAGGGCTGCTTAAGCAGCCTCACAACATGGCAGCTGACTCTCCCCATAGTGAGTGATTCAAGAGAGAGCAAGATGGAAGCCACAATATCTATTATGACCTGGTCACAGTCTGTCGTTTCCACAGCTGATGACACAGGTCAGCCCTATTTAATCTGGGAGGGGACTACATGAGGGCAGGATTGCCAGGAAGTGGGGTGCATCTGGAAGGCTGGCTGCCACAGGAACAGTGGGAGGGGATGTGCTGTAGCCAGAAGAAAATCAGGACAGACCAGAGCTGGAGGGTGTGATCTGCCCCAACTCAGGTTGTCCAAGTTCAAGCCTCAGTTCCGGGATGGGGAGCTCCATGCCTTGGCCCTGCCAGTGGGACTTCTGCATGTGCTGGGAGAGAAGAAAGGTTTCCTTTGAGCCCTGCCAGGATCTTGTTACAGTCTCCACAGAGCAAGACTTCAGGGTCAGGGTGATGCATTATGAAGACAGGAGCCGTGGAGCCTCCAGCAGGAGACAATGGCTTCCATTGAGATAATATGACATAACGAGGCCACAAGTCCACAGCCACCACTCAGGAAACAATAACCATTTCAAGAGGGCACAGGAGGTGTTACGGAGAGGCGCGGAGACACACCCTATCCACCGTGGCCTCAGAGATGGTGCTAAGAGAGAAAGTTTGCTGGGATTTGTCTGAAAAGGTCAGTTATTAAAAACAGCTTCTGGCTGGGCGCGGTGGCTCACGCCTATAATCCTACCACTTTGGGAGGCCAAGGTGGGCGGATCACTTGTGGCCAGGAGTTCAAGACCACGCTGGCCAACATGGTGAAACCCTGTTTCTAATAAAAATACAAAAATTAGCTGGGTGTGGTGGCATGTGCCTGTAATCCCAGCTACTCAGGAGGCTGAGGCAGGAGAATCGCTTGAACCCGGAAGGCAGAGGTTGCGGTGAGCCAAGATCATACCACTGCACTCCAGCCTGGGCGAAAGGGCAAGACTCTGTCTATAAATAAATAAATAAATAAATAAATAAATAAATAAAACAGCTTCTTAAAAACACAGCAGCTTCTGACCTTCATGCACTTTGTTACTGCTCAGGCCAGGGTGATGCTTTCCTGATCCCTTTTCTGAGTTTATAAAGGCACCGTTACTGCTTAGCATCAGGTGAGAAGAGAGGGGTATATTAGGAATTAGAAGCAGATTTGAGCATGACTTGTTTGAAACAGTCATGTGGGTCTCTGTTTCCATGATGTCTGTCTTTGAGATGTTGTATCCAGCAGAGCGCTGGCTGACATCCTGTCCCAGGAGCAGAGAGCGCTATGTGTGGGTCCAGCCATTTGTCTGCTGGCAGGGGACTGGGGATGGGCTTGGGCCTTGCAGTTGAGCAGAATCCCACCCTCCACCACTGGGCCCTGGGGCTGGGCTTCTTGGTGTCATACCTGGAATTATTATCAGTGAAGTACTACTCTGCCACGATGTCTCACAGCCAGGACGTGGAGAGCACAGAAAAATCCCCAAAGAAGGACCTCCCTTGGAAGATGCTTGCCAACTACCAGGTCCCCCAAGACAGAAGGCACACGTGGGTAGACCTGGGTGTTCCTGATGGGAGTGCCCAGAAAGAACCTCTCTTGGAAAGAAGGACCCAGCTGAACCAGGGCTTACAGATCATAGTTCCATGTGGAAGGCCCTCTGGAATATTTGTGAAGGCCATTGGGGAGGACAGGCTGGAATTTCCACCTGAGCTTAGCCACTTACAGATGGTATGACCTTTGTGAATTAATGCGTGTCTTCGTGGAATGGCTGTCTAGCATTCTGTGGCCTTCCAGTGCCTCTTTCCCCTTCCAGCAGCCCTCCAATTTTCTTTTGGGGAACTACTTGTCCTCTCCCTGGCTTGGACGTCATCAAGGAGGTTGCTGGAGGGGATGTCTGTTGGAGATGCAGTTGACTCAAAGCCAACACAAGCTTGCTCCATACCTTTATTTACCTGAATGTCTGGGGTCTGGAACAGCTCTGAGTGAGTAGAATTTCATGTAAGTGAAATCATATTTTAATTGCAGGGGGATGTTTGCTTTTTAAAGGGAACTTGTTGAAAATATTTATAAAACAACAACAAAAAAATTTAGCTGTGCATGTAGTTGCTCCCCAATTTCTGCAGTAAATTCGTACTTTCTAATTGGGTTGTAAACTCTCAAAGCATCTGCACTGGGCTTGCCTTCGGTTTGCTTCTCCTCCCTGCTCCCCTCCCAGCCTTGCCTGTTCCCTGTCTGCTCTGTGTCCTGGGATTCAGGGCTCTGGAGCCTGGAGCAGTGGGCTCCCATGATGTCTAGTTTCCAGCTGAGTTCACTCCATGGGATAGTGTGTGGAAGACAGGAAGGGGAGGGAGTCTGGGTATCCACCTCCCCAGCCCTTCCTTGTGGATTCCCTGTGGGTCGAGTACTTCCTCTTCCTAAAGGTCCTGGCTTCTGTCCAGGGAGCTCTCATTGCCACTACCCTCTTGGCTTCCTGTAATTAATTCTTCACTTTTAGGAATTGTCCCCTGATGTTGCTGGCCACAGGATTCTGAATTCGCCTGCACTGATTTCCTAAATCCTATCTGCGCCTTTGTAAATAGTCTCTTTATTAAACTCCCCTCAAACTGCCCGGTCTGGGTGTGCCATCTGCATCTCCAGGGACCCTGGAAGATGTGATATTCAAAATTTGATTTTGTACAATATTTTTAAAAGCTCCGTGGTGTTCTCTTTCTCTTTTGAAGGCCTCAGGAAAGATTTAGAATCTGTGTATTCAATTGAATTGCTATTGTTTGAACTTAAAAACCAGAGCTGACCTTTGGAGAAGAGGAGAAGGGTAGCTTTGTGTCTTTCTTCAGTGCAAGACTCAACTGAGTTTTAAAAGTCACGGCTGCTGGACCAAATTGAAGATGGTTTCATCCCCAAGGGGGATAGCTCCGGAAAGCTCAGAGTAAGTTACAACAGGACTGGAGAGAGATGGCGCCATGTCTGCTGCTGTTTTCACTACTGTGAGCCTTACATGAAAGCCAGATCAAGGGTTGGGGGCTGGAGGAAAGAAATCAGGACAGTAGGATAGCAAGCTCCCTGCTTTCAGAGGGGTCCTGGGATAGGGTTCTGAAGAGGGGAATGCATTCCAGAATCCACTGATAGTTACTAAGAAAAGACACAAGTCAATAAGATAAATATTGATAGAACATCCAGTGGGTTTTTCGTGGCTGCTCATTGGGACGCTGTCATCCTCAGTGTAGAAGGTATGCAGGGACGGGAAGAGGTTCCTGAGGATGGGTGGATAGCAGTGGGTTGCGGTACAGTATGCAAGTATGAGCTTGCCTTTGTGGAAGGGGGAATGGAGTCTGTATCTATTTAGAGCATGTAAACTCATGAGCTGGAGGGGAGCTGTATACCTCACATGCGAGGTATAGCAGAGAGCAGGGACAAGGGAGAGAAGAAGAGAGCAGGGACAAGGGAGAGAAGCAGATACCTAGAGACAAAGAGAACCAGTCATGATAACCTGCATGGAGTCCGTTGTTCTCATCAGGGGTCCCACAGCCCTTCGGTAAATCCCTCTTTGTCTCCTGGGCTGGCCCGAAGTGGGGTCAGTTATTTGCCACATTGAGAATTCTGAGACATTTAGCACTGCTGTGATCACGCCCATTTTCCAGATGCAGAAACAAAGGCTGAGAGAAGCCACGCAACTTGGAAGTAAATGGTGAAGTTGAGATTCAAACCCAGGTCATCTGAGCTGAATACTGATATTTGCCACGTTGCTGGAGCCAGGTGCTTCCAGGATTTACTTGGAGGTGACTCTGAGGCACCTGACTCTGTCAGGGCATCAACAGGAAACAGTGGTACCTCAAGGGATTTCAAAAGAGATTTTCTTAATGGAGGGTCTGCTCCTGGTCTGAGTTTAGGGAAACAAGGGATGTTGAGGCACGCAGGCACTAGCAGCAGTGGGCAGCTGTTATGCCTTCCAATGGAAGGCCATGGAAGAGTGTTTCCAGCTGCTGGGGAGAAGGGCAGCGTGGAGGAGGGCCACTGACTGGAGCCCCTGCCAGAACCATGGGGAGGGAGGGAGAGAGAATGTGGGGGATAAATATCCTACACTTTGCCTCCCCACTGCCCCGCACCCCACCAACCCCCATCTCCTGCCACTGTCGGCTAGTGGCTGGATCAACCAGGAAGTGGAGGACCAGGGATCCCAGACAGTGCGGTCCCTAGGGCTCAGCCTTCTAGGGGGCAGGGCCAGGCAGGGAATGTTCGGGAAGCAGATGGAAATACCCTAACCAGCACACCACTCACCCTGTGGAGTCCAGCTGAGTCCTAAATGCCTTTGTGAGCAGGACTCAGGGGAGCCAGGTTGGATAAAGGGGCTTCCTGGAGAAGCAGCTGAGTGGAGGGAGGGAGGGGCTGCCCCAAGGGAGGTGTCCTCCTGGCTTGTCCCCTGGAGGTGGTGTCCCTCTATGCTACCCACCCCTTCTCCCTCCCCTTGCCCCTTTCTCCCATTTTTTCATCTCCATAGATTCTACTTTCTTTCTCTTTTCCCATAAAATGAAACCCACGGAGGAAAAGGGCAGCAGGGGCCATTGCAGGGATCTCCCTTCACCCAAATTCCCCCTCCACACACACCTAACAGGCATGGGACACATGTGCGTTGCAGCTATGATTATTTATTTATTTATTTTTGGAGACAGGGTCTTGCTCTGTCACCCAGGCTGGAGTGCAGTGGCACAGTCATAGCTCACTGCAGCCTTGAACTCCTGTGCTCTGCCTCAGCCTCCTGATTAGCTGGGACTACAAGTGTATGCCACTGCACCTGGTTAATTTGTCTATTTTATTGTAGAGACAGGGTTTCGCGATGTTGTCTAGGCTGGTGTTGAACTCCTGGGCTCAAGTGGTTCTTCTGCCTCAGTCTGCCAAAGCGCTGCGATTACAGGCATGAGCCACCATGCCCAGCCTTTGCACATATGAGTGAAGCAGGGGGGTGAGATCAAGGCTGGGAGAGACTTGGAATGGCAGTTCTGAGACAAGGATCTGGATGCAGGAGGTTTATGTGTCAGGTGATTCCCAGAGGCACAAGGGAGGGGAGGGGGAAGGGGGACAGGAGATGGGGAGCCAACAGTGGCTGCATTAAAAGCCTGCTACTAGTGTGGGCGCCTGGATTCCATTCTGTTGGAATCATCTGAGGACATAAACCAAACTCTTATTGGTGAGGTTTGCTGTGGACAGCATTAAACCCTCATCAGTTCTGGGCTGTTCTACAGACAATGGGAGTGATGGCACCTCTTTGTACCCATCACTGGTGGGTTGCAGGGTGGGGAAAGGCTGGTGGCAGGGGCCCTGATTAGGGGAGAGCCTGAATAAGCCCTTCAGCTGAACTTAGAGGGGTGAGGAGCCTTCAGAGAGGCTGGAGGCTGTGCACACATCGCCAGTGAGTGCCCGTGAGCCTGGAAGTGGCTGCCGCTTGCTGGACACATTGGAGTCTGGCAGGGTCAGCTGCGCAGCTCTTGTCTTCTCGGCTGTCCAGCCAGCCTGGCAGTCTCCTGGGACCTTTGATGACTTGATCCCAGTGCCTGGTGGAGGAAGGGAGGCGGTGGGCCCTCCAGGCCAGGCCACACAGACCAGCCTTTGTGCCATGTGGCCTACGGGAGGTGTAGGCTGTCTGCACGCTCAGCGCGGCTGGGCCTCAACACAGGCTCTCTTTGTGGTGCCCAGGAACCAGGAGGTGCGGGGGTGGGACATGGTGGTTGGAGGCGCAGGAGCAGGTTTCCCCGGGAGCAGCCACGTTGTGACGTGTTGGGGTGACCACCCCAACAGAGACTTGGGGGAAGGTAGCAGGCTGGGCCAAGGGGCACCAGCAGCTTCCGGGGGGTGGAGGTAGAAGGTTCCTGGAGGAGGTTCCCTCTGGCCAGCCCCAGGATTCTACACAGCAGGCAGAAGCCACCTCCTGCAAGCAGCCCTCCAGGCCAACCTGCCTGGCCTGAGCTTAAGCCCCTCCTGACTCTAATTCTTGCTAATTAAAGCTGCCCAATGACTCAAGGCCCTTGGAACCTGCCACTGGGCCTTTAACATCGCAGGAGCCAGGGTTTCAAATGCACAAGCATGAATGTTTATAAGGTTTGTTCTAGCAAGATTCCTGGTCAACTGAAAGAGTCTGTGTGGGTCCATGGCGTCTTAAGGCCCAGACCAGCTCCTCCTTGACCATTTTCCTGGCCTCATCCCCTGCTGTGTAATTTGCTTACATGGTCCTGCCAGGAGGGCCAGCCTCATGGGCTTGTGACCTGTGGAGTCACACGGGGTCCCATGCCCAGATGAGCCCTTGCACTTGGCTTCATACTCTGCTGTCACTGTCTTGGAATTCTTAATACCTTTTGAACAAGGGGCCCACATTTTCATTTTGCACTGAACCCCACAAAAATATAGCCAGTCCTGCCTCAGGGCTCAGGGAGGGGACAGGAGAGCTCTCAGTCATAGCTCAAGAGAGTCCTTAGCCCACCTCGCCAACCTCTCCCTGACTCAGGCTTCCACCACCATGCGGGGGCTAAGTGACAATCTCTCTTTTTTTTTGAGACAGAGTCTCACTCTTTTTGCCCAGGCTGGAGTGCAATGGTGCAATCTCGGCTCACTCTAACCTCCACCTCCCAGGTTCAAGTAATTTTCCTGCCTCAGCCTCCCGAGTAGCTAAGATTACAGGTTCTCACCACCATGCCCAGCTAATTTTTGTATTTTTAGTAGAGATGGGGGTTCACCATGTTGGCCAGGCTGGTCTCAAACTCCTGACCTCAGGTGATCCTCCTGCCTTGGCCTCCCAAAGTGCTGGGATTACAGGCATGAGCCACTGTGCCTGGCCAAAGTGACAGTCTCTTAAGCACTTTGTGGACATCAACTTACACTGAAACCTCTTGCACAATTATTTTTTTTTAAATAATTGCTTCATTAAAATTATATACGCTTATTGTAAAATTTTAAACAATGTAGAAAAATACCAAGAAGAAAGTGAAGAAAAAATGATTCAAATTCCATTATGAAGAGATCACTGTTATTAGCATTTTGGTGGACTTTATTATGGTGCTCTGTGTGTGTATTTATATATATTTATATTCACACCCATATATATGTATCTATACACATTTACCTACATATAGTTTTATGTAAATGGGATCATAATGTATATATTATATGTCTGTGTGTGTATATATATTTTATTTAACAATATATTAAGTTTTGGGCAGTTCAAAGTCAGGACCTATAGATTTATTTCACTAATTCTGACAGTTGCATGGAGTTCCATTGCACTTTAAACCATCATAAATGACTGACCCAGTCCCCTGTAGCTGCATGTGGCAGCGGCTGCCACATGTTCACTCTTAAAAACAAGGCCATGGTGTCTGGGCGTGGTGGCTCACGCCTGTAATCCTAGCACTATGAGAGGCTGAGACAGGCATATCACCTGAGGTCAGGAGTTCCAGACCAGCCTGGCCAAGATGTCAAAACCCCATCTCTACTAAAAATACAAAAATTAGCCAAGTGTCGTGGCGGACACCTGTAATCCCAGCTACTCAAGAGGCTGAGGCTGGAGAATCGCTTGAACCCGAGAGACAGAGGTTTTAGTGAGCCAAGATTGTGCCACTGCACTCCAGCCTGGGTGACAGAGAGAGACTCTGTCTCAAAAACAAAACAAACCAACAAAAAAACAACAAAAAAAAACAAGGCTATGGTGAACATTCCTACAGATACAGCTTTGGTGGGGAGGGCAGTCCTGGGTTTCCTGTTCCCTTGTTTATAATGGAGGGGCTGAAACGTTCAGAAGCCCCAAGCAGTGGGCAGTTAGATGGGGGCATATTTCAACCCCTGGGGCTGAAGTGGTTGTTCCCAAACCCGACTGTGTTTTCACTATCCGAGGCATGTGTTGAATATCCCAACCCAAATCTCCAGGGGCCCAGTCTCCCTGCTGCCCTCTACACAGGCCCCAGAGACTTGTTCTTTTTTTTTTAATTTTTTTTGTAGAGATAGGGTCTTGCCGTGCTGCCCAGGCTGGCCTTGAACTCCTGGGCTCGTGATCCTCCTGCCTTGGCCTCCCAAAGTGCTGGGAGTATAGGTGTGAGCCACCTAGCCCAGCTGACTTGCTTCTTTAAATTAGTTCCTAGCAGACCTACTTGTGCTTTCCTCCTTCGCCTCTGGCCCTGGGTGTCCTCTCTGAGAAGGGACAATGACAGTGCTCTGCTCTGAGGAGCTGGCTCAGTTGCCTGTCACTTGGATGACGCCTCGTGCCGTAGCTTTGGACATCTCCATCAGCATTGCGTCCCCTGCCTTGCAGCATCTGACATAATGGTAGGTGCCCAACAAGTATCTTTGCATTGGATGAAAAGTCGTCTTGGCCAGGCGCCGTGGCTCACACCTGTAATCCCAGCACTTTGGGAGGCCGAGGTGGGCAGTTCACCTGAGGTCAGGAGTTCAAGACCAGCCTGGCCAACATGGCGAAACCCTGTCTCTACTAAAAATACAAAAATTAGCTGGGTGTGGTGGTGGGTGCCTGTAATCCCAGCTACTTGGGAAGCTGAGACAGGAGAATCGCTTGAACCCAGGAGGCGGAGGTTTTAGTGAGCCGAGATCATGCCACTGCACTCCAGCCTGGGCAAGAAAGAGCGAAACTCTGTCTCAAAAAAAAAAAAAAAGAAAAGAAAAGAGAAGAAAAGTAGTTTCACATCTTTTTTTTCTTTATTTCCCCTCAACATTTTATTATAAACATTTTCGAACACACAGAAAAGTTGAATGCATTTTCCAGTGAACACCCACATATGCACCCCCTGGATGGCATTTTACTGTATCTCTTCATCACACAGCTCTCCATCTACCCATTACTTCATCTTATTGTTTTCCACCTTTCAAGGGGAGCCGCAAACCTCAGTACACTTCACTCCCAAAGGCTTCCACATGTATATCATTAAGTAGCATTCAGGAATGCCTTTATAGTTCATTTTAGGTAAAATTTACATAGAGTGAAATGTTCCAATCTTAAGTGCACCATTTGCTGGATTGTGACAAATGCAGACATCTGTCAAATCAGACGCCTCCCAAGGGAAAGATGTTCCCGTCCCCCCAGAAGTTTCCTTCGTGTCCCTTGCCAGTCAGGCCACCCCCACACTGCCCCCTGCGGCAACCCCTGTTCAGGTTTTTATTTCATTATAGATGAGTGTTTCCTGTTCTAAAACTTCTTAGAACTGATTTGTACTGCAGGTGCCCTTCTGAGTTCTGGCTTCTTTCCCTCCCTGTAGTGATTCTGAAATCTGTCCTCATTGCCGTGGGTTTCAGTAGCTTGTCCCCTGCTGTTGCTGAGCGGGGCTCCCCTGTGTGCATGTACCTACCATGGGGTGTTCATCCCTCCCACTCTGTATCACTCAACACACATTAAAACACCCTTATATACTATCTCTCACTTGACTCAATTTGCCTGAGGTCCCACTGCCAATTCAAGGGCAGTCAGGATTTGTCTCTATGTTTCCAGGCAGGGAACCCATCCAAAGGTCACCGATGGAGACCTGCCCAATCTCACTGGCCCTCCAGTGGCCTCTGCTCCATCCGCCCCCAGCCCCAGCCAGCACTGCAGGACTTCCTGACGGTGGTGGGTACGTTGGCTGCCTCGGCTTCCTCTCCTCATGTTCCCCATTCAATTCACTGCAGGCTGGCTTTGGCAGCCCCTTCCCGTCTTATCAGTCCTCCTAGTAACATCTAACGCAATCACCCCCGCTCCTCACAGAAACCTCCCCTCTGTTGCCCTCTGTGCCCACCCGCCTGCCTCCACAGCTGCTGCGACTCAGTTTCCTTGGCTGTCCCTCCTCTTGGTGACCTTCAGCATTGAGGAGTCTTCAAGGCCTAGTTCTGGACAGTCGTCTCTGCTCTCTGAACTCTCACTTCCTACAAGATTGCATCCAGAACCATGGCTTTAAATTTCACCCAGGTGCTGGTAACGCCACAGCCAGACCTTCCCTTAATACCGGAATCTCCAGGCTTGCATAACCGTAATCTCCATTTCGGGCTCAAATAATCCTCCCAAATTTAACAGCACCAGAAATGGAAGGCTTGGTTCCCCCCTCTAATCTGATCCTGCCCTGCTCTCCCATCCCCAGTAAGTGGTCCCATGAACCCAGAGGTAGCTGAAACCTGAAGCCTGGGGGTTGTTCTTGATTTCTCCCATGTCCTTGTCTCCTACATCCAATTTATTACCAATCCACAGAGCATCCATCTCCAAATCACATGTTTTTTTAAAACCATATTATGGAGGTATATACGATTGACACACAAAAAGCTGCAGGTTTTTTTTTTTTTTTTTGAGACAGAATTTCGCTCTGTCTTCCAGGCTGGAGTGCAGTGGTGCAATCTCAGCTCACTGCAACCTCTGCCTCCCAAGTTCAAGTGATTCTCATACCTCAGCCTCCCGAGTAGCTGGGATTACAGGCATGAGCCAACATGCCTGGCTAATTTTTGCATTTTTAGTAGAGATGGGGTTTTACCATGTTGCCCAGGTGGTCTCAAACTCCTGACCTCAAGTGAGCCACCCGCCATGGCCTCCCAAAGTGCTGGGATTACAGGCATGGGCCACCACGCCCGGCCTGTAGATATTTAATGTATACAACCTGATGTAATGGAGATATGTACACACCTGCGAAAACATTCATCAAGGCCATAAACTTATCCATCACTGTAAGTGACCTTCCGTCTCCTCTGTTTCTTTTTCATTTCCTTATGTGGTAAGAGGACTAAACATGAGATCTACTCTCTTAGCAAATTTGTAAGTGTACAGTACAGTATTGTTAATCACAGGCCCTAGTTGTACGGTAGATCTCCAGAGTGTATTCATCCTGCGTAACTGAGACATTGTACCCTTTGACCAACATCACCCTGTTTCCCCTGCTTCCCAGTCCCTGGCAACCATCATTCTACCTTCTGCTTCTATCAGTTTGGCTGTTTTCCGTTCCATGTATAAGAGAGAAAGTGCAGTATTTGATTTTCTCTGTCTGAGTTGCTTTAGTATCTCATCACGTCCTCCAGGTCCATCCATGTTGTCACAAATGGCAGGATTGATCCCTCCCTCCCTTCCTTCCTTCCCTCCTTTCTTCTTTCTTTCTCCTTTTTTAGAGACAAGGTCTCGCTCTGTTGCCAGGCTGGAATGCAACAGTGCTGTCATAGCTCAGTGCAGCCTCCAGCTCCTGGGCTCAAGTGATCCTCATGCATCATCCTCCTGAGCAGCTGAAACTCCAGGCATGCGCTGTGATACCCGACTAAGTTTTAAATTTTTTGTAGAGACAGGATCTTGCTTTGTTGCCCAGGCTGGTCTCAAACTTCTGGTTTCAAGTGATTGATTCTCCTGCCTTCGTCTCCCAAAGTGCTGTGATTACAGGTGTGACCAACCACCCTGGCCCTGGATTTCCTTCTTTTTAAATGTTGAATAATATTCCCTCATGGGTGTATACCACAATTTCTTTATCCATTTTTCCACTGACGGACATTTAGGTTGTTTCCAGATCTTGGCCATTGTGAATAACACCACCATGAACCTGGGTGCTCAGATATCATCTCTTCAAGATCCTGATTTCAGTTCCTTCAAATACAACCTTAAACCTGTCCCCTTCTTTACCCCCATTGCCACTGCCCTAGTCCATGGGCCATGCTTAAACTACAAGTATTTCTGATTTTATCTGTAATTCAAATGTAACTGGCTGCCCTGCCTGTGAGGGGCCGCAGCCGGCCAGCACCTCCTACTCTAACCTCGTCCCCACTAAGGAGTTCCTGTTCCTGCTACCCGGGCCAGGTGGGCTCAGAGTGAGCCAGGACAGCCCTCTGCCTCCCCTTCTTTCCCCCTGCAGCATCTGAGGGGGAAGCAGTTCCTCTGCCACCCCGAGATCTGAGATGTCTCCGCTGCTCAGGCAGAGCTGGGTCTCTGTCCTACTGCTCAGACACAGGCGCTCCACTTGGCTTGCTGTCAAGAGACTGACTCCAGTGCTCTGATTTTAAGGATCAAGGAGACTGACATCTGTGAGGATCCGAGCAGAGGGCGTGGCTCACTCGGGGCCAGTACATGGCTGTGCCCCCTTGGTCCTCCTCATGCCTGCTTCCCCCTGGGCACAGACAGGGGCTGGGCTGGTGAGGAAGCCATTCTCCAGGGGGAGCAGATCTGACAAGACTCGTGTCTCCTCTCCCTGAGCAGGCTTCTTTTAAAACCACTGCATATTTGGCCAGGTACCGTGGTTCATGCCTGTAATCTCAGAACTTTGGGAGGCTGAGGCGGGTGGATCAGCCTGGGCAATATGGTAAAACCCCGTCTTTACAAAAAATATGGAAAAAATTAGCCTGGCATGGTGGCAAGTGCCTGTAGTCTCAGCTACTCAGGATGCTGAGATGGGAGGATCACCTGAGCCCGGGAGGTTGAGGCTGTGGTGAGCCATGATCATGCCACTGTACTCCAGCCTGGGTGACAGAGTGAGACCCCGTATCAAAACAAACGAAAAAACTTCCCAAAACCCCCCACTGCATTTTAAACCACGCACAGTAGTGAGCAGTCCTGTTTCAGGGCAGTTCTGGGAATTACAAGGACAAAATCTGGCCTTGTGCCTGGTGGAGCAACGTGGGGGTGTGGACGCCTGTGTGTGAACGCCCCTCACCCACGCGGGACAAAGTCCATCCTCCATGCCAGGCCCTGGGCAAGCCAGCCCGGCTGATCCACCTTGCTCCTCCCCCTCTCTTCTTTGTCTTCCCTGCAAACTCCTGCCAAGTTTGGAAGCAGAAAGAGCTGACGGTTTGGGGTTGTGGAGAACATTCCTTTCTAGAATAGAAGTCAGCTGGTGGGGAAGCAGATGCCCCTTACTCTCGGTGCCTCGACTTCCTCATTGGCCTAATTGGGCTTAGGAATTCTGCCTGCTTCTCCTGGACAGCACATGGGACCCACCAGGCCCCCAGTGTTCAGTAAGAGCAGTGCCTTCTGTCCATGCAAGTGGCCCTCCTTTGAGACCCAGCACCCGACTGCCCAACAACTTGGAGCTGTTTCCTCCTTGTTCATAGCACTTTCTGGCCTCTTCCCTTGCTGTCTTCTGTGTGTGGCATGGTGGCCCTTTCTCTTTAATCTTTTTCTGGCACTAGAATCAGAGCTCCTTGATCTGCAGGGATTGTGGTTTCCCCACACAGTGCCTGGCACACAGATAGTGCTCAATAAATGCTCACCATGGCAGAATTTAACTGTCTTTGAGGTATCCAGAATATAGAGACAGGTTCCTCCAGCCTCCTCCTCCCTCAGGCTTATTCTAAAATAAAACCTTAATTTCTGTCCCTGAAGGCAGGTCCTCCTTCAGCCAACTGCAGGTCTCCTTAGGCAGAGTAAGATTCCAAGTCCTAATTCGTCCTTTTTATACCTAACATGGACCAGCCCTGATTATATGCTGGGCCCTTTACTTGTACTATTTTATTTAATCCTCATGATAGCCCTATGAAGTAGGTACTGTTAATATCGTCCCCATTTTACAGATGCAAAAACTGAGGACCAGAGAGATTAAGCAACTTGCCCAAAGTCACACAGCCAGCAAGCAGTGCACAAGGGATTTGAACCCAGACCCTTCTGATGCCAGAGCGAATGCCACTGAACCTCTGGGTTACACTGCCTGAGGGCTGCAGGGCTCTAAAGGGATAAGGAAGGAAGCTTGGAGGGACTCAGTGCCGGGGGAGTGAGAGGGGTGTGTGTATGAGTGTGTGGGTGAGTGGGGCTGTCCAGGGAGGCGGTTGCTATAGAGGGACAGGGGAGGGGGGTGCTGGGAAGGTAGGGGAGGTAGAGAGAGGAGCCCCAGAAGTCGTCAGCTGTGCTGACGATTGATGGGGCAGGAGAAGAGAAACCCCAGGCAAGGGAGGTGAAGCTCTGTGAGCGGTCACACCAAGCTCTCCCTCCTGCCCAGGGCACAGCGCCAGGCCTCACTTTTGAAGCTAACGAGAAGCAGATGGAGGAGTGGGATGGGCTAGAGGCGGAGACTGCCTCTGCTACGTGGCACCCCTCAGCAAGCCTGGAGCTTCTGCCAGCGGCCAAGAGTGGGGCAGGGCCTTGCAGCTGGACTGTGGGTCTCCCTCAGGGTTTACTACAGCTTGGACTTGCCCGTTCAAGAGGTGGATCTTATTCAAAGATAGGTTCAAACATTAGCAGCCTCAGTGAATGATGCAGCCTGGGCTCGATGGAGTTGCTACCACCCATAAGAGGGTGCCCCTCCTGCTATGGGCTTCCCTTTCCTTCCCTGACACATGGACTATCCGGCCCACAGGTCTGAGCTCCCAGAGCAGCTGGCTCCCAGGCTGCGCCATCCCTTCCAGGGAGGGGTGGGAGTGGGTAGCGCAGGTGCTTGGAAGCCAGAGGGGTGGCTTGGAAGGGATAGCTAGGAATCAGGCTCCAGGGAGAGCACTGGGGGCTGGGGTGGCAGCCCCATGTGGGCCAGGACTGGGTGTGCTGGTGACAGCAGCATCCCCAGCACCTTGCATGGTGTGCCTAGTAGATGCATAATCAATACTTTGATTACGTCACATAACGGCTCTGTAAACAGGATCTGGAATCAGCCATGGGCTTGAACCTCAGTCCCACTATTACTAGCTCAGGAGAGGGCTTGACCCCCTCCCCAACTTTTTTAGTGACAGGGTCTTGCTCTGTCACCCAGGCTGGAGTGCAGTGGCATGATCATAGCTCACTGCAGCCTTGAACTCGTGGGCTCAGGGGATATTCCAGCTTCAGCCTCTGGAGTAGCTGGGATTATAGGCGTGTGCCACCACACCTGGCTAATTTTTAAATGTTTTGTAGAAATGAGGTTTCACTTTGTTGCCCAGGCTAGTCTTGAACTTCTGGGCCCACGTGATCCTCCCGCCTTGGCCTCCCAAAGTGCTGGGATTCCAGGCATGAGCTACTGTGCTTGGCCAGGGCTTAACCTCTTTAAGCTTCCGTTTTCCTATGCGAGGCTTCCAACTCAGGCAGCTCTGAGCCAGCTCTGAACCAGTCACCACTTGCTGCCTCTTAAAGGTGCAGAGCTCAGCGCAGTGCCTGGCACATAGTGAGTGCTTAGTAAAAGCCATCATTGACATTTAATTCACAAACAGGTGGAGGATGCAGCAGAGTATCCTGGGTCTTCCTGAAAGAAGTGAAGTGATGGCATTTTGTACTTTTCATCATTCATTCATTCAATCTTCATTCAACTCTCCTACAAACCTGGCCTAAAACGCAGGTAGAGTTGGTGTTGGGGAAGGAGATGGCTCTGGGTCCATTATACTCCATGAAGCCTGTTTGAGGGAAAGAAACAGAGAGCCCTTCAAGTGAACTGGAGGGAGACGGGTTCCTATTAGGAAACGCTGGACTCAGGGAACCGATTACCAGAGGAGCCTCACAGCAGCCTCCTGGGAACAGAAGTTTACCAGGCAACCTGGGGCTGGGTCACTTCTCTGCCGACCTGTGCTAGTCTCCCTGCGGACTGACTATCCCCCCGAGACTCTTCTGCTCCCCTAAACTCAGCATGCAACAGACTACGGGTTGCCGTGGTAACAACCAGGGCTCCAGTTTTATATGTTCTTACCACTTCCGGGTCAATACCACTTCCGGGTCAATACCACTCCCGGGTCAATACTACCTGAATGTGATTGGGTCTTTCTCAGTTCAAATTCTGTCCCCCTCTCATAAGTGGGGGGGCTATCTGTCTCAAACCTGATTGTTTGCTTCTTCCTCCTCAGCAAGAAGGGGGATCACACTTCCAAAAAAGGTAGGGTCACTAGGAAGGCACCCAAAATTGTGTACTATGAACAGAACAAAAGACCAGCACCTCCCAGCAGCCTTTTCAGATAATTATCTTCACACCATTTACACCATCTTTATTTGTCCTCTTACCTCTCTTTCTCCAGGACTGTTAAGAAGCTGAGAGCCACAGTAAAAAACCACAAGGATGTCCCAATTTACATTTCCAACCTTGTCACCTGCTTCCTTCACAAACCCACTTTTCTGGGCAGACAAGTGCACCCTGCCAGCAGAACATGCCTGGTTCCTTCCTCCCTCTGAACTTCCACCCACACTCGCCTCTGTAGCCTCTGTAGCCAGATGTGCTCCTCTTCATATCTTTCTTTCTTTTTTTTTTCTTGAGAAAGTTTCTTGCTGTGTTGCTCAGGCTGGAGTACAGTGACATGATCATGGCTCACTGCCACCTTGACCTCCTGGGCTCAGGCGATTCTCCCACTTCAGTCTCTGGAGTAGCTGGGACCACAGGTGCACACCACCATGCCCAACTAATTAAAAAAATTTTTTTTTTGTACAGACAAGCCCTCACCATGTTTCCCAGACTGGTCTAGAATGCCTAGGTTCAAGTGATCCTCCCTCCTCAGCCTCCCAAAGTGGTGATATTACAGGCGTGATACCTAATTCAAGAGTTAAATAACATGAAAGAATAATTTGGAGGCTCCCTCCCAGCCTCCAAATCTTCACCAGCCCTCAAAATTAAGCTCAACTTCTGTCTCCTCCAAGAATTTTCCACAGGATTCCAATCTGGAGGAACCAGTTTCCTCCAAATGTAGCCTTTATTGACTCTTCCACCATTTGGTCTCCTATATTACCATCAGGAAAAATTAGTGAAAGACTTTCAAATAGACAAAAAAGAGCAAATGTCACTGAATGTCCAGCCTAGAGCACTCTTCCAGTTTATCACTGCCTTCCATTGCCTTTGAGCCATTTACAACTCTGTAAGTCTTAGAGAACTGATAATAGTGCAAATGACTTGAGTTCATAGAAATGCAAATTCCTTGTGTCCCGTGGAATGCACTCGATGGTTGCCCTGTGGATAAACTTCCTCTGCAAGTTCATTTCAGCCTCCTGTTGACTTACATGTGTGTGGTTCTTGGAATTCTCCTTTTAACCAGTTAGAACATCTTAACTACTTCCCATTAATTAATGAGTTAAATAAAATCTTTATATTTTAATGAGAGTCATAGTTTTGTCTTTTTTCCAAAAATTGTTCTTTAATGTTATCTGACTCTTGAATTAGAAAAGATAATGGCTTGGCACCCTGTATGCGTCACTGTTTTGGGGAGTAGGCAATAGAAAGGGGAAAGGGGCTGCCAAAAAATAACTGTCTACCCATCTTTCCTTGACAACTAAATTGTGCACTCTGGGCGGGGTGTAGTGGCTCACACCTGTTATCCCAGCACTTTGGGAGGCCATGGTGGAAGGATTGCTTGAGGCCAGTAGTTCAAGACCAGCCTGGACTCTGTCTCTACAAAAAAATAATAATACCTAAGAAATTAGCCAGCTGTGGTGGTGCACACCTGTATTCCCAGTTACTCAGGAGGCTGAGGTAGAAGGATCGCTTGAACTCAGGAGTTTGAGGCTGCCGTGAGCTATGACTGCACCACTGCACTCCAGCCTGGGTGACAGAGCAAGACCCTGTTGCTGAATTTTTTTAAATTGTGAGTTGTATGAGTGCTGTATCTAGAAAGTTCACATATTCCTTTTCTTTCTTTTTTACATAATGAGGGATTACTAAGGGGACTAGTGTACTAGACTCTGTGGAATTATTCTAAAGGAGGTCCAGGGAAAATACGAAATCAGAGAATGTCTGAACTGGAGAGAAGCCGCCTTGAGCAAGTCTCTCATTTTTCTCCTGAGGACCCCGGGCTGCCTGAGCTGGGGGGCCTGTGTGGCCCGTCAGAGAGTAGGATTTGGGGATTCTCTGACAACTGTTCATGAAATGGGGCATGCTCACTTACCCCAAATCTGGTTATGGTAACGAGTTGGGGGGAACGGCCACCAGCTAATTGGAAACAGATCCTCCCGAGGCGCACTGGGCTTCCGGGCTGTTTCCCAGCCTCCTTGGCAGCGGACTCCTCTCCTGAGGTATGTTTTGCTGACGTGGCTGGCCGCGGGAAGCTGGGAGGCACACTTTTCTGAAGATCCATTTGCGAAATTGAAACCCTGCCTTTGAGAACCCTTCACAGTTCGCAGCTGTGAAGAGATGGGAGCGCGAGGCCAGGCGCAGCCTTCCAGCAGCTCTGAGACCCACCAGCGTAACCCAGGATGCTCTCGGCTTGGTCTGGGCCTTCAGCAGCCCTGTCTCCAGCGTGTGCCCCTCAGGGGCCCTTTTGGGGAGAACACCCCGTCTTCTCTTTGCTGGGGCTGTTGACCTCTCTTCTCCCGCTCGGTTTCCTCCACTTTAGCTCCCATACCTGGTTTCTGGAAGGCAGGGATGCAGCTGCAGCTATGGGGCTTCCATCCACTCACCTCACCTTGGGGAGACGAGGGTCCCAAACACGGCTGTGGCCACAGGCAGGACTGGGGTGGTCTGGGGTTGGGTGGAGGGCTTTCTGGCAGACAGGCTGCGTGGTCTTCTCCCAGTGGGAAGAGGTGCCTGAGAAAGGCAAGAGCAGGAAGCCAGGCATCCAGGTCTCCACTCCTCGTTATGGTAACTCTCTCTCCCAATTCCAGAGGGACCCAGTCTGTCCCATTGTAGCACCCCCACCCCTATAACCTGTCTAGAAACAGAAGAGGAAAGGAGGGACGGTGCAGGATGGGATTGACACTATCGATTTCTGACTTATGTTGACTGCTGCATTCTACTTAATCTCCATCACCATCACTGCACTGCGAGGTAGGGATTATTACCCATCTTACAGGTGGTGAAACTGAGGCTGAGAGAGCCTGAAGGCAGTGAGATCAGTCCTGCCAGCTCCCAAAGCCCAGTCTCCCTATGATACCAGGCTGAATCTTCTCCCTCACAGCCCTCGCCAGTTCTTCAGTTCTGTTAATCAGTAAATACCCAAAGTGTCATGGACGGATTAGCAAGAGAGACAAGAAAGGGGGAGTCAAGATTTTTCCATTTTGTCTTGTTTTAAAAACTCTTGCACACTTTTGCTTTCCTATTTGAAATGGTCTTGGGTGTAGGTTTTGGAAGCAACTCCAGATCCCTAAGAGGGGACTTTTCTTTGCATTTTCTTGCAGAGGTTTTCAGCAGGAAGGGTGAAAGTTGCCCTTTTCTTTCCTTACTCAGGAAAGTGGAGGGAACTGAGTGAGGACCTCACCATGGCTGCTGGGCCAGCTGGGGCTTTTTGCTCCTTAGGGTTTGCTGGTTGGCCCAGGAGTCTACCAGGTACGCCCATGGGCACAGCTCTCCCCCATCAGGGGTGGCCATATGGTGGGGGAAGGTGTGCATATCCCCAAGTAACATCCACCACTGTCACTCCACTGCTTATTGAGCCACTCAGGCCTCAATTTCTCCAGTTGTTAAATGGGAATAATGATAGAACCCACCTCCTGGGGTGGTTGTGAAGATTAAGGTGGGTTTATGCAAGTGACTGTCAAAACCACTATCAGAATTGGATACTCACCAAAGATCCCCCCTCCCCAGATGATCTCTGGAATGAGACTTTCTATTTTCAAGGAAGACTCACACAGTCTTTCATGTTGTGGGGTGCTCCAAACTACGTTACTTTAAACAACCAAGTGCTGTTTAGGCGAGATGTTATCTGAAACAACCTCGATTGGTGGTTTTTTTTGGCTATTTACTAAGGTTATCATGAAGGAGTTGCTAAAAAGGAAGCTAGGAAATGTAACCCAGATTTGGAACAAATTTCCAAGGGTGTGGCATCACAGTGTTGCACTGTGAGAGTGAGCGAGTCCTTTAAGGACACTTAAGAAAGCCATACCATCCGTGGTTACATTATGGAGAGCACGCATTGGCACCTCCGAGATGAATGGAACAGCCAGCTGCCCTAATGTTATGCAAATAGGTGCTCAAGGCTTGGGATAAAAATTTCAGTGAAAGCATCCTACAGATTCCAAAAATGCTGTATCGCCAAGAACCCAGAGGGGAGGAAAGAAGATGTGCTTGGGAAACTAAGATGATTCAAAAGGTGGCTTTGATGATGAGAAAGACCATGAGAGCAATGACGAATTGGAAGAGCTGGAATAAAACTGAGTCATGGAATGAGGGCAGAGATAGCAACTTTTCTAAATTAATATATCATTAACATATAATATGTGATTATGAGCATGTAGGGTAAATTAAATGGTATAAATAGATATTTAACTCTTTTATCTACTTATAAAAAAATTATATATTCAATTAGGTCACAAATCCCCTGGGTCTTTTGAGTGGAGAAGTGGGCAGTGATCATATTTTGGGGTTGTGTCATATTTGGGTGCTGGAGGGATGCTGCTGGTACCTTTGCAGAAGGCCTGACTTGTGGCTCCTTTGCCCCAGGGCCCCGTTCTTTGGGCTGCCTGCAGTGGGGATGGCTGGAAGTGCCAGGGAATTAATACAGCCTAGGAACAGCCCTCAACCAATGGCTGATGGGATCTGGGGCATAAATTCCCCAGTGCCCTCATCCCTGGATGAGATGATGATGAAGTGTGCGTGCTGCACTGGCTCCCAGAGTCCCCAGGGGGCTTGAGCTCCAGCGGCCCCAGCCATAACTTGCTTCCCTGGCTGTCTTCCATTCTCTGTCTTTCTTCCTTGTGCTTCCAGGATTCCCTCCAAAGAAAGTCAATGGACTCAAATCCTTGTCTCAGAGTTCACTTTTGGGGAATTCCAACCTACAAGCACATATGATAAAGGACAGCGATTGTTATGATCACTCTTGTTATTATTTTGATAAAGATCAGGAAAATGAAGTGAATGCTTCGTGCTCTCTGTCCGCAGAGCTTGTGGGAGTCAGGCTAGGAGAATCTTTGAGATCTGGTCAGGAGCGGGGATGTCTGACTGTATATTCATCTCAAAGCAATCTCAAAGTGATATTCTTTTTCCCTCTCATTCAATTATATGCTTGAGCAGCTAAGCCAAAAATCGGTCCATCCAGAGCAATTAAAAGCTTCCTCTGCCAGACCTTGGGGATTTCTCTCTGATCAATGGGAAAAACACTGCAGCTGGAAAACAGCTGAAACCAAGAACAGAGCAGTCAGGTCTTAGCTGTTCAGACGGGCTAAAATTTGTTTTTAAAAGATCCACTAAAATTTGTTTTTAAAAGATCCTTTTATATTTTCAATATGGGATGGTGGGAGGAGGGATGTTATATAAATGATCAGATATTTCGTAGTTTTCCAGCCCTGTTGCCTCCAAACTGGACTTTATTTGTGAAAATTTCTATGGGGCCCCACATACCAGCTCATGAGCCACAGTAAGGTAGCTGTTATTGTATTTACGCTTAATAATAAAATAACAGCAGGAATCATGTAACATGTAGTTACAATGTGCTGGTCTCTGTGCTAAGAACTTCACTTGCATTATCTCAGCTGACTGATGATACTATAGAGTGGTCACTGTTATTATCTCTGTCGTATACATGCAGCTACTCAGGCTCAGAGAGGTTGAGTAACTTGTCTGAGATCACACAGCCAGGAAGTCACAGAATGGGGTTACAATCCCAGGCAGTTTGGCTTTAAAGCCTAGGTTCTTTGATATCTGACTTTTTCTAACCCAGTGGAAGGAATGTCTTGGCTGACTTCATTGCCCAAGGCTGGACTCACCCTGAGCTGCCTTCCTTAAGGAGTTGAAACAAGGTGGGTTTTAGTTCTCATGCTATTTCTCCCTGCCACTGTCACTTATCTAGATGTCAGAGAGTTTTGTAAACTGGGTTTCCCTGGGTCTCGGCTGCCTGTAGCTGCAGAAGGTGGCACAGCCTAATGGTGGTGGACGTTTCCTGGGCCTGTGGTGTGCAGCTGCGGATGCGACCCTCCAGCCCCTAGGAGACACCTGTGTGCAGCCACTGTGGTGTTTGGAAACAGTGGAGTGATTCTTTATCTGGAAATACAGGGTAAATGCAGAAAATATACGATGCTAGTCATGAGCCATCTTAGGTGACCCCCTTTCAAGAAGCGGGCACCAGGAGACTTGGGGGTGTCCATGGAGCCAGGGAGTGGATAAAGAACAAGGAAAGTCTCCCAGGACGTGTTGGGATGCTACAGGGAATAGAGCCGTCCCAGCTTCTCCTAGCCGTCATTCACTCTGTGACTGGGGCCACATCACCTGTCTGCTCCACCTCCTTCTCTGTGAAATGGGCAGATGTGGGCCAGGTGCATTGGCTCACGCCTGTAATCCCAGCACTTTGGGAGGCTGAGGCAGGCAGATCACAAGTTCAGGAGATTGAGACCATCCTGGCTAACACGGTGAAACCCCATCTCTAAAAATACAAAAAATTAGCCTGGCGTGGTGGTGGGTGTCTGTAGTCCCAGCTACTCAGGGGGCTGAGGCAGGAGAATGGCGTGAACCCAGGAGGTGGAGCTTGCAGTCAGCCGAGACTGCGCCACTGCACTGTACTCCAGCCTGGGCGACAGAGCGAGACTCAAAAAAAAGAAATGAGCAGATGTTTTAGGGGAGCCCAAGAGGCCCCTTTCTATGCTCAGTAATCTGTGGGCAACGTTTCCTGCAGGAGACATTCTCCCCCTACCCTTGGCTCCATGCAGTGTCTGCTGTCTCCGTGTCCTTAGTCCTTTGGCCCAGGGCATGGCCTGTCTGTGGGTCCGTGTCTCCCTGAGGATCCAGCTGGGCCATAGGTCCCTGAGGTCAGTGAGTGGGGACTTCTTTGTGTTTAGATTTTCATAGAGTAAATCTAGCACGGTGGTTCCCAACCAGGGATGTTTTTGCTCCCCATAGGACATCTGGAAATGTCTGGAGATATTTTGGGTTGTTGAAATGGGGAAGACAGTGCCACTGGCATCTGGGGAGGGAGAGGCCAGGATGCTGCTGAACATCCTGTAATGTATATGATGGTCCCTGCAGGAAAGAACCGACTGGGCCACCATGCACTGGTGCCAGGCGGGGACACTCTGGTGTAGAGGAAGACTAGGTGGATTCAGGACTGTGGGTCCCAGGTACTGTGGCAGGCCCTTGCTTTTCCTCCTCTTTAAATTCCTTCCCCCAGCAATCAAGAGAAGACCACTAAATAATTATGGCTCAGTCAAGTCACAGTTATTCTTTTCTAAAAATAAGTAATACATGCACTTCATAAGAGACTCTACAAAATGCCCTTCCTCACAAGGGCACACAAGGAAAACTAATGGTTTTGCATACCCATGCACACTGGCCTCCTAGTCCCTGCAATAGGGGTGTTCACTATGAACTCGTTTCTTCTGTATCCTTTTAGAGTTTCTTAATCTCAGTACGAATGACACTTTGGACCAGAGAAGTCTTTGCTGTATTGCAGGGGCTGTCCTGTGTATTGCAGGATGTTTTGTGGCATCCCTGGCCTCTCCCCACTCGATTTTAGTAGCACCTTCCTAGTTGTGACAGCTAAAAATGCCTCCAGATATTGACAATCGTTCCCTGGCAGCCCTGGTTCAGAACCACTATTCTAGAGACATCCTTTGCATATTCATGCACGTATGTATTTATGAAAATATATCTATGGTGCTGGGCACATCATAGGTGCTCAAGAAATATTTATTAAGATAAATTGAGAATAAGACAATAAAGCAGGTCTTACTTTAAATGCTCCAGAGGTACAGATTATGTGTATCTTTTTTTTTTTTTTTTTTGGAGTTTTGCTCTTGTTGCCTAGGCTGGAGTGCAATGGCGCGATCTTGGCTCACCGCAACCTCCGCCTCCCGGGTTCAAGCAATTCTCCTGCCTCAGCTTCCCAAGTAGCTGGGATTACAGGCATGTGCCACCACGCGTGGCTAATTTTGTATTTTTAGTAGACAGGGTTTCTCCATGTTGGTAAGGTTGTTCTCGAACTTCCGACCCTCAGGTGATCCGCCCGCCTCGGCCTCCCAACGTGCTGGGATTACAGGCATGAGCCACCATGCCCAGCCACAGATTACATGTATCCTAACACAAATACAAGATAGGAAATAATTCTTCCCTGATTTGTACTTATATGTTTTGCTTTCAGGGAGCACAGCTTGTTGTGCCCCCCAACCTCGATTTTTCCCCATTGCTAAAGGCAGGGATGAGGGGGCTGAATCCCAGGGGCCTCGGAGGTCCACCTTCAGGAGCAGTCAGCTGCCTGTAGTAATAGGGTGATGATAATCCTTACACATGGGGTCTCCTTCACTCCCTGCACCCTGCCTGCCTGGGCTGATAGGGTGCGAGAGGCATCAAGTGTGTGCCTCCTACACCCTGGCAACCCCTCCCACCTGGCATGTCCTGCTCTACTGACATCTGGCTTTTGTTCCAGGCTATGGCCTTGGTTCCGGAAAGAGTGCCCTTTCTAAGAAGGTGGGGGCAGTAGTCCAGCTTGGGCAATCGGCCCAAAGTCCATTGTGTGTAATTCTTGGCAGCACGCCTGGTTTCTTCCTGGAGCTCAGCTGGGCCTGGGATGGTCCCTGGATTTTCCATGTTTCTGGAGTAGGGTGGGTGTGGAGCTGGGAGCTGGGCAGGTGACCTGTGCAGACACTGTTAAGGCCTGCTCAGGAGGTGCTGTACCCAGGGCCTGTTTGTTGATCCCCGCTGGGCCCAGGTAGGTGTATGGGGGGGCAGTGAAGCTAGCCTTCCCAGGGAGCACACAGCAGGGATGGGGAGCAGGGCCTTGGGGAACCCTAGAGAGCAAGGCAGATTGTGGCCATCATGAGTGCTGTGGCCTGGATGTGATTTGCTAGGAGCTCAGGTGGGGCTAGGGGCTGGGGCTGGTGGCCTCAGTTTCTCTCCATATGGGCCTCTCTGTGTGGTGGCTTTGGGATAACTTATTACATGATGGCTCAGGGCTTCGAAGGCACATGTGCCAAGAAAGAGAAACCTGCAGAAGCTGTGTGGCCTTGTCCAACCGTGAGGATGAGGTTACCTGACATGGTTTATGGTGGACTCCACCAGCCAAGGAGGTCACAGAGGCCTGCCCAGGCTCGAGATGAAGGATCACTGACTTTACCCCTCAATAGGGGTGTGCCAAGGTCACTTGTATAAGAGCAAGTGGGATGGGAGATACTGTGGTGGCTGTTTTTAGAAAATGCCGTCTGCCACAGGCTGTAAGGGGTTCCAGTCCAGGAGAACAATGAGAACCAGGATCTGCCATGTGCAACAGAGTAGCCCCCAGGGCTCCCCTAAGTTCCCACTGAGTACCTCCTTGCAAGTTTTTCTTGGTAGCTAGGACAAGCCCAAGGTTGGAGCAGGTTCAACGGACCCAGATGTTCTTGAGCGTGTGCTCAAGTCTCTCTTCTGTTTCTCCCACATCCCACTGACAGGAGGGCGGGGCACAGCAGGGGAGGGGATACTCAGGGTGAGTTTGCTGAGCTGCTTATTTAGGCTAGCACCTTCTGTCCATCCCAGAATCTCCTTCTCTCACTCCTGGATCCATCCTCTTCCCTCCCTCCTTCCTTCCTCTCTTCCTCACCATAAAATCTGTTCTTTTTTTTTTTTTTTTTTTTTTTTTTTTGAGACAGAGTCTCGCTCTGTCGCCCAGGCTGGAGTGCAGTGGCACAATCTCGGCTCACTGCAAGCTCCGCCTCCCGGGTTCACGCCATTCTCCTGCCTCAGCCTCTCCGAGTAGCTGGGACTACAGGCGCCCACCACTACGCCCGGCTAATTTTTTGTATTTTTAGTAGTGACGGGGTTTCACTGTGGTCTCGATCTCCTGACCTCGTGATCCGCCCGCCTTGGCCTCCCAAAGTGCTGGGATTACAAGCGTGAGCCACCGCGCCTGGCCATAAAATCTGTTCTTGCCACTGCCTCGTGTTCCTTCTTTCTCAGCCTCTCACTGACCCGGAAGCCTCCACTTCTCTGAGATTCTCTCCCTGTGGTCACCAGTCACCCTCTAATCACCAAATCCTTTCACATCTCACCTTGTTTGCTTGCCCTCTCCGTAGTTTGAACAGGACCTGCCTTCCTTCTTGGAACTCTTTCTTGGGGACCCGAGAGTCTCCTCCTACCTTGCAGACTGGCTGCTTCTTTCCCAGCATATGTCCTTGGTTCTCCTCTCTCTTATTGAACCCCACGACTTCATCTGTTAGCACTGACTACATAATCTACTCCCTTCTCTCCTACTTACCCCATGAGCTCTGGATCTCACATTTCTAACACCCCCCTTTCTCTCCTGACCTGGCTGCTACCTGGATGTCTCAGGTCCACTAGACCAAAGTTCAATCCAGATCTGCTTCCCACTGTGACCTATTTCTTCCCATGTCACCGAGCATCACCTTCCAATCTGTCAAGGCAGAAAGCTTAGAGCATCACTAATGGCTTACTTCTTCCTCTACCGCCTTTTAATTATGGGAAATTCTAGCAAGTCTACTGCCAGAAGATCTTTTGAATACATACATTCATTCATTCGTTTAGTTGGCAAATATTGATTGAGTAGGTACAATACCCCAGGCACTGTTGCAGTGGCTGGAGATATAGCAGTCAGCCAAACAAACTCCTTCTATTCTACAAGGGAGAGAAAGACAATAAACAGATAAAGAAGCAAACACATGGTATGACACGTGCTGGTAAGCTGTGAGACAGTAAGGCTGGGTGAGGGTTTGAGAGAGGAGGTGGGCGGGTGTTTTATGTCGGGTGGACAGGGAGAGCCTTACTGATCAGGTGACACTTGCATAGAGACCAAGAGGAAATGCAGGTCAGTGAGGTAGACACTGGGTCTTTCTTCACCATCCCATGGCCATGGCTCCTCATCCTTTCCCCTACCAACCATAAAAAGTACCTTCAGGCTGGGCGCTGTGGCTCACGCTTTTAATCCCAGCACTTTGGGAGGCCAAGGCAGGCAGATCACCTGAAGTCAGGAGTTTGAGACCAGCCTGACCAACATGGCAAAATCCCGTCTCTGCTAAAAATACAAAAATTAGTTGGGCATGGTGGCATGCACCAGTAATCACAGCTACTCAGGAGGCTGAGGTGGGAGAATTGCTTGAACCCAGGAGGCAGAGGTTGCAGTGAGGCGAGATTGCACCACTACACTACAGCCTGGGCAACAGAGAAAGACTCTGTCAAAAAAAAAAAAAAAGAAAGAAAGAAAAAGAAGAAAAGAAGAAAAGAAAAGAAAAAAGATAAGAAACTACTTTCCCCTTGAACTTTTGGTCTCTAATCCCATCCTTCCCTCCTCATCCCCTTTCTGTGACTCCCTGTCTCCCATACATTTCAAACCGGCATGCAAGGACATTCAGAACTCTCTCCAAGCCTCTTTTCCAGCAAAGTCTTCCCTCAGCCGACAGAACTTGAAATGGCCCTGTGAGCTCCACTCTTCGCTGTTACGCCCCATAGAATCCCCACTTCTTGAGTGCAGGTAAAACCTGTGACTTGCTCCTAGCAAGAAGCAAGAATATGGGCTATCACTCTTTATGTGATAGAAGGTTTGGTCTTAGCAGACTTTATAGAGATTCTGCTGGCCTTGAAAAGGCAGCAGCTGTGTTGGGAGCTGCCCATGGAGAGGGCCCATAGCAGGGAACTGTGGTGGCTTCTAGGAGCTGAGGGCAGCTTCCAGTCGCCAGCCAGTAGGAAGGTGGGGCTCTCAGTTCTAGAGTCACAGGAGATGAATCCTGCTAAAATCCTGAATGAACTCAGGTGCAGATTCCTTCCTGTCCAGGTCCCTGTGACCCCTGGCACAGCCTGGAGAGCCCCCGAGCAGAGGACCTACCCTAGCTGGGTGGACCCCTGGCCCGCAGAAGCTGAGATAATAAGTGTGTGTTGTGCCTAGCCTCTCAGTTTGTGGTAGACTGTTACACAGCAACAGAAAATGAATCCACTCAGCCTGCGTATCCCCTGCAAACCCTCAGGCCTGCCCTGCTTCCAAACAGGTTTTTTCTTTTTCATGCCCTGCTAGGAGCACAAATTCTATGTACACAAATTCTCTAACCCTACAGTTTCTCCCTGGTAAGATCACGTTTGTCCTTCAAAGCCCCATTCAAATGCACCCTTTTCTCCATATTCTAGTTACACCCTGGTCCATCTTCCCCCCCGCCCCACCCCCGCAGCCCTGAGGCCCTGGTTCTCACCTGTCTTTAAACATGCCCATAACATTGGTGGCATTTGCATGCCTGGCAGTTCCCCCACTTCCTCATCTCTAAGTCTCAGGGTCTAGCTCAGTGCCTGGCTTCCAGCAAATCAAGCGTTCTGAACTCAGAGTGTGCGCATGTGTGGATGGGGTTCATGATGTCCATTTCCCCAAAACCCAGTTCCCTAAAATTGCTTGGCAATTGCTGCTTAGGAGCATTTTTTTTTTTTCTGACTCCCTGTCTTTCTTCAGACTCTCAAAGAGGCTTGAGGTCCTGGAAAGATTAAGGCCTATAGAAGCAGGGTGTCAATGCACATTTCTTGAATTTAAGAAATTCACAAACTGGGTTGTGGCCCACTAAAAGGATTTTCATTTTCAGCTTTACGGCGAATGGTAGCTTCGCTGGAGGAATTGGAAGCATTCTCGGTGTTTTGCGGGAGAGCTGCTGTTTTGACATCTGCAAAAGCGCAGTCACGTAGGCAGCCCCAGGCTCCAACCAGGGATGCAGATGGCCCAGCCGGGGGAAACAGTGGGCAGGGGTGGAGCAGGGTGCAGGGAAGCCCGGACTCGGCTGCAGGAAGAGTGAACTGAGTGCAGAGTAAGGACGACGGGCGCAGGCAGGGCCCAGGGGGTTGGCTAATCCTGCGATGCTCCTTTAATAGTGCCAGGTGTTAGGATAGCTATTCCCCACTGCCAACTCCCCTGGGCTCTCAAGGACTGCCTTTGGCTGTGCCAGTGTATTTTTAGCCCTCCAGCAAGTGGAACAAAGTGCTCGGAGAGGCGCTGTTTCCCTCTCGGCTGCAGGCAACGCTCCGCACCTTTCTGAGCCGGTGCAAGGCCCCCCTCCAGCCGCAGAGGGGATGTGGGTCTGACTCCCACCTTCCTCCCATGCCCTCCCTCAGGGGCCAGGGAGAGGGACGTCCTTATCTGTTGGAGAGAGGCGAGGTATGTGTGCCCCCGGTTGTTTGGGGGAGAGCGAGTGGGCTGGCCTTTCCCTAGGAGAGGACCCAGCACAGGGCAGGAGGCTCCCCTGGTGAGATCTGGCCTCTGACAACCACTCACTCTGAGGAAAAAATGATGTGTCCCAAACCACCTCCAGTTAGGTGGGTAAGGCAGGGCGCTCTAGGCCAGGGGGCTAGGTGGACGGGTGAGCGCCTGACCACAGCCAGAAAAGGCCCCATCCCTGAAGGCTGCCATGAGGGGAGGCGTGGGTGAGAGTGGCAAGAAGCCACTTCCTGGTGACCCAGTGGTAAACACTTGAGGTCAACCTTGAGCATTGATCTGCCAAATATTTGCCTGGGTCACTGACCTAACATACTTCCTGCCTTCACCTCCTCCCCAGCAGCAACCCGACTGCCCTACCCCTTGATCCTGGAGGGGTAGACAGCATTTCCCAGAGAGGCCCTTTCCAGGCACAGTCCCCTCTCATGGGGCGTGGGCTGTGGGTGAGGGTGGATGGCCTGGGGACTGGGGCAGGCATCCTCACGGGCCCTTTGAAGTGGCTACCTCAGTGAAGCTGGTCTGAAGTGGTCAAGGTTCACGCAGCTGCCCACGCAGAACCAAACTCCACAAGGGCCAGGCTGCCAGGGCTCCGTCCCCAACAGCTCCATCACTCAAGCCTGGGAAAAAGAGAGACCTTGCCTCTCCCAGCAGGCAGGAGGAGGCCAAGGGGTCTCTGGCCAGGGCCTGGAGAGGCTCTCTGTCTCTCTTTCATCATACACATACACACACACACACACACACACGCACGCACACACACACACACACACACCCTACTTCCCCTGAGTGCCCACCCTGGGTCGGCCACCATGCTAAGTTCTGCACAGACACTATACCCCACATTGTTGTAACCCTCTGTGAGTTACGTTGCTCCATTTTACCGAGTTGGAAACCAGGATTCAGAAACGTTAGGCAACCTTTCTGAGCTCACACAGCTGCGAGTGGGGAAATTGGATTCAGATCCCAGGCTGCCGGATGGCCTGCAGCACCCAAGAAGGAGAGAGAAGGACAAGAAGACCATGCACCTGTTCTGGGAGATTCTGGGACAAGAGGAGATGTGAGGGCTGGTCGGAGGCAGAGCCGCTGTGCCTGCAGAGCACCGATCATTCACGATCATTTCCCAAAATCGCTTATAGGAAGAGAATTAAACCAACTTGCTTAAGTTATTGTTGTTTGGGATTTTCTGTCACTTGAAGCAAAAGTGGTACTAAATAAAACACCTGTGGTCTAAGCCCCTTCCACTAGGCTGGCTGCCTGCTCTCTGAAGGCACCTCTGCCTGTGCCTGGCTGTTCTGCAGGCTGCAGCCTTCCCTCTGGCTGTGGCTATATCTGTATTTCCTTCAAGGCCCAGCTGAAAAGACCACCTCCTCCATGATGCCTTACGTAATTTCTACACTCCAGAAATGATGAGTTCCTTTCCCTGCTGCCTCCAGTCTCTCAGTTTATTTCTTGTATTGAAGTCATCATGCCTGATTGGCATGTGATAATCTTTCATTGTGTATCTGTCTTACTCCTTAGGTTGGAAGAGACAGTATTTCCTTCAGCTTAACGGGGATGGTGTGTGGGTAAACCAGCTCTCCAGGAGAAAAAGCACCCTGATTTGTAGTGCTAGCCAATTCCCATGGTGTAAATGCTCCCACCATGGTCAGTTTCAAGCTATGATGGTTTAACAACTGGCTCACAAAGTTCCTGAGCATTTAACAGTTGGCTTTCATGAGTCAGTGCTAGCAGGCTCCAGCTTGCTACTGCTTAGGGTCTGCCCACTGCAGAGGCTTAAGGTTTGCACTTAGTAGGTGTACAACAGGCTGGTGCCACAAACTCTTACTTGGGTGTATTATTTGATTCAACACTTTTTCTTTTCCTGAAACTCCTACTTTGTTCCTAGAAGAATTTTGAATGGATATAGGGGAAGATCATTTGCAAACATGGTGACAATCCTTCTCCCTCCCTAAATCTATGCCCCTTTTCAATGTGACTTTGTAGCTTCTGGGGCTGATTTCCAGTCCTTGAGTCAGGGATGGCCTTTTGACTTGACTTAGCCATTGGTATATGTTGGGAGTCACCTTATGACAGTTCCAAGCCTGGGCCTCAAGAGGCCCTGAGTACTGCTGCTCTTGTCTTGGGAGCCTGTTGGTTACCATGGATAAAGCCCAGTCAACTGTGCATAAAGCTCAGGCTATGCTGCTGAGGATGAGACCACGTGGAGCAGAGGCATACCGTCTCAGCTGAGCCATCTCAGATCCCACAGGCCCAGCAAACCCAGCAGCTGGCCAAAGACATACGAATGAGCCCGGCTGGGCACAACCCAAATGGCTAATATGAGGACTCATGAGCTAAATAAACAATAGTTATTTTAACCACTACATTTTGGAGTGGTTTGTTATGCAGCAAAAGCTGATACACCATCTTTGCATTCAGAAGTAGCTTAGCTTTTGACTGGAATGTCCATCTCTATCTCAGTCAGATATAGATAGCTTCATGTTCCCTGTTATCCATCAACCAAGAGCAAGAAGACCATGATGTCAGCACTGTTGGCCCTCCCAACACATAAGTTCCAGTAGAGTCTTACATCTCTCCCTAAACACAGCCTACAGGAACCCGGAAGATGTGGACGTTCTGGCTCCCTGATGGAAGAGTTGGACAAGAGGCATGGAGTCTGTGTCTACACACCAGAGTTAAGGTGAACTCTCCTCGCCTTTGACTTTGCCTGTGCCGTGAAGTCACGGGGCTGAAGCTGCCGTTTTCCTATTAGTCATTTGTGGGAAATGTCCAGCCAAGAATGGGAAACTCACAAATTCTTCTCTTTTCTGCCGCATAGAATTATTATTATTACTTTTTTTTTTTGATAGGACAAGAGGATCCTAATATATCTGGGTTGGGGAAGAGAGAAAGAGTCGTGTGTTAAAGCTAACAATAGTTTTCTACTTTCAGTTCAGGAGTAAAATCTCACCTGTAATCTGTGAAGGAGTGTGTGAAAAACCAAACAAAACCCAACCTGCCCTCCAGGTTTGAACTGTAGAAACTCTGTGGTAGAAAAAAAAGGCATTCTAGGGAAGAAGAGAGGAAGCAGGCCATGAAACAGATTTGCAGCTGCACGCGGTGATGGTGTGTGGTTCCCCTCTAACCAGCTGTGTGACCTTGAGCAAATCTCCTGGCCCCACTGGGACTGCTTATCACATGGGGCTGGACTAGAGAACCCCACTCCCTAGAGGATACAGTATTTTTTATGAGGGAGAGCTGGAGACGATCCTGACTTTTGACTGTTCACCCCTGGAGGTGTGTACAACCACATGCCATTGACAAACAATGTACCCATTGTATGACAGGGAGGTAGTGGTGACTTCCCCAAGTTATAACTGGCCTTGGGACACAGTCAGTACATACACACCCAACATTAGACATTCCATCACTGAGCAACTCAGTGCCTCTCATTGACAAGCTGTGTGATCCTAGGCAGGTTACTCCACTTCTCTGATCTTCCATTTCTTTCTGTCCCTCCCTCCCTCCCTGTCTCTCTCTTTCTTTCTTTTTCTTTCTTTCTCTCTCTCTTTCTTTTCCTTTTCTTTCTTTCTTTTCTCTCTTTCTCTCTTTCTTTCAACAGGGTCTCACTCTGTCACCCAGGCTGGAGTGCAGTGGCATGATCTCATTACATCCTCAACTTCCTGGGCTCAAGCGACCCTCCCACCTCAGCCTCCGGAGTATCTGGGACTACAGGCGTGCGCCACCGTGCTTGGATAATTTTTTTTTATTATTTGTAGAAGTGGGGTTTCACCATGTTGCCCAGGCTGGTCTTAAACTCCTGGGCTCAAGGGATCCTCTCGCCTTGGCCTCCCAAAGTGCTGGGATTACAAGCATGAGCCACCACATCCAACCTGATCTTTCATTTCTTCCTCTAAAGTGTTATGTCATGTGAAACTTTTACAACGCTGGATTGTAAGAAATATTGAATGAAAAAACATATATAGTGATACCGTATGATTCAGTACATAGAACATATACAGAAGCTTGTTTTTATCTATTCACTTACAGGAAATCATGTTGACCAGAAGGTCTAATTTGGCCTCAAGCAGCCACACTACACTCAGACCTTCTGGGATTTTTCATTTTTCAGTTTCAGGACTTTTTTGTTCAGTTATATGTGGACTGGAACAATCTTTTTTTTTTTGGCTATAATTTTTTCTAGGTTTTATGGAACACTCTTGGTGCTTATCTCAAAGGGTTATTAAAAGGATTACATGAGGCCAGGCACAGTGGCTCACGCCTGTAATCCCAGCACTTTGGGAGGCCGAGGTGGGCGGATCACGAGGTCAGGAGATCGAGACCATCCTGGCTAACATGGTGAAACCCCATCTCTACTAAAAATACAAAAAATTAGCCGGGCATGGTGGCAGGCGCCTGTAGTCCCAGCTACTTGGGAGGCTGAGGCAGGAGAATGGCGTGAATGTGGGAGGAGGAGCTTGCAGTGAGCCGAGATGGTGCCACTGCACTCCAGCCTGGGTGAAACAGCGAGACTCCGTCTCAAATAAATAAATAAATAAATAAAATAAAAAAGGATTACATGAAATAATCCACCTAAAGCATGAAGGTTAGTTCCTGGACCAGTGGATGCTTCATCTATGGCAGCTACTATAGTGACTTCCCCACAGTGCTGGATGTTTGCTCCTGCTAATACGGGGATTGATCTCCGGCTCTGGCCGGCAGGGCCACTCAAGAACCCAGCCATCCTGGTTCCCCAGACCACAGGTCATCTCCCCACCTAAGATCATTCTCCCACAGTCCCCTCCTGTTGGGGGCAGGGTGACAAAGACTTCTCCCTTGCTGCTCATGCTTTCCATTTCTGTAGGAATCAGAAAAGATGCAAAGCTGTCAGCTGAGGCAATCTCCTGCCTTCAGGTAGGCACAGGGCCCTTCTCATCCCCATCACACAGCTCAGGCAGTGGAGACTGTCACTTTCCTGTTTGTCCTCAGATCCATCCCTCATCCTTCTCTGCTGTGCTGTGTTGCATGGCCCTGACCTCTGTGGACTACATTTCCCAGGCTCCCCTGCACCCTGGCTTCCTGACAAGTTCAGTCAATGGGAAGCAGTGGCAGGAGATTGAGCTTGGTAGGAAGAGAGAAGCCAGGATAATTCTCTCTCCAGCCCTTTCTGTTTCAGGTGATGCCTCCAGCAGTGGCCAAGTCTCCTCTGTAACTTCAGCTCCTAATAATACCCTCTCTTCCCTTGTCCCTCCAGCCCTGGGGAAGTAGCAGTTTCTACTTTCTGGGTTGTTCTACCCTCCCGTTCAGGTTTTCAGCTTTTCCATCACCTTTGCAACTACAGGTGACCCTTGAACAACATGGGTTTGAACTGCACAGGTCCACTTCTACATGGATTTTTTCAATAAACATTTTTTGGAGATTGGTGATAATTTTAAAAAGCTTGCAGCATGGTCTAGAAATATTAAGAAAATTCAGGAAAAGTTAGGTATGTCATGAATGCATAAAATATATGTAGATATGAGTCTATTTTATCATTTACTACCATAAAATACACACAAATCTATTCTAAAAAGTTAAAATTTATCAAAACTTACACATACGAACACAGACCATACATGGTGATTTTCAGTCAAGATAAATGGAAACAAATGAAGATACAGTATTAAATCATAACTGCATCAAATTAACTGTACTGATATCATACTACTGTCCTAATTTCATAGCCACCTCTTGTTGCTATTGTGGCAAGCTCCTGTTGCAAGTATCCACTTAAACACCATATGATGCTGATCATCTCCCTGTGAGCAGTTTGTCTCTAATGATACACTGCATATTGCAGTGAAAAGTGATCTCTTCTGGTTCTTGTGTATTTTTCTTTGTGTTCAGTGCAATACCATAAACCTTGAATAGCACCATGGGACCCACATGAAGTGCCACTAGTGGTGCTGGGGGTGCTCCCAAGAAGCAGAAGAAAGCCGTGACATTATAAGAAAGTTGAATTGCTTGATGTTTACCATAGATTGAGGTCTGCAGCTGAGGTTGCCTGCTATTTTAAAAACAAATGAACCAGCCTAACAACCGTTGTAAAAAGCAAAAGGAAATTTGTGAGGCCATTGCTGGGCCAGCAGGCACAAAAACTTTGCACTTTTTTTGCAAAATTCCTTTCATATTGAAAATGCAGCTTTCATGTGGGTGCAGGATTGCATACCTAGAGACTCTAATATGATTTACGAAAAAGCAGTCATTTTATGACAACTTAAAGCAAAAGCGTGCTGGAGGATCTAAAGCTGGAGCATTTAATGATAGCAAAGGATGGTTTGATAATTTTAGAAAGAGGTTTGGCTTAAAAAATGTCAAGATAACAGGAGAAGCAGCTCCTGCTGACCAAGAGGCAGCAGATGAGTTCCCAGATGCCATTAAGAAATGATTTAAGGGCCGGGCATGGTGGCTCATGCCTGTAATCCCAGCACTTTGGGAGGTCAAGGCAGGCGGATCACGAGGTCAGGAGATCGAGACTGCGGTGAAACCCCATCTCTACCAAAAATACAAAAAATTAGCCAGGCGCGGTGGCGGGTGCCTGTAGTCCCAGCTACTTGGGAGGCTGAGGTAGGAGAATGGCTGAACCCGGAAGGCGGAGCTTGCAGTGAGCCGAGATCACACCATTGCACTCTAGCCTGGGCGACAGAGCGAGACTCCATCTCAAAATAAAAAAAAAAAGAAATGATTTAAGAAAATCATTGAGGAGAAAGGATGTCTACCTGAACAGGTTTTTAAATGCAGATGAAGGTACTCAATTCTGGAAATAAAAATGGACAAAGAACATCTATTAGTAAGGAAGAGAAGTAAGCACCAGGATTTAAGGCAAGAAGGGATGGGCTAACTCTATTGTTTTGTGCAAATGCAGTAGGTTTGTGATTGGGACTGCTCTTATCTATAAAGCTGCTAAACCCTGATCCTTGAAGGGAAAAGATAAGCACCAGTTGCCAGTCTTTTGGTTGTGCAAGAAGGCCTGGATAAGGAGAGCTCTTTTTCTATACTGGTTCCTTCGATGCTTTGTTCCTGAAGTCAGAAAGTACCTTGTGAGGTAGGGACTGCCTTTTAAAGTTCTCTTGACCCTGGACCATGCCCCTCGCCACCCAGAACCCCATGAGTTCAACAGCGAAGGTGTCAAAGTGGTCTCCTTTCCCCCAAACACAATGTCTTCAATTCAGCCTCTAGATCAGGGTCATAAGGACCTTTAAGGTTCAATACACTCAGTATTCCATGGAAAGAATTGTCAGTGCTATGAGAGAGAACCCCAACAGAGAAAACATCATGAAAGTCTGGTGGGATTACACCATCGAAGATGCCGTTGTTGTTATAGAAAAAGCTGTGAAAACCATCAAGTCTGAAACATTAAATTCCTGCTAGAGAAAACTGTGTCTAGATGTGCATGACTTCACAGGATTTATGACAGAGCCAATCAAGAAAAGAGATTGTGAATATGGCAACAAGGTCAGGGAGTGACGGGTTTCAAGATACGGATTTTGGAGAAATTCAAGAGCTAACAGACACCACACAAAGGAATTAACAGAAGACAACTTGATAGAGATAAATGCTTCTGAACCAGAGCCAGACAATGAGAAACAAGACATGGTAGTGGATTATCAGAACTTATTAACGTTAGTGTCACTGAAGTTGGTATACAACCCCCACTGCTAAATTTGTCTGGCTTAGAAGAAAAAAGAACATAGAAGAGGCAGCGTGAGAAAAGAGACTGACATTAGACAATCTGGCAGAAGGGTTCCAATGACTTAAGACTGTTGACCAGGCGCAGTGGCTCACACCTGTAATCCTAGCACTTTGGGAGGCTGAGGCAGGTGGATCACCTGAGGTCAGGAGTTCGAGACCAGCCTGACCATTATGGTGAAACTCCATCTCTACTAAAAGTACAAAAATTAGCCAGGCTTGGTGACATTGCCTGTAGTCCTAGCTAGTTGTGAGGTTGAGACAGGAGAATTGCTTGAACCTGGGAGGTGGAGGTTGCAGTGAGCCAAGGTCGCGCCACTTCACTCCAGCCTGGGTGACAGCAGGACTCCATCCCAAAAAAAAAAAAAGTAAGTTTTGACTTCTTTTACCACATGGACCCTTCTATGGTTTGGGCACTGAAACTAAAGCAAATGGTGGAAGAAGAATTGGTGCTGCACAGAAACATTTTCAGAGAAATGAGAAAGGGAAAAAGTCAGACAGAAATTATGATATATTTCCATAAAGTTACACCGAGTGTGCCTGCCTCTCCCGCTGGCCCTTCCACCTTCTCATCCTCTTCTGCCTCTGCCACGCTGAGACAGCAGGACCAATCCCTCCCCTTCCTCCTCCTCCTCAGCCTACTCAACATAGAGACAATGAGGATGAAGATCTTTATGATGATCCACTTCCACTTAATGAGTAATAAATTTATTTTTTCTTCATATGATTTTCTTAATAACATTTTCTTTTCTCTAGCTTACTTTATTGTAAGAATACAGTAATAATATTTATAACATATAAAATATGCATTAGTCAACTGTTTGTGTTATCAATAAGCCTTCCGGTCAACAGTAGGCTATTACTAAACTTTTTGGGGAGTCGAAAGTTATATGTGGATTTTCAATTACGCGAGGAGTTGATGACCCTGACTTCCTCATTGTTCAAAGGTCAAGCTGTAGTTTCTAGTACTAATTCCTGTTGAACTACTTGGCTGGGGCTCTCTTTCTGGTGGGGCCCTGAGTGCTGCAGCTACCATGGTCAGATATCTACATATATCTGAATGTTCTCACCACGTAACCTCCAAATGGCCATAAGTTTGCATAAGAATTTTCATAGGAATTTTTCCAGGGCAGCTTGCATGCTGACTCTGTGCTGGAAGACAAATGGCCACACTTCCTGTAGTAGGCTGTTTGTAAGCAAAAATAGCCATAGTTATTCCCTCCCCTATCATATCCCTTCACGATGTGCCTTTGTTGCTCCTCCCATGAACAGATGGAGTCTATTTCTCCACCCCTTGAATCCACGCTGGTCTTGCGACTTGGCCAATAGAATGTGGTGCAACCAAGTCCAGGCCTCAAGAGGCCCAGCACACTTCCATTGCTCCCTTGGAAACCCATCCAACCTGTGCTGTGAGCGTGCCTGGGCCAGCCTCCCAGAGGAGGTGAGAATGCAAAGCAGAAGGAGCCGTTCCCGCTGAGACCATCGGGACCAGCTCGTGCCCAGATGAGCCAGCAGCTCACTCCAGATGCAGGGGTGAGGCCCATTTGAGGCTAGCTGAGCCCAGTCCAGATCCAAAGAACCATTCAGACCATCCACAGACTTGTGAGTTAGAGTAAACTGTTGTTATCTTTAACTACTACATTCTTGGGATGATTTGTTATACAGCAGTAGTGGATACGCCCCACGTGTGGGTGACAGCAGGAAGTAGAGAATTCCACATTTGCTTCTGACTCATAACACATTCTGTGTCCAGGAGTCTCCAGTGCCAACAGGGATCTCCAGGGCAGCAGCAGGAAGTCCGGTCTGGCTGGCTCTGACTTCAGTGGCTGGCTGAGGAAAATGTGAGTGGATGGTTGAGTAATTGCATCTGGTCAAGTTTAAGGTGTGGGTGCTGGATATAGTCCTCAGCTCCTGGAGTGATCCTGGGTGCTAAGGGGGTCTGCTCTGTGGTAGGGACTCTCTGGGGTGGGGCTACCCTCTCCCCTCTGCTGCATTTAGTAGAAAAGTGAAGCACAGAAGGGCTGCCAGCTGCCTGCCCTCAATCGTCTTTCCTGATCTTACCAGTTACAGAGCCTCTATTATTAAGCATAGCACAGTCACCTTTCCTGGCCTCCTTTATGACAAGGGTGGCCAGTCTAAGCAGAAATCACTGGGTGGGGATTTTAGCCTGGGTAGGAGGCCTCCCTTTTCCCTCTCCTTCCCTTCCCACCTCCCAGTCCCCTTCACGCTGAGGTGCCCTGGGCACACACATCTGGCCAACCACACTCTATCATTCTCTTGCAGACAGCGGCCCCTTGGCCACCCTCAGGACAAGGGGTACCTTCTAGAAGGGGGTGTGTGTGATCATCTAGCTGGGCATGTCCCCTGGCCTCACCAGCTCCTTACTCTGGGGAGGACTATGGCCCAGAAGAGCCAGGATGGAGCTCGGCAGGGCCTGAAGCCCGGGGCAGGGGCCTCACCCAGCAGGTCAAAGCCCAGCACGATTGCAGGGCTTCCTGGTGTCATTGCAGACCTGGCTCTCTGGGGACACCAGAGTTACCCTGCTTCCCAGTGGACTCATTCCTGATTCCTTGGACCATTGGAAGCTCATTGCCCTTTTCCAAGGAATGACAATTCATGTCTTTCCAAGTTAACTTCCTATTCCCACCCATTCTGTGATGTAGCTGAAAATGTCTTTCTCTAAAGAAGCAAAAACCCTAAGTTGGATCTCTGCTAGGCACCCCCTTTGGAAGGTGACAGAGGGACATTTCAGCCCATCCTGAGCATGTCCCCCTCTTTGGTCCTCAAAAGTCACAGGCCCACGACTTGCCTACCTGATTCATGCGACCCTGTCCCCGCACCTGCAGGCATAGCGCCTGCCATCCCTTCCTGTTTGAGACCATCCTGGAGGCCCTCAGCTCCCAGCTGCCCCTCCCATCCTGGGCCTCTGCTGCTCAGTATGTTATCCCGGAAGCATGGGGCAGATGTTTTTGCCAAACCACTGGGCTGTGGCTAACCTGTGGGGGTGGTGGGGGTGACTGCACAGGTGTGTGCGGTTCCCCTCGTCCTCCCAGCCATCTGGGCTCTCTGGGGGGAGCAAGTTACGTATATATTTATACCAGCAGGGACTGTGGAACCCCCAGCAATAAACACTGATGGCTAAGGACTTTGGGTGCATGTTATTCTCTGAATTAAACTCCTTTCCAGTTGCCTTGAAGGTTGAGAGGCTCGGTCAATAGTATTAGCTACAAGCCCTTGATGAGAGCTCAAAGGTCTGTTCCATTACTGATGAGAAAACCAAGCCTCAGAGAGGAGCAGGGACTGCGTCCAAGCATTCTGACTCCAGGGGCCTTTCTGAGGGCCCAGGTGGGTCTGGCTTCATAGGCTTCCTCCAGGGAAGTGTGAACTCTGCAAACTGCAGCCTCTCCTTAGGGTGTGGAGCTGCTTCTGAGGTTTTGAAGGGAGCTTCTGGAAGCCTTCCTGAGTGCTGAGCTCCTCCTGGGTGCTGACGGGTTGCCCAGTGCTCAAGGGGATGGGCTGGGCCTCCCAGCCTGTGGTTACACAGGAAAATGCTCTCTGGAGCCCACCCTGAGACGACACCTGCAATGCATGTTCTGGGGCCCAGAGAGAAGGCACCCCTGCTCCTGGAAAGCATTATCGGGAGCTGCTCAGAGGAGGAGGCCAGAGACACCCTTGTGAGATGGTTGTGCCAGGAAAGTTTTGCCAAATCCCATTTTCAAAGTGAAGCAGTGAGCCTGTGTGTATGATGTGCATAATAGTTGTGTGTGTACATACACGTATGTGATGTGTACATGTGTAGGTGCACGTGTGGATATGTGAGTGTGTGTGCATGAGAGGTGTGTTTATATGTGTGTGAATGTGTGAGCAAATATGTGTGTGTATGTATGCACGTGCATCATGGGCAGGCATGCTTGTGAGGGCATGTGTGTGTGTTTGTGTGTGTATATTTATGTGTGTCATATTGTGTAAGTGCATGTGTCTATTTTTGCACCTGAGGTTTGTGTGCATATGTGTGAGCGTATGCTAAGAATAGCCCAGACCATGGCATGTGAATGGTGCCTGGTTTTGTCCCCTTCCAGGGAAGGAGGGAGCAGGACGGTGACACGCCATCTGTATTGGCCAGTCCTCTTTCCTGCCACCATTCTTTTGCCCCAACTTTCTTTCTGCTAAGCCTTCATCTGGGGCCTGCTACCATGTAATATTGCCTAAAGATGGTCTGTCCTTCCCAGTAACAAAGCAGTGCATGCTCCTTGTAAAAACTGGAAAATAGGCCAGGTGCAGTGGCTCATACCTGTAATCCCAGCACTTTGGGAGGCCAAGGCAGGAGGATCGCTTGAGTCCAGGAGTTCCAGACCAGCCTGGGCAACGTGGCGAAACAAAAAATACAAAATTAGCTAGTGGGATGGCATGCACCTGTAGTCCCAGCTACTCAGGAGGCTGAAGTGGGAGGATGGTTTGAGCCCCGGAAGCGGAGGTTACAGTGAGCCAAGATCACATCACTGCACTCCAGCCTGGGCGACAGAGCCAGACCCTGTCTCAAAACAAGCAAACAAAAACCCCTCAAAAATGACAACAATAAAACCTTTTGAAAAATAGAGAAGAGCACAAAGAAGGAAATAAAAATTGCCTTTAGTCCCCAAAACCAGAGTGCTGGCTGTGGCTTAATAGAATGTTCTTCTGCAGCTGGGACTTAGGGAGCTGAGGAGGAGAGGGAAACATGAGCACCATCGTCATCCGAGGGTGCTTGACCCCTGGCCCCACACGGGCTAAGCCTTTGGAACTTCAAGGCTCCTTACATCGTTATGTTGTTGTTGTTGTTGCTGTTGTTTTGTTGTTGGATTCTTCATGATTCACAAAGTCCTGGAGGTGACCAGTTTGGCCTGAGCTGTGAAAACTGATATAGTGACCTGGGTTTAAATTAGGTCTCCACCAACCTAAAAGTTGCCTCATCTTGGTTGGCTCAGTCATTTAACCTCTTCAAAATGAAGCAGTGAGCCTGTGTGTATGATGTGCATAATGGTTGTGTGTGTACGTATGTGTATGTGATGTGTACATGTGTAGGTGCACCTGTGGAGATGTGAGTGTTTCCTCAGTTTCCTCATCTCTACAATAGGGTAAAAACAATGACCTTGAAGGGCAGTTGCTGGGGTAGACATTGTGCCTGGCCTCCTCCTGTTTTCTCTCAGACCCTTTTCTCTCCTTTCCGCTTTCTGTTCTACAGTGTGGAGACGGTCCCTTCCAGGGCCCCTGCCCTCGGGCTTCAGATAGGCTTGGACAAATGAATAGAAGCCTGGAGGGCAGAGGCGGGGAGAGGTCAGGGTGTGTCTCCCCGCTCTGCTTCTGGGGGTGTGTCAGGCAGTGTCTGCCTCTCTGCTGTGGCTCCAGCTCCTGCCAGAGGCCCCAGAACCATCAACTCTGATGACCCCACCTTGTCCCTTTGTCCTTTCCTGTCCTAGCCTTAGTGATGGTAGCAGTGGCTTCCTGTTGTTACTAAACTCTGGGTGACCGCGACATCCTCATACGGCTGTTCATCAATTCAAAGCTGCAAAACAAGTTGCCTCTATTAAACTCCCTGGGTTGGAAGATCTAGCATGGTTTTGGTTTTGTGCTGGGACCCTGATCCATACAGAAACGACAAGCAGGGCAGTGTCTGGTGCCAAGAGGAGGGTCAAAGTGTAACACTCAGGTCTACAGCTGTGGCCCCTCCTGGGCTTATGACAACATCACCAGCTAACCCCTTCTCTCAAGCGAAGAGCTCAACCCTGTCTTCTCCCCTCTCTTGATCAAAGCCCTGACTTAGCTCTTTGGCAGTTTTTTTTTTTTTTTTTTTTTTTTTTTGAGATAGAGTCTTGCTCTGTCATCAGGCTGGAGTGCAATGGTGCGATTTTGGCTCACTACAATCTCCACCTCCTGGATTCAAGCAATTCTTCTGCTTCAGCCTCCCGAGTAGCTGGGACTATAGGCCCGTGCCACCACACCCAGCTAATTTTTATATTTTTTGTTTGTTTGTTTGTTTTCTGGTTTTTTTTGAGACGGAGTCTCGCTCTGTCACCCAGGCTGGAGTGCAGTGGCATGATCTTGGCTCACTGCAAGCTCTGCCTCCCAGGTTCACGCCATTCTCCTGCCTCAGCCTCCCGAGTAGCTGGGACTACAGGCACCCGCCACCACGCCTGGCTAATTTTTTGTATTTTTAGTACAGACAGGGTTTCACCATGTGGGCCAGGACGGTCTTGATCTCTTGACCTTGTGATCCACTCGTCTTGGCCTCCCTAAGTGCTGGGATTACATGCATGAGCCACTGCGCCCGGCTTCTTTTGGCATTTTTAGTAACATGACCCAGTGTAAGGGAATGGGCTCTGGCAGCCCTGGGTTTGAACCTAGATTCTCTACTAGTAGCTGGGTGACCTTCAGCAGGCCGCGTCAACTCAGCTGCATTATCTAAGCTCAGGGGATAAGAATACCTAATTCACAGAGTTGGTGTTTGTAAAGTACTCAATAGAGAGGAAACAGTCAGGTGTGAGGGCTCATGCCTGTAATCCTAACACTTTGGGAGAATGAAGCGGGAAGATTGCTTGAGCCCAGGAGTTAGAGACCAGCCTGGGCAACATAGCAAGATCCCATCCCTAAAGAAAGAGGGAAAGAGAGACAGAGAGAAGGAAGGAAGGAAGGAAGGAAAGGAGGAAGGGAGGGAAGAAAGAAAGAAAGAGAGAGAAAGAAAGAGAGAGAGAAAGAAAGAGAGAGAGAGAGAAAGAAAGAAAGAGGGAGAGAAAGAAAGAAAGAAAAGAAAAGAAAAGAAAGAAAAGAAAAAATTAGCCAGGTGTGGTGGTGCATGCTTGTCCTGCTCAAGGTCACCCAGCTAGTAATAGTGAATCTAGGTTCAAACCCAGGGCTGCCCTACTGCAGAGCCCAGTAATCCCAGCTACTTCGGAGGCTGAGGTGGGAAGATGGCTGTAGCCTAGAAGTTGGAGGCTGCAGTGAGCTGTGATTGCACAATTGTACTCCAGCCTGGGCAAGAGAGTGAGACCCTGTTCTCAAAAAAGAAAAAAGGAAAAGAAAAAAAAGGAAGGTGTCATGTTTGTTGACGGTTATGATCAATGTTATCACCACAGACCCTTCCTTCAAGAACGCGGGATTGTTTCACCTGGTTGTGCGCCAGTGGACGTTGAAATGGCTCACTCCTGGTCTTTCTAATATCTCTTGATATGAAGAGTGCAAAGACTGCTGGGAAAGGTGGGAACATTTGCACAGGGGCTAAGAATCATGGGAAAAAAAGGGTAGAGACCCAGAACCTTCCCTTTCAATGTTGGCTTGAAAACATCTTGAGGAGATTGAGATCATCACCAAAAGGCTGGGGACCATGATGGAGAGCTGAGCCTGGTCGAGTTGAATTTGCCCACACTGGGCCCACAGGTTTGCTTCTACCTGGCATGTCTTTTCATTTCTTGTCCATCCAGCAAACTTCTATACATCCTTCAAGACCCAGCTGAGTTAAGGCCTATGGTGACCTTTGGTGACATCTCCAGTAGAATTAAACCCCATCACTCCTTGTGCTCTCAGCATTTGCACATACTTCAGTGGTGGTGCCTACACATCCTCTTCTGTGAACTCTTAACGGCTCACACATCCTCCTGTCACCATGCCTGTCACATCCCTGCAGGAGTAGGAGGAGCCATGAGGGTAGTTGGTAACTGCTGAGCACTCACTGCATGTCAGGCACTGTGCTGTGTGTGTGATGTGTGTCACCCCACTGGCCCTCACCACTTCCTATGGGGTGTCACCACTTTACAGATGAGGGGACAGACAGGTGTACAGACCCATCGCTACCTGGCTCTGGAAGCTGCATTCTCAACGTCCCTCATTTTGCTTGTGAACCCCAGAGAAAAGGGATCGGCTTATACCCTCCTTTGTGTACCCAGTAGCTGGCAGGATGCCTGTCACCAAGTGGTCACTTAAATGTCGGGTGAAATAAAGGAACATTCCACGGTGCTGACATGCCAAGGTTTGTGAAACCACTTCCCTTATGTTGCTGTGAATACTTCTGAGCACAGCTCTCTTTCTTGGGCTGGATTATTTTCTTTGGGTCAGTTCCTGGGAGTGGAATGACTGGGCCACATCATCTTCCACCTCCCAGAGCCACTGGCAGTGAAGGAGTGAAGCTGTTCTTTGCTGCCTTGCAGGCCAGGCCCTCTTCTCACCTTGACGTGGCTCCAATGCAGGCGTCTTGGCAGGCCTGAGACAGCTACACTGAGTCCTCTGGAGCCAGCAGTGGGGCCCTGTGCGGTCAGCGAGCCAGGATCCCCAGCACCACCCAGCACCCACAGCCCCTCCTCCAAACCCTCCCCAGCTGCCTCGTTGGCAACTGGATTCTGCCTGGGGGCGGGGACCAGACCTGCAGGCATCCTCCCTGACCACGCCACTGCCTCTGGCTTCCTTATTTGGAGGGTAAGAGATGAGGAGGGAGGAGAAGAGAAGAGGGTGGATGGAGGCAGCACAGGGAGGAAAGGATTGGGCAAAGGAGGGCAGGCCATGGGGAAGGGGTGGCCCCGAGTACGTGCATGGGGGTTAAACCTCCAGCGCCCCATCTCATTTCTCCAGGGCTGGGGCAGACAGCCCTCCCGATTTCTGCAGAACTTCCTCCAAATCCTCAGCTCACAGAGGGAAAGGCGGATTCTCACTCTTGACAGGGACTCTGACCTCAGGTCCCTCAGCTATGCTGAGAGCTCAGGGGCGGGAGAAAGCAGGCAGAGGGATGCTGGTGCCCCTGCCCTTCCCGTGAAGACCCCCTTTTTCTCTGTCTCCTCTCCTTTCCATCTATTTATTTCCTTATCTTCCTTTATGGGTATTTCCACTACAGTTACAAATGGGAGAAGGCCAGGGATGCCCAGTTAAGACCAGAGACATCTCCTTTAGCACAGAGGCACCCAATTTAACTCAGAGACACCTGGTTAAGGGTGTCCTGACCAGTTGAGACCAATTTTTGTATGTTTTAGGGTTGCCAGATAAAATCCAGGATGCCCAGTTCAATTTGAATTTCAGATGGGCAATGAATAATATTTTTAGTGTAAGTATGTCCCAAATATTGCACAGGACACACACTAAAAAAAAATTCATTGTTTATCTGAAATTCAAATTGAACTAGGCATCCCATATTTTTATTTGCTAAATCTGGCAAAGACAGTGCATTTCTCTTCTTTTCCTGAATTTTAAACTCTTGGGATTCGGCATCTGCCTCCCATCCTACTCCACCAACTAGCTTCCCTCTTCCACCTTTTTGGTGGAGATTTGACTTCTCTTAAACCCATGCTCTTTTTAATTTCTCTCCTTCCCTGGGTTTTATTTACTTGAGCAAAGTCACACTGGGTCTCCATTTCAAAGTGTTTGATGTTATTACTGGAGACTGGGGTTGAGGCAGTCTAATCTTTTCGAAAGGTTTCTTCAGGACATTGGAGGGAAATTAAACCTCGGAAAATATGCTTGACATTTTTTTTTTCTTTCTAAAAAGAAAGTCTGTGCGTTGAGTTCCCTTATGGTCACGGGAGCACAAACAGTGGAGTTAAGGCCAAAAAGCTCATTTCTCAAGCCGCCACCAGCTGCAGCCCCGGCCAATGAATGATTTATCTCCAGCTGCACGGGCCACTTTCTCAGGGTTTCCATCCTCAGCTGAGCTTGTTCAAAGAGGCCTTGAACTTGTAGGCTCAGAGGGATCTGAGGAACCGGCTAGACCAGAGCTTCCCAAACTACCACGTCCAACAGGTCATTGGGGGAGCTTTCACCAGTCCCATGCTCAGGCTGACACAGCCTCATCAACTCAAAATCACTGGAGGTGAGACCCAGGCATCACAAAACAAAACAAAAACAAAAACAAAAACAAAAAAACACAAAACTTGGCCAGGCGCAGTGACTCATAATCCTAGAACTTTGGGAGGCCGAGGCAGGTGGATCACTTGAGGTCAGGAGTTCCGAGATCAGCCTGGCCAACATGGTGAACCCCCATCTCTACTAAAAGTACAAAATTTAACCGAGCGTGGTGGCACACACCTGTAATCCAAGCTACTCTGGAGGCAGAGGTAGGAAAATTGTTGAACCTGGGAGGTGAAGGTAGGTTGCAGTGAGCCAAGATCACGCCACTGCACTCCAGCCTGGGTGACAGAGTGAGACACTGTCTCAACAACAACAGCAACAACAACAACAACAGCAACAACAACAACAACGACAACAAACTCCCAGATGATTTTAGATTGAGACCCAGTGAACCAGACTGGTGCTTCTCAATGGCTCCTGGAAGTTGATGGACAAGGACCCCAGCTCCCTGCCTGTTGGTTGCAGCAACTCTGAAGTGTGTGACCCTCTTCTGTTGGTCACCCCTGTTCTCAATAGCCCATCCTCCCACAGCAGTAACTGGCTCCAGTAAGCCCCCTTTCTTGGCTTCTCTTCCCTGTTTCTCTTCCACATTTTTCTATGGTGCTTCTTGAGATCACCTCCCAAATCACCTACTTGTACTCAAATCCTTCTCTCTGATTTTGACCATGGTTTATGATAGGTCACTGTTGCCCACAGATGGATGGTTTAAAATGCAAATTCTCAATTTAACAGGCTGCCTAGAATGGCAGAAGACCCCAGTTTTTGGAGCCAGGCAGACAAGGCACAAATCTTAGTTTGGCGGCTTAGACATTCTAAATTACTGTGGCATTTTCCGAGCCTGGGTTTTTAAAATCTCTACATTGGGGTTAATAATGGCTGCCTGTTGGGGTTGTTGAAGAGGATAGAATAAAACAGCTTCTGTAGAAGGTAGAATAATAATTTCCTCTTTTCACTTCCCTGTAGTAGCATTAATATTAGATGTCCACACTCTTGCTATGGCCTCGGGTGGCAGAGTATACTTAATGTCCCTTAGCTTTGGTCTTAGCCACGTGACTTGCTATGGTCAAGGATGTTGACAGACATGATGTAAGTGAAGGCTTGAATGGGCTTTTGCTGTTAAGCTGGCTCCTGCACTTTTTTACCATCATTGTAGAAAATAATTTTTTAGGTAGCTGCTGGTTCCAGAAGTATAAGAAACATACTAAGCGGAATTGAACCCATCCCACGGCCAGGAGTCAGGTCCAGCTGAGCCCCGCTTAGACCAGCCAAATTCCATGTAACCTGAAGATGTTGTATGCTGTGAATTTTGTTACACAGCTTTATTGTGGGAATAGCTGACAGATACACTATTTATAAAAAGACCTACACAGGGCCTGGTACATTGTAGAGGTCCAGTAAATGTCAGTTCCTGTCTCTTTTCATCACATACACTAACGTGGGAGCCAAGACATTTCCCCGATTCTTATCCCTCAAATCAGACTTCTGGGTAAAGACCTTGGAATGAAAGCCATGTTGGGATTGAAGCTCAAATTGGTGATGGAATCCTGCCCATGCACACCCTCTTTCCTCATGTGGCTCCCACCACTTCTCTGATCAGAGGTGGAGACCCTTGTAACAGCATTAGTTCCCCCACCCCCTCTTTTAAAGCAGGCACAAGCCTGTCTCTTCCTAAGCTTTCCTAGAAAGACCTCCCCCCTTGTCTGTGTCTCTCAGGGCACAGCATAAGCTGTTTCTTACCATTTCACTTTTCACCTGCCTTCATTAATGATAACTCTAATATAATAGTCAATATTTTAAAATATTAATTGCTCATCAGGCATGATGCTGGGTACTTGACATAAATATGTTTAAAAGTCAGCACATCTAAGGAAGATCAAATTAATGCTTCATTTACAAAATGTCTAATGATTTTGAATTATATGCGAGTCAAGGTTTCAAAGCCTGATTAATTATAAAAATATATTTTTCAAAAGTCAACACATCCTTATGGTGTAGATAATGGTATTATCTCTCATTTACGTATAAGGAACTTGAGGCCCACAGAGATTTGGTGCTACCCAGACCCAAGTCCATCTGATCCCCAAACCATGCCCTTACCCCCACCCTATGCAGCCAATGTGGTCCCTCTAACTAGATTGCAAGGTCCTTGAATTCACAAGCTGTATCGGATGCACTTGGTGAGCCCATCATGCACAGTAGTCACATGGCTGTCATTTAGTGACTGGCTGGAGCTGCAGGGATCAGGCAAGGAGTTTTCATGTTTGTGGCAGGGCTGGCCCTTCTGCAGAAGCACCCAACACCCTGGGCAGATCCTGTGCTTCCCACCGTCAGCATCTACCAGCCACACTGGACCAGTGTCTACCTCCTCTGTATTTCTGCCCAGTCTTAGGTGCTCTGTGAATTTCCAAAACACACAACAAGTCTCTGGCAGTCCTGGGAATTGTCACAGTGCTTTTGTTGGCAAGCAACAGAAGCCAGGTTTGGGCTCTGGTGTCCTTTCCTTTCATTTTTCTTGTCTGCCCATTTCTGTAGATCCACTTGATTTTCTGCTGGCTTTCCCCATGTTCCAAGCCTGTACACCCTTGAGACTGAATTTGTGTTCCCAGCCTCTGGGCCACTCCCTGTGGTGTTCCATGGGAATCTCATATGCGAAGTGACTTCAGTCTGCGTTATTTGTACCAACCACTATGACAAGGTAGCTAGGACTTACTCCAGTCAGGACTCTGGAGCTGGGGCAGGGTCAGACACACACCATCTTCGTGGTAGCCAGGGCAGCGGGAGGGGTGGAAGGATGCTTGGCAGCAACGACATATCTATATGCAGGGGTGATGTATGGAGGAAGGGGTGGGGTGGGAGAGCAGAGAGGCTGCAGGAGGGGCCCCAGCATGCTACTTGGTTCTCAGAGAAAGCAATGTCCTTTTATAACCTATGTCCCCCAAGGCTCTCAAACAATTGTACCAGCCCCTGGCAGGGTGATTCTTTCTCTCCTGTAAGGGGAGTTGCCCACTAGCCTTGGCTGTGCTTAAGTGTGGATTTTTCCAGAACAGATCTGGGACAAGGACTCGTGTGCCTGTGATTTATTAAGGAAGTGCTCCCAGGGCAAACTGGGAAGGGGCTGAAGGAAGCAGGTTGGGGTAGAGAGGAAGCCAAGCCAGGGGTGATCACAGGTGACGTCCTACAGATGACGGCTTTTCAGCCTGATCCTGAGGGGGAGCTCTGAGTGCAGGGGACACTTCAGTTATCTTAACCCAAGTCAAGGGAGCTGGACTTTCAAATTCTTGTGCCCACTAGTCATTGGACAAGGATTGCAGGTGTGGGAGGAGAATGCAAATTTCTAGGCACCTTGGGCTCTCTGTCCCTCCAAGCAAGGTGAAGGGAGCCCTCTGAAGAAGACCCCCAGGAAATGCTGCTTATAAGCTGTGGTCAGATGTTTTTGGGCCTCACTTTCCTTATACATAAAATGTGAATAGGCCGGGCGCGGTGGCTCACACCTGTAATCCCAGCACTTTGGGAAGCTGAGGCAGGTGGATCACGAGATCAGGAGTTCAAGACCAGCCTGGTCAACATAGTGAAACGCAGTCTCTACTGAAAATACAAAAAATTAGCCGGGTATGGTGACAGGCACCTATAATCCTAGCTATTCGGGAGGCTGAGGCAGGAGAATCGCTTGAACCTAGGAGGCAGAGATTGCAGTGAGCCAAGATCGCGCCATTACCCTCCAGCCTGGGTGACAGTGCCAGACTCCGTCTGAAAAAAAAAAAAAAAGTGAATAATCCCATTACCTGCATCATAAGGATGTGGATATGTTAACTTTATATATATATAAATTGATTAGGCTTTTGAAACCTTGCCTTACAACTCAAAAACCATTAGACATTTAGTAAATGAAGCATTAATGTGACCTCCCTTAGATGTGTTGATTTTAAACAAATATTTATGTCAAGCACCGAGCATCGTGCCTGATAAGCCACTGATATTTTAAAATACTCTTATGATAGGCTGGGCACAGTGGCTCACACCTGTAATCTCAGCACTTTGGGAGGCCAAGGCAGGCGAATCACTTGAGGTCAGGAGTTCAAAACTAGCCTGGCCAACATGGCAAAACCCCATTTCTACTAAAAATACAAAACATTAGCTGGGTGTAGTGGTGGGCGCCTTAGTCCCAGTTACTCGGGAGGCTGAGGCAGGAGAATTGCTTGAACCCAGGAGGTGGAGGTTGCAGCAAGCTGAGATCGTAGCACTGCACTCCAGCCTGGGCGACAGTGAGACTCTGTCTCAACAAACAAACAAACAAACAAACAAAAAACAACTATTATATTAGAGTTATCATTGAGGAAGCAGGTGAAAAGTGGAATGGTAAGAAACAGGTTATACCATGAGGTAAGTCAGGTGCATACTGCAGGAAGCGAAAGCCCTTCGGAGCTGGACACAAAAAAGGGAGGAAGGGATTTGGGGGATGGGTAGAGTGCCGACAATGCCTGCTCCTGGCTGGGGTACACGTGTCAGTTCTCACCCATAAAGGAGGATTCAAACTCCAGCCCTCAGCCCCAACTCTACCCACAGACATGTTTTGCTTGGCCCACAATGTACTACTGACTGCTCAACACTGTAAAGCTTCTGAATTAGTTGCCAATTATTAAATCTCAGGTAATTTTTACATAAAAATCCAGATCCCTGGCTCCTCTTGAAAAATCATAGTTGTTATCAGAGGCCCACATAGCCACATGGCCACAGTTGCAAGATGCCACAGAGTCCACCCAACCTGAGCAATTTTACCTGGAGGCCTTGATGCCACAGGCCCCACCACTCTCTATTGTATCCCAAGCACATGCACTATAATTATTCTTATAGGAGAACTAAGGGGAAAGAGAAATCTTTTTTTTTTTTTTTTTTTTTTTTTGTGCCTACCTCTCTAAAATGGAGAAAATCTCTACAGCCCTAGGATGGTTAATGTGGACACCAGATGTGACTATATCTGAAGAATATGGCGCAAGGTGCCATTGGCAAGCAAGCCCTTGAGCTGCTGCCGCTGGGCCCCTCTAGGTGTGTGTGTTTGTCTCTCCTGCTGTGAGCTGTACGTTCCCACCAGATTCTGGCTTTCCCACCAAGAACCAGCTGTGCTGCTCCCCTTCCCCCGCCCTAGCCCATTTTGTGAAAAGCAGCTGTTTTCCCTTTCCGGCTCTCCAAGTGCTGATTTCATCTCTTTCCCGACAAAAGTTTGAAGCCAGGAGGGAAATGGTTTGGCAGAAAGTCAGAGTGCAGAGGGAGCAAGAAGACTACGTGGAGGAGGCTGATGGCGGGTAGCGGTCCAGGATGAGGGGTCTGGACGCCAGCTCTGCAGACTCCATGAGACAAGAAGCCCCAGGAATCTAGGCTGGGCATAGGGCTCTGTGGAATTCACTCCTCTGAGCTGTTTTCAGCAACTTTAGCTAGAAGTGATGTCAAAGAGTTCTATTTCTCAATAGCTTTTCTGGAAGAGGGGTGGAGACAGCCATGGGGAAACCGTGATGAGACACCAGGGCTCACCGGGGCTGACAGCCCCTCAACTCAGTGCTACAGGCCAACTTTTGAGCACTTACATTGTGTGTGGACTGTGCTGGGGATGGAAGGAGGCTCGAGAGAACATGCGATGGTTAGGGGGTGAACAGGGACTGAAAACCGGTCACCAAGGCAACCAGGCTCAAAACTCATGGCACTGGGGAGGGACGGCCAGGTCAGGAGGAGCCAGAACTGCCCACCCCAGTGCCGTGTGCGGTCCCACTTCCTGGGGGGGGTGTCACACATTGTCCCCACCACCACCCCCAGCCTTATTAAAATCACCCTTCCCTCCCAATCAAGCTGAGCCAACATCTTTGACTGAGTCTGGAAAAATTCCTTTCTCCTTAACTAGGCCAAGAAAAGGTTGAACATTTCCCAAAGGAACACTGAGGCACAAAGGGAAACCCCAGTCACGGAGAAACTGGTGAGTTTACACAGTGCAGATATCTGAGCCCAGTGTGACCAAACGTCTCACGGAAACCCTGGAAGGTCGGCTTGGTGGGCATGGGAAGAGGTGGCTGTTCCTTGGAATTCCTTGACTCAGCTGGGCCTGAGGTGGAGGCCAGCAAATGCCAGCAAACTGTGGTTGTGGCCAGGGCAGGGGCAGGAAGGGCTCTGCTTCCAGCCTGGTGGGTGCCTCAGTGCTTCTCAGGGACTAGGCCCAGGTGTTTGTCTGGGAAGGGGCTCTCCATGCTCCTGCCAGGCCCCTCAGCCAGGCCCCCCAGCCAGGCCCCTTCAGCATCCCCCTGGCCTCCTTGAATGTTGTCCCGGCTCTGCCTCCTTTCATGAGGAAAGCGTTGAATTTTCTCCTCACTCTTCTCCTGGAAGTCACTGGCTCCCTGGCTCAGGGTGTCCCCCACCCCCACCCCATCTCACTCTGACCGTCTGGTTGGCCTAAAGCACGTTCACAGGGTTTCAGGCTGGCTCTGCCTTGGAGCTGCCACGTTCCACTCGGTCCTCCAATGGGTCAGCACAGATTCCTGCGGGCTGTTTCCAAACCTGAATCACGGTTGGAGTCCCTTTGGCATTTGGCTCCTGAATCAAGGGACTAACCTTATCCTTAGGGAAGCCATGGCCGACCTACCCAAGTGTAATAACTATAGAAATGTTATTTTTAAAAATAGGTAATACATGTGCATGTTAATGCAATCAAACATGAACATAAGTGGCCTCTCTGCCTGCCTCCATTTCCCCCCCTGCAGAGGCAACCAGTGCCCTGTGCATTTTCCAGAGATATTTTATGCAAGCAAGAGCATATATATATGTTAATATATTTTGAAGATAATTTCATATCAGCACATAAAGTACTGCTTCATTTTAAAAAATGGTTGCTAGTATTCCCTTGCAGGATGGTACACTTATTTAACCAATTTCTTATTGCCAAGCACTTGGGTTGCTTCCAATGTTGCTATCTCAGAAAGCTTTGTCACTAGATTGTTTGGCATGTGTGCCCACGTGTCTGTAGGATAAATCCCAGAAGTGGGATTGCTTAGCCAAAAGATATGTTTATTTTAAATTTTTATAAATATTGTCAAAATGCCCTCTCGAGTAATAGTACTACTTTTTTACTCCCGGTAATAATATTTGAGAATGTCTGTCTCTCTATACTCTCATCAACACACGGTGCTATGAAACTTTTTGCCAGTCTATTAGCTAAAAGTAATTGGTATACCATCATAATTATAATTTTTGCTTTTAATACTAGTGTGGTCAAGCATCTTCTCCTATGTTTAAAAGTCAGTTGTGGGGCCGGGCAAGGTGGCTCACTCCTATAATCCCAGCACTTTGAGAGGCCCAGGTGGGCGGATCACCTGAGGTCAAGAGTTCGAGACCAGCCTGGCCAACATGATGAAACCCGTCTACTAAAATACAAAAATTAGCCGGGTGTGGTGGCGTGCACCTCTAATCCCAGCTACTCGGGAGGCTGAGGCAGGAGAATTGCTTGAGCCCAGGAGGTGGAGGTTGCAGCGAGCCAAGATTGTGCCATTGCACTCCAGCCTGGGCAACAGAGTGAGACTCGATCTCAAAAAAAAAAAAAAAAAATGGTCAGTTGTGGGTCAATTTCTATGAGCTTTGCTCTATCCTTTGCCATTTCTTTCCTATTGGGTTGTTGTTCTTTTTCTTATTATTCTAAAAGCGCTTTATATATTAAGGAAACTGGCCTTTGCCAACTGCATATGTTGTAAACACTTTTTTTGCTTTGTTGGTTGTGTTTCGACTTTTATTTGACATTTGAATTACATTTTTTTATATAATCAAATTTATTATTATCTTTTAAAATGTATTCCAGATTTTGTGTTATGTTAAGAAAGATCTTTCTCACTTTGAGGTTTTTTTTTTAAAGTATTCTATTTTTAATGCTTTTATGGTTTTAGTTTTAGGGATTAAATTTCTGATCCATCTGGAATTTATTTTTCCCAGATGACCACTTGGTTATCCCAGTCAATTGGGATCTTTTATTTGTTTGTTTGTTTTGAGATGGAGTCTCACTCTGTTGCCCAGGCTGGAGTGCAGTGGTGCGATCTCAGCTCACTGCGACCTCCACCTCCCGGGTTCAAGTGACTCTCCTGTCTCACCCTCCCAAGTAGCTGGGATTGCAGGTATGTGCCACCACATCTGGCTAATTTTTGTATTTTTAGTAAAGATGGGATTTCACCATGTTGGTCAGGCTGGTCTTGAACTCTTGGCCTCAAGTGATTCTCTTGCCTCGGCCTCCTAAAGTGCTGGGATTACAGGCGTGAGCCACTGCACCTGGCTGAATTGGGATCTTTTGAATACTCATTCTTTTCTCCACTGATGTAAATTTTGAAGTGGATGCTCCTTAAATGTTTCCTTGGCATGTACAGTCATGTGTCCCTTTAATGGGGGGATGTGTTCTGGGAAATGCATTATTAGGCAATTTCCTTGTTGTGTGAACATCACAGAGTGACTTACACAAACCTAGATTGTACAGCCTGCTACACACCTAGGCTGTGTGGTGTAGTCTGTTGCTCTCAGGTTACAAACTTGCACAGTATGTCTTTGTCCTGAATACTGCAAGCAGTTGTAACACAATGTAAGTGTTTTTATATCTACACAGAGAAAAGGTGCGGTGAGAATATGGTATAAAAGATAAAAAGTGTCCACTTCTATGGAGCACTTACCACGAATGGAGCTCGCAGGACTGGAAGTTGCTCTGGGTGAGTCAGTGGTGAGTGAATGTGAAGGCCTCGGACACTGCTGTACACCACTATAGACTTCAGAAACACTGTACACTGAGGCTAATTTAGAAAATATGTTTTTCTTTTGTCAATAATAAATTAACCTTAGCTTACTGTAACTTTTTCATTTTATAAACTTTTTAATTTGCTTTAACTTTTTGGCTCTTTTGTAATAACCCTTACCTTAAAACACAAGCACATGCATACAGCTGTACAAAAGTACTTTCTTTACATCCTTATTCTATGAGTTTTTTCTGTTTTTAATTGTTTTAACTGTTTGAACTTTTTTGTTAAAAACAAAGACAAAAACGCACACATTAGCCTAGGTCTAGGGTCAGGGTTGTCAATATCACTGTCTTCCACCTCCACATCTTGTCCCACTGGAAGGGCTTCCGGTGCAGTAACATGCATGGAGCTGTCATCTCCTAGGATAACAATGCCTTCCTTCTTCTGGAACAACTCCCAAAGGACCTGCCTGAGGCTGTTTTACAATTAACTTTTTTTTTTTTTAATTAGTGGAAGGTATATGCTCTAAAATAATGATTAAAATTATAGCAAATACATAAACCAGTAACATAGTAGTTTATTAATCATTATCAAGTATCATGCACCGCACATACAGTATTTATATGTGCTAGACTTTTATATGACTGGCAGTGCAGTAGGTTTGTTTACACCAGCATCCCCACAAACACACAAGTAATGCATTGTACAACATGATGACAGCTATGACGTCACCAGGCAACAGGAATTTTTTTTTTTTTTTTTTTTTTTTTTGAGACAGGGTCTCGCCCTGTTGCTCAGGCTGGAGTGCAGGGATGCAAACATGGCTGACTGCAGCCTCGACTTCCTTGGCAGGAATTTTTCAGCTCCATGGTCATCTTATGGGACCACCATAGTGTATGCAGCGCCTGATGTTATTTAGAAGGGAGGCGGAGAGGAGGGGAACGGCTGGATGCGCCTTTGCCTCAGCATTATCTTCTCAGATGGTTCAGTTCAGAATCCAAACTTGGAAACTCTACTCAGAAAAGGAAGGGCCCTCCATTTACAGAGTCCTTCTTTCCCCAGAAGGCAGCCTAGTGATGCTCGGTACTACTCCGCCCCACCTTCATCCCCACAGATGGACAAAGTGCTCCTTCCAATCTCTGGGGAGTGTGATTTGCTCCATCTTGTCATATTTCCAGGTTGCTGCCCTGGTCAGCTTCCTGGCTGGGCTACCACCTGTGGGGCACCCGCTGGGGGCTCCGATCTGCACCATGTATGAGAGTAAGAAGCTTCATCTCGTTTAATCATCAGCGCACTCCTCCTTCTACCCCATCTCAGGGATGAGGAAGACAGGCTTGGAGAAGTTCAGCCTTCCCAAGTCCCAGTCTGCAGGTAACAAGTGTAGAATTTGAACCAGCTCTCAACTCCAGAGCCTGAGCTCTTGGCTCCCTAGGATGCTGTCATCAGAAAGCAGAACGTGCACGTGTCTCAGATGCTCCGGCAGCACTAAGAGCAGTCGGGTGGCCTGAGAGGGTGGGATCAAGAGCATTGTCAGTGTCCCCCATTCTCATTGCATCTCAGGGCTCCCCTGGAAGCCATGGCTGCGTGCACACCCACTGCAGGCCCTATCAGCCAACCAGAACGCCACTCCCTGGGCCACTGTCTTCCTTTGGGTTCTTAGGAGCACCGTCAAAATGCTCCTCTCCCAAGACCCATGCCCACATGGCACACTCGATGTTGGGCACCTACAGATGTAATGAGTTCTAGTTTTCATTATCTCCAGTTCTAAGAGTAAAGGCAACACAGTGGCCGGTCCAGGCTCTGATTCCCGGATGAGGCTGACTGCTGCTGCACGTGACGGGAGCAGCATCATTGGAGCCCATGTGACCCAGGCCACCAGCCCTCACCTTGGCCCCCAGCCCCAGTGCGGGGAATGCCCTTTATAACATTCACTCTTTAAAGGCCACCGGGATCATTGTTTTCTTTTTCTAAATCTCAGCTTATTCAAAGAAAAATGACTTTAGCTTGGCATGTGAGAAAGGTCAGGACATGACACTGTTGGAAATGTCTATGTGCTTGAACAGAGCCGAGAGTCCTCTGAATATGTAGCTCCCCCAGCCTCTTCACAGTGGGGTGTTTCACCCATTTTGTGGAGTCCAAAGTAAGTGATTTTTACATCCTGTCATCCGTAGGGGTGGGGATAGATCACCCAGCCATGAGGCTAAATGGGAGAGATTTGTTTTTTCTTAAAATATGAAGAGTTGCAGTGGTCCTGGAATCTGTCAACAGTCAGATTCTTTTTTTCCAATCATAGACAATTGTTTAAAAAGTGTTTTTATTTTATGTTCGTCTTAATTTTCCCAGACTTTTCATCTTGAAAAATTTTAAGCCATAGAAAACTTGCAAGAATAATAACTATGAAATTTACCAGCAGTTAATATTTTGCCACATTTGCTATATCTCTCTCTATATAAACATATTCATTGGTCAAAAAAAATCAGTATCTTTCCTTCCCTTCTCTCCTTTCCCCCATTACTCTTCTTCTCTTTCTTTTTTTATTTCCTTTCTTCTTTCTCTTTCTCTCCCTACCCCACCTTCTTTCTTTCCTTTTTTTATCATTTCCCTCTCTTTTTATTTATTTATATTTTTAGAGACAGGGTCTCACTCTTTCCCAGGCTGGAGTATGGTGGCATGATCATAGCTCACTGCAACCTTGAACTCCTGGCTCAAGTGATCCTCCTGCCTCAGCCTCCTGAGTAGCCGGGACTACAGATGTGCACTACCACCGCTGGCTAATTTTTTTATTCTTTATAGAGACGGGGTCTCACTATGTTGCCTATGCTGGTCTCAAACTCCTGGCCTCAAGCAATCGCCCTGTCTTGGCCTCCCAAAGCGCTGGGATGACATGTGTGAGCCCCTGCACCAGGCCTTTTTGTTTCTTTATATATTTGAGAATAGTTGCAGAGATATCTTGAGATTTTATCCAGATATTTCCACATGTCTCTTCTAAGACAGTGAGCGTTTTCTCACATAAGAACAAAACCATGACCACCCTCAATGAATTTAATGTAGATACAAGCCTGGTCTCTTTACATGGCCCATGTCCAAATGTTGCAAGTTGTCCTTGTCATGTCCATGTCCCTTTTTATCCAGCCAAGGCCCGCCTCCCTCCATTGTGCCTCCGCTCAACCTCCTCTCGCCTGGAGCCACCTTTGGGCCTGTCTTGTCTTTCATGACCCTGATATTTCAAAGCATTCAGTCATTTGTTTGGCAGACGGTGCCTCAATTTGGATTTGACTGATTGCTCTTCAGGAAGAGATTCGGGCTTGTATTAGTCTGTTTTCTGTTGCTATAACTGAATATCTGAGACTGGGTAATTTGTAAAGAAATGAAATTTATTTCTTACAGTTCTGGAGCTGGGAAGTTCAAGGCTGAGAAGCTGCATCTGGTGAGGGCCTTCTTGCTGGTGGCCTTCTTCTGCAGAGTCCTGAGGTGCTGCAGGGGATCTTGTGGCAGAGGTAGGAGCAAGAGTCAAGCTGGCTTTCTAATGACCGACCGCCATGATAACCCAAGAACCTATTAATACACGAATGGCCCTCATGATCCAGTCCCTTTTTAAAGGCCCCACCTCTCAGTGCTGCCATATTAGGAATTAAGTTTTAAGATGAATTTCAAAGGAGACAAACCTTCAAACTATAGCAAATTTAAGCGTTTTTGAAGGGACAGGATTAATCATAATTTTTATTCTATTTGTGTGCATGTGTGTCCTTTTTAGAGATGGGTCTCACTCTGTCCTCTAGGCTGGAGTGCAGTAGCTCAATCATAGTTCACTGCAGCCTTGAATTCCTGGGCTCAAGTGATCCTCTTACCTCAGCCTCCTGAGTACCTGGGAGTACAGATGTGTGCCAATGCACTCAGCTAATTGTTTTTTATTTTTTTAGAGGTGGGATCTCACTATGTTGCCCAGGCTAGTTTTGAACTCCTGGCCTCAAGCAATCCTTCTATCTCAGCCACTCAAAGCAGTGGAATTACAGGAGTAAGCCACCATGCCTGGCCAAGAAGCTGTACAAACATACACATACTAGAGTCTTTCTTCTTCTCTTGCCCCCCAGTGGGTGACCCAGTTCCCACCCTGGTAGGCAAATCACATTCCCAGTGTCTGTCTCCTTCCACAGATGATACAAGGGGAGTGTTTAATGGTGGCTCCTGCATCTGTAGCTGGATAGTTTGGTCGGTGCGTGTGTCTGATTGTGTCACCCTCTTGCCTAGAACCCGTGGAAGGGTCTTGGAAGGCCAGCTAAGTTCTTGCTTGGCCCACAGGATCTGGTGCTCTGGCCTGGCCACCTCACAGCCTCACCGGGTTCTACTCTCTGGCTTGGGGAGACCCCACCACGATGGCCTCCCTCCAGCCTCCACACGGACCCTCAGATGTGCCATTCCCTCTCTCTGGAAGGCTTTTGCTCCCTTACCCCATCAGCTTCTCATCATCCTGCATGTCTCAGCTCCCAGCCCCTTTTCCTCTGGGAAGCGGTCTCCGAATCCCAGGCAGGGTCCTATCACCTGGTAACGCCCCTCTCAGGGACAATGTATTCGCTGTCTGCTCCAGGAGGGAGGAACCTCTTCTAATGTGGGCACCAAGTGCCATGCCTCGTGCATAATTGGCTTTCAGTAAACATTTGTGGAGAGAGCAAATGCACTCGAGAATCCCTCACATCACAGAAGGTGGGGCCAGAGCCAGGGTGGAGGTGGGAGTAGAGGAACCCCAGGGCTGGCTGCTGAGGAAGATTTTCTCTGATGGTGCAGCAATAGCAGGTCAAGCCCAGGGTCAAGATAAGGAGCCAAATGTCCCAAAGGTGGTAGGTGGTCAGCGATGGGGCCAGCTGGATGTTGCCAGTGGGTAACGCTCCTGCTCTGCCAGGTCTGAGGCTCAGAGTTCCCAAAGGAGCAAGCAAGTTCCTAGGAGAGGAAGAGGAGAACCAGACCAGGCATCCGGTCAGGAACAAGGGACCCAACCAAATGAGGTGGGAGACCTGGGGCTGGGGTGCGGGCAGTTGCTCCAGATAATGACAGAATGGATGTGCAGCGGCCTGGCCATCAGCCAGGGTCCTGCACTGGAGATGCCCCATGGAGAGGGCAGGGCCGAGGCCCAGCAAGGCTAATACAATTCTCTCTCCAATGTCCGGAGCCAGCTTAGGCCACAGAAGCTATAGACCATGACATTGACCCAACTAAGTCCTACAGTGTCCGTTGGGCCAGGAAAGATTGTTTAAGGGAGGAACAGGACAATCTCTGCAAACAAAAAAGTTTCATATTTTTGGCCTAAGGCCAGAGGGAAAAGCAAAGTTCACCAACAACAGCCCCACGCTCCCTCCCTACTTCCCACCTGAAGTGAGAGGTAGGGTGAAGCCCAGCAAAGCTTTCTGCACTGTGTGACTGCAGGGGGCAAAGGATATTCACAGAGAAAAGAAAGAAAAACCCCAACAGGGTTTTTCTTCAGTGCATGGAACTGGTTTTGTTTTATTTTGTTTTTTAGAGTTTCCTGCAACTTTCTATTTTTTTTTCTATACATGAATGCCAATTATTTTTACACTTTTACCAAAGACAAAACCCTTTTCAAGGATTCTGTATGCATCCCCTGAGAGTACTGGTTCTAAACCTTGACTACATGTTAAAATCACCTAGGGAACTTTAAACACGCCGATGCCTGGGTCCCACCATGAGGTGATTCAGATTTAAGTGCTTGGCAGTGTGGCCTGCCCAGGTGATTATAATGTGCAGATTGAGAGCCACTGCCCTAAAATGAGTATGCATTAGAGAGGTGGAATAAAAGATATGCTCTTACCAAACATCCATATCCAGGAAGGCCATGTTCAGTTGTATGAGCTGCGTACTGCATACCTCCAGGGGACACCATTTGCATAGCCTATAACATAAAAGTGCCTCCCTGGAGTTATGCAATGTGGCAGCCTTGTAAGTATGGATATATAAATTACATATTCATAGATACATAATTTAAACATTGATTGCATCTGTTCACTATAATTCTCAGTGGGAGGGATGGAAATGATGTTCACTAGGATATACAGAGTATTTTAGAAGACTTAGTTTATATCATCTGGGATTTTAAAATCTGGTGACTCATTCTCAAAGAAGATGATTATAAATTAAAAAAAATAAATAAATAATAAAATCTGATGAAGGCTAAGATAACAACAAAAACACCGAAAGCCAAGGTGACCATATCAGTCTAGAACCATGGGTTGCACTGGACAGAGAAGACTGAGAGAGAGGATGCGTCTGAGAGGGCTGGGACGTGTGCAGAAGCACAAGTTTGGATGGGAAGTCTCCAGTAGGCAGTCCGTGGAGGTGTGGCTGGTGGGAAAATTGTTGGAGCAATGGGAGGGTCATGTGGAGTATTTTCCCTCTGCCATGAAGCCTTCCTGTTTCTGCCACTGCTGTCATTCAGAGATTGAATCTAATTCCCTGCTCTTGGACCTGAGGTGACCCTTGACTTCTTTTGATGAGTAGAATGCAGTGCAAGTGATGCTATGTAAGTATCACAGTTTCAGTCATTTTCAACTTCTGCCTTTACTTCTTTAATGGCTCCTTCTTGGACCCTCACTGCCATTCTGTGAGGAAGCCCAAGCAGCCAAGTGGAGAGGCCCACACAGAGAGGAACCAAGGCTGCCAGTCAACAGCTCCGCAATTCCCCAGCCAGTAGCCCGGAGGAGCCATGTGAGTGAGGCCATTCTGTAACCTTCCAGCCATCCCAGGGTCCCAGCTGACACTAGGCAAAGCAAAGGAACCACCTGGTCAACCCACAGAATGGAGAGAAATGATACATTTTTGTTGTTTTGAGTCACCAAGTTTCAGGGTATTTTGTGACTCAGAAATAGGTGGCTGAAGCAGGGCCACTTCTGCTCTGCAGGTGGGCACAGGCCAGTCTGCTGGAAGGGTATGTGGGTTGAACTGGCTCTGAGGCCTTGTGAGGTTAGACGTGCTGGAAGATCCTAATAGGGAAAGGTTTCTTTACAAAAATTATACTTATCAAAGTTATATATATATACACGCACAGACACGTGTGTGTGTGTGTGTGTGTGTGTGTGTGTGTGTGTGTTATATAGTGATAAAAACTCAGTTACATCAGAAAGGCTTACAATGAAAAGCAATCGTGTCTCTCCTGCTGTACTTGCCCCTGTTTACTCCCAGTCCTACTCCCCCAAGACATCTTTTGCCAGTTGCTGTTTATGGATTTTCTCCACACTCCAAATCACATACGTATACCTCCATCCCTCAGTTACCATCTTTAGACAACAGCTATTCACTCCCCAATATCTAAGATGAGCATTTAGCTCACTACTCCCAATGTCTGAACTTTCATGACTATTTTTGACTCCTGCATGAGCATTTCCTCTTCTGACAGCAGTTGCTGATTCCCAGCTCTGTAAGATGAGGACATCAGTGCCCCTCCCTTTCTGTTTTTCTCTTCCCTTCAATCACCTATGTTTTGTGCCTCTGCTTCTACCACTTCATAGCACTGCGGTGTTTAATCTCAGGTGCCTGGGCTTCCTGGGAGAGCAGCCATGAATTCCTTAAAATTAAGTGTAAAATTGTGTGTGTGTATTTATGATCCATTTCCTGGGGAGAGTCCAGAGCTTTCATCAGATACTCCCAGAGGGGTCAAGCTCGGGTGCTGTATGGGACTCTGTACTGAGGTCTTCTGTCCACCACCAGAGCCACCCTCATCCTTCTTCAGACTTTCAGCTGGGTGTGGCCAATGGCGGGCCCAGGCAGGAGTGGCGGGAAGGGGATGAGGAGAGTGAGGAAAGGCATTTGTTTATTCCTGTGGCTCCGTCTCTGCTGGGTCATCTGGGGCTGGCTGAGTCTCAGCTGAAGGATCTTACTCCACCAATGGTTGCCTTCTCCACGCGGCTATCTCCTTTGGTAAAGGCTTAATTGTTCTTAGCCCCAGGTCACTGCATCGTTCTTGGTGGTCTTACTACACCCCGCCCATACCTTTGTAGACAGTCCTTTTAATAAGTCATCTGGAATGCTCTTAATTTGATTGTGACATTTGTTTCCGCTGGGACTCTGTAATGACCATGTTCCTCGGACACAAACTCTGAGACAGAGGTTATGTGCAGGAAGTTTTCGGAGAGTGCTCTTGGGCAGAGGGGGGAGTTGAACTGCGATGTTGTCACCATGAGGGCTGGAGCTGGCCCTGTGGGAGATCTGAAGCTGGGATAGTCTTTGGAGTTATTCCAGTCCAGGCAAGGGGACCCAACTGACATTGGATGCCAGGAGGGGACACAAGCTTGGTCAAAGTGGGTCTCTTCAGGTGAGGGCAGTTCTCAGAAAGGGCCCCCTGGCAGCAGTGACAGCCTGGCCTCTAGGGCAAGGAGAGCCTGGGTCTCAAAGCAGGAGGGATTAGGGGTTATGGGGAGGCCCCTGGAATGCACTGCAGACCCAACCTTGGTCTGGTCGCTAGGCCGGGCCTTTTGTTCCCTGCATCCTGACACCTAGCACAGTGTCCCATACAGGGCAGGCGCTCAGCCAGTATTTGTTGAATGAATGAATGGAGTAACAACAAGCTCCTTTAATTGATTAAAATTCATAAAACTCAGAGCGCTTATGTATTGCTGCTTTTTTCAATTTTTATTTTTTAACTTTTTGTTTTGAAATACTTTCACACTTAGAAAAAGACTTACAAAAACGAGACAAAAATCATCCAGATTTCCCAACTTGTAACATTTGCCTCTCTCTCATATATGTGTATATATACACACATTCACATATATATACGCAAACTGTTACTAATTTCTGAAACACTTTAGAAAGTTGGAGACCTCCTGCCCCTTTATCGTTAAATATTTCAGCATCTATCTCCTAAACATGAAGGCATCTTCTTACATACCCGCGGAGCAATTTATCAAATTCAAGAGATAGAACACTGACTCATAGCTACTATCTGATGTACAATCCCTTATAGAAACTCCCTCCCCAAGTCAAGGATTCGATCCCAGATTACACCTTGCCCTCCACTGTCTTGTCTCTTGGTCTTTCTTCTTTGTCCTTCATGACCCTGGCATTTTAAAGGACCCATTGTTTCGGGAAATGCTCTCAAGTTCAGGTCTGTTTGTTTCCTTATGATCAGATTAAGGCTGTGCCATTGGCAGGAACCACTTTTCATCTCCAAACCCAGGGGGTTCAAAGTTCACAGCGTCTGTCTTCCCTGTACTCTCCTTAGGGAGGAGCCACTATACCCAGTTTCTATTCTTAGGTCCAAGGGTGAAATCACCTACTCAAGGTGGCACACTTAATGACTGAGCTAAGTCCAGGTACCCTTAGCTGCCGCTCAGCATCTTTTTCACCACACCTGGTAAAAGAAGGGACTTCCACAAACACTTCCTCTCTCCCTTGGCCTCTGGAGGACTCTGCACCCACTTCCTAACCCAGCCCTTCGTTGTGCTAACTGGGGTAATGGGCTACCTCGATTTTCAAAATAAAGCCTCTAGAGCTGCTCTCAGAAGGGAAACCTCTGGAAGAGGGCTTGTAGTGGGGGAGGAGGGAGAAGGGGGAGTGAGACAGGACACTAGCAGGGCAGAGAGTTTGAGGGTGAGAGGGAGGGCTGGGCGAGCCCCTGCCCTGTGGCGCGGGCTTTGGAGACAGAGACGGACAGGACTCTGTAAGAAGTTTGCAGTGGGCAGCGTTGGGTTTGGCACATGGCTCCCCACCCGCAACTCTTTCCTCTCCTGCTATGTTTGCCTGCTCAAGAGACTTGAGAAAAAAAAGGTTTTCAGGGCTTTGGGAGAGATCTGTGTTTATTCAAAGGCCGCTGTGTTTAGATGGGCCCCAGCATGGCCCAGTTATATCCTAGTTACATATGAATGGCAGTGATTTCATTTGGATCAAGGATAAGAGATATGTTTGTGTAATGAACACTTATAGATGAAACAGGTTGTCCTGGCAGGGTTCCCCAAGGGGCTTTTCTAGAGCCAGGGTTGTCAGGGTTGTTGAGTTGGAAAAGACCCCAGAAAGAGTTCTTCTTTATTTCCCTCCAGTTATTTTGTGAGTGCAAGTTTTGTGTCCCCAGATAGGCTGAACCTTCTGAGGCACAAGCGTTAGGCCCTGTGAGCCCTCGTTCTGCCACATACTGCCTGTTGAAGTCCCTCACCTCTTTGGGCCTCAGCTCCTTCACCTATGAAATGGGCTTCTAAATAGCGACTCTCAGACAGGATGTGCATGGATTAAATGGGATGCTGCCTCCCGACGCACTAGATGGGCTGTAGAGCATGGCATGTGTGTAAGGAACACACATGTCATTCAGGACAGTGCCAGGGGGTGGTGGAATACTACAGGATGGGGGAACAAAGCACTGATCTGCCAGCCCCAGCCACCTCAATTTCAAACTCACCCTCAGCTTTCCCTGTCCTGGCTTCCCCTTGTCACAGTGCAGACGGGCCCAAGAGGGACCTGAGGCCTGAGGGGGTCTGTGCGGTGGCTGCAGGGGGCTGCTTACTGGAAAGAAGGCCTTGGGGAAGTCCCCAGCTTCCAGATTCTCCCCAGTAGCTGCCACTGGAAACCTTTGTCTGGAGACCAAAATTTTTCAAGACTTGACCATGAAGATTTCTGATTTCCCTGGAGAACAGCTCCTCGGGGCAAATCATCCCCTATCCTGGCTTTCAGCCTCGCAGCCCACACCTTTGACATCTCCATGGTAGAGCCAATCTATGCAGCTGGGCCCACTCTCCCCTGCTCCATCGGCAGTCCCATCTCCTTGTCTCCTCTCAGGAGGTCCCACTTTCCAAGTTCACCCCACTTCCAATGCACCCTCCAGATCATGTCAATCCCTGCTCAAAAGCCTTCTGACACCCTCCCTAGTAAATGAAGTATGTTAGGTTTGGCCTAAAGCAGCATCTTGTAAGTTGGGCCTAAAGGTTTCTCCAGACACAGTCAACTGTAACCTAGCTGGATGTGTAAACAGACTGCAACCTACTCTTGTGTCAATCACCCAGCTTCAGCCAATCACAAGTGGCCAACTGTTAAATAGGGCAAACTCCCAGTTGTAACCAGTCCAGCTGTTTCTGTACCACACTTCCTTCTTCTGGCTACAGCTTTCTTTTTTCTGTCCACAAATCCTTTCTGACCATGTGGCAGCACTGGAGTCACTCTGAACCTATTCTGGTTTGGGGGCTGCCCAATTCAACAATTCTTCCTTGCTCAATTAAACTTTGTTAAATGTGTCTAAAGTTTTTCTTTTAACCATGTTAACCCCCCAGCTTTGCTCTCAAGTCCCTTCATCATTAGAGCCCACCTCACCTTTTCCAGCAAGATCTTTTTTTCTTCCCCCTCTGTCACCCAGGCTGGAGTGCAGTGGCAAGATCTCAGCTCACTACAACCTCTGCCTCTTGGTTCAAGTGATTCTCCTGCCTCAGCCTCCTTAGTAGCTGAGATTACAGGTGCCTGCCATGACACCAGCTAATTTTTTGTATTTTTAGTAGAGCCAGGTTTTGCCATGTTGGCCAGGCTGGTCTAGAACTCCTGGCCTCAAGTGATTTGCTCGCCTTGGCCTCCCACAGTGCTGGGATTACAGGCGTGAGCCACGACGCCTGGCCTTCTACCCAGATCTTTAACCATCCTTCATGTGCTGTCCACTACAAACCCTGCCCCTCGATGTTCTTTGGTATACCTTGGGTTTTCCTGCCTCTGGGTCTGTTTTTTTTTTTCTTTTTTCTTTTCTTTTTTTTTTTTCTGAGATGGAGACTTGCTCTGTCACCGAGGCTGGAGTGCAGTGGTGCGATCTTGGCTCACTGCAACCTCTGCCTCCCAGGTTCAAGCGATTCTCCTGCCTCAGCCTCCCAAGTAGCTGGGACTACAGGCACACACCACCACGCCCAGCTAATTTTTTGTATTTTTAGTAGAGACAAGATTTCACCTTGTTAGCCAGGATGGTCTCAATCTCCTGACCTCATGATCTGCCCGCATTGGCCTCCCAAAGTGCTGGGAATACAGGCGTGAGCCACCGTGCCCAGCCCCCTTTAGATCTTTTTTAAAGCTGTTCCTCCTGCTTGGAATTTCCTCCTTCAGTCATTTCTACCCATTCTCCAAGCCTCATCCCGAATGCCTCATCCCCGTCATCCTACCCCCAACTGGACCTGCTCTTTCCTGCAGTTTATGCTTGGCATTCACCAGACCCTGCGTTGTTTCCGTCTTTGGAACAAGCACGCATCAGCTTGCAAGAGCCAGTTTTGGGAATCTCTTCTCAACTCTGGGTTCATCAAAGTCATTTTGGCAGTTTGAAATCAGTCCTGGTTTACTTATGCTAGGGAAATCAGCAAATGTTACAAGTCAGGGTCCTCCCATCCCCTAGAAAGCTGACTACCAGCATAGCACTGCTTATCTTCCTATTCCCTGGGCTGGATGCGAGCTTCATGAGGGAGGGCGGGGCAGCTCTGCAAGCCCATGTGTCTCCCACCAGCAGCTCTTGACAGGCACCACACTCAACAGGAACTTTAAGTTGAAGTTTAACTCGTGTGATGCAAGGGTCCCTGAAACTGGACGTGAGATGGGTAAGGTAGTGGAGTCATGAGAGAGGGGAGAGGCTCTGAACATTAAAAGTACCAAAAACTAACCCTTTTCTATTCCAGGTGTCAAAGACCACCAAGGACTCCACCACTCTTGTGGCCTCCCGTTTTTTACCTTCCATGTTTGAAAAATGATAATAGTTAATACTTCCTGGATGCTGTGGTAGGTTAAAGATGGCCACACGTTCTTTACTACTCTTCTTGTTGGGATGTGGGGTCTGTGTCCCTTCTTTTTGAATTTGGAGAGGCTCTGTGGGCACTTGGCCAGTAGAAAATGGTGGAAGTGCTGCCATACTAGTTTCTGGGCTCAGGCCTTAGGTGTCTATGTCTGGCAGCTTCCACTTCCACTGTTGGGACTCCTGCTCTGGGAGCCTTGACCTTTGTAAGAAGTTTGACCACCCTGGGCTGGTCATCCTGAAGAGGCCACGTGTGGGTACTCTGATCAATATCCCAGCTAAGATCAGCCTTCCAGCTGTCCCCACCAATGCACCAGACATGTAAGTGAAGCTCCTTCAAACCAGCCGACTTACTTTCTAGACACAAAGGGACTGTCCTACAAACATGAGGAGCAGAACAGTTGCCCAACCCAGCCCTGCCCAGATTCCTAATCCATAAAATTGTGAGAGATAGTAGAATGGGGGTTGTCTTGGGTCACTAAGCCTTGGAGTCATTTGTTACACAGCAGTGCTTACTTAACTTACTATGTTTCAGAGACTGGGCTGGGCATTTTACTTGCTTTATTCCAATTAATCTTTATACCATCTTCATGGAGCAAGCCTTATTATCATCTCCTTTTTACAGATGAGGCAACTAAGGCTTAGAGAATTTGAGTGCTATGGAATGAATTGTGTCTCCCCCAGAATATGTATGCTGGAGCCCTCACCCCCAAATATGACTATATTTAGAGGTAAGGTCTTTAAAGAAGTAATTAAGGTTAAATGAGTCATAGGCCATAAGGGTGGGGCCCTAATCTGATATAATTAGTGTCCTTAGAAGAAGAGGAAAAGAGCAGAAGTTCATATGCACAGAGAAAAGGCCATGAAGACAGTAAGAAGGCAAGCCAAAGAGAGAGGGCGCAGGATAAACCAGCCCTGCTGACACCTTGATCTTGAACTTCCAGCCTCCAGAACTATGAGAATACATTTCTGTTTAAGCCGCCCAGTCTGTGATGTTTGTGATGGCAGCCTGAGCAGACTCACACACTGAGAGCATCCCAAGGTCATACCAATACAGCCCTAGACCCTCACAAGTAGGGGGCCCTACCCTGTACCCAGTACTGTAGAGGGCCCTTCTCTGGCCCTCCTCTGGCCTTGTCCCTCCCTACAGACTGAGGAGTCTGGTTGCTGTGGGATCATGTCTACTCAGGGCCTGAGACCTTCTGGGCTATATTTCATGTACCTGGGGCCCTAGATTTTTTTTTTTTTTTAAGACACAGTCTTGTTCTGTTGCCTGTGCTGGAGTGCAGTGGTGTGATCATAGCTCACTTCAGCCTTGACCTCCTGGGCTCAGGCGATCCTCCCACTTCAACCTCCTGAGTAGCTGGGACCACGGGCACATGTCACCACGCCCAGCTAATTTAAAAGAATTTTTTTGTAGAGATAAGGTCCTGTTATGTTGCCCAGGCTGGTCTGGAACCCCTGGACTAAAGTAATCCTCCTGCCTTGGCCTCACAAAGCTCTGGGATTATAGTCAGGAGCCTCCACGCCCAGCCCGACCCTGGATTTTCTGCCCAAATGGTATGGAGCCTCCTCCCAGGACCCATGTTGGTCTCGTTTCTAGGTGTGTCCCCCGAAAAGTGACCTGAGACTAAAGCATGTAGGTGCAGGAGCTATCAAGTGGTAGCTCTTCGTGGACGTGTGGATGGGACTTGGATTTCGGCCTGAGTATCTGTGTGCATGCACACAAGACCCCCTGCGATGCCAGACAGAATTGTTGTGGGACAGGCAAGAGGCCAGGCCATGGTCAGGTGAACTCTTCTTAGACTGCTACACCCTGGAGTAGAACTGTGCAGAGTCCTAGAATCCTGAACTCAAATCCAGCCTCATGGGTCATATATGTCAAAGTAGGAGCATGGAATATATTTTATGGAACAGTTTGTTTGCTTGATTTAGTGTCTAAATACTCAGACATATGGTACATGGGCCACCATTTGGACCCGTGAGCTAGGCCTGCCTGCACAGCTGCCATGACTGAGCCAGGGCTGGAGCCCAGGGCCACCACACGGGATCCCTCCAAGCTTATTGCCCAGAGAAGAGTAGGGATAGTGGGGTGGATGGGCTAAGAGGAGATGCAAATACTAGTGCTTTTAAGTCCACTATTGGCCAGGCGTGGTGGTGCACACCTGTATTCCCAGCTACTTGGGAGGCTGAAGCAGGAGGATCACTTGAGTCCAGGAGTTCCAGGCTACAGTGAGCTATGATTGCACCACTGCAGAGTGAGACCCTGTCTCAAAACAAAAAATAGAAAAATAAGAGTTCTGCTACCAGTGCTGTAGTATCTCAAACTCATTTCTAACTTGGACCTAAGACAAGTGGCTGCAGAGCCTGGAGACCGCTAGGATGCTGGATTTAGGGACTCCAGCTGCTCATGGGACCATCCAGGTGGGAGAGAGCGTGCCTTCAGGGCCCCCTCCTGACCTCCTTCATGAGGAGCCACTGACAGGTTGCGACAAGTGACAGGAGGAGGAGACGAGATGCCTGCCTTGGGCATATCCATGACTTTCTCTGATCCAAGAACCACATCTCACACCGCAGGCTGCAGCTTCAAGTCCATGCCTGGGGGATCTATTTGCCCCCTTGCTGGCTGACAAAGGGTGTGGATGGCACTGGCTGGGGCACAGGCCAGGGGGCCGGATATTGGTGGGTGCTTCCCTGGGAGGCACGTGTCTCCCAGTCAAATAATAAATGCAAAAGATATTTGGTTAAAGTGTAAAGAATCAAAGAGAGACAGAAACTCTGGGGATAGGAAATTCTTTTCAAAATCAGTGGGGTTTTGATTTTTGTTTTCAGGTGGGGGCTGTGGATTTAGAGCCCAGAGTTTCCCTTGCCTCCTGGGGACCACATGGCAGGAGCCTGGTCCTCTCAGACTGTTGCCTCTGTGGCCAGAGATCATGTTTCCTGAGATGGGCTTGGGATGACTTTTTCCTCTTCATAGGAAATGCTGGGCGCATGAGGTAACCGCGTCTGGGCAAGAAGGAATGTGTGGCGTCGCCAAGGCATCATCCCACCAGGAGGTTGGGGAAAGGGCCTGTTGTTTGCCCATTTGTTTGTGGACAGGGCCTCCTTGGGGAGTGGAGAATGGGGCATTTGTGAGCAGTTTGGGGTTCATTCTTCCTGATTTTCTGGTCATTGTGAGTATCCAATTAGACGTGGGCCCTGGGGCCCTTTCTAATTCAGAGGGGGCGGTTCAGCTGGATTAGCCTGGAGAAGACCAATCCCGCGTTGGCTTAGCTGTGGAGACCCTGGTTCGTGCCTGGAGGAGGGCAGAGACTGGCAGGATGCTGGGGAGACCTGCTGGCACTGCAGCCAAGAGCGGCAGAGAGCAGTGCTGGACTTCTTGCTCTTGGCCTTGGAGGGAAGCCTCTGTTAGACCCCAGCCGGGCAGGGCAGGGCCGCTCATTTCAGCAGGGCAAATCCTGTTTCCTGCAGGGGAGCTGGGGTGTCCCTTACTGCCATCACTTGACTTCCATTTGGGTTGGGTGGGCCAGTGGAGGCAGGACTTCACCCCACTGTGATCGCACAGGAATTCTGTAGGATTTTCCACTCTTTTTCCTGTGGGTGTCACGGAGCCCACCCAGGGTGGGTTGGGGATTTCAGCTTCAGCCTCTTAGGGGCCTGGGGTGGTATATATGGGGCAGCTGCTTGGAGGTAAGAGTCGTGCTCCCTGCTGGCTTTCCAGCGAGCCATGTGGAGGTCGAGTCAAGTGACTTGGGGGCGAAGGTTTGGAGGAGTGTCAAGATGACACCCTGGGAATACAGTGACTCTCTTGCCATTGTTGGAGAGGCCAGCTTTGGTTTGAGAAGCCCAGACAGGATGAGTCTATTTCCATAGTACTTGCCATCTCCACCAGCACCTTCCAGTACCAGCAACATCAGTACCTCCTGGGTGCTTGTTAGAAAAGCAGATTTTCTGTGCCCACCCCCTACCCACTGAATCAGAGATGAGGGTGAGGTGTGGTGGCTGTTTCACAGCCCTCCCGGGATTCTGATCCATGCTAAAGAGTGGGAAGCACTGCTCCGGATCTGCAGAGAAATCCTGCTTTCAAAGAACTCACCAACGCCCCTACAAAACTACAATTTTTATGACTAGAAGCTCTGTGAATACCTAAAACAAGGAAGCTGACAGATTTAGTAAGATCGTGTAGGTCATGATTGCAAATGGGCTGCCCAAGGGCACGTCTTTCCCTTGGGTTTGTGCGTTTGTCCTGCACACATTTAAAAACATTTAACTAGTTGACAATATTAAAGAAATAGAAACTTTCACCTAGAAATTCAGATTTTGGCATTATTTGAAATAATACTGTCCGGCAGTCCTGATATGTCTTGGCCTAGGTCCAAGCATGGGCCACCATGACTTGATGCAGGGACTGCCAGGCAGTCCAAGTCCCCCTGTGCCCCAAGGCAAGTACGCCTGGTAAGCCCATCCCCCCTCCCCATTTTTATCTGCACTGACTGCTGTAGGGCTTTCCAGTTGTCAACCTCTGTATGCAAAGGGGGACCACAAACTGTAGCCCTCTGTGATGGTTAATGTTATATGTCAGCTTGGCTAGGCCACGGCATCCAAAATATTTGGTCAAACACTAGTCTAGATGTTGTGAAGGTTCTTTTAGGTGAGAGTAACAGTTATATCAGTGGACTTTGATGAAAGCAGATTGCCCTCCATAATGTGGGTGGGCCTCATCCAATCAGTTGAAGGCCTTCAGAGAAAAGAGACTGACTCCCTGCAGAAAGAGGGAGTTCTGCCAGCCTCCACAGTCACATGAGCCAATTCCGTAAAACAAGCCCCTCTCTCTCTCTCCTCCTCCTCTCTCCACACATGCATACACACACACACACACACAAATGGTTCTATGTCTCTGTAGAATCCTGACGAACACCCCATGCTGTGAATATTATTATTTGTTGGTGACCCTGGACCATTCAGGTACCAAGAGGTGTAGGGACTATTCTTCTGTTTGCTGGCAGCTCTTAGGATACATGCTCATTCAAACCATGCCCTCAGAGATGGAGGCTGCAAAGCTAATGAGCAGTATTATAATATTAATAACAAGAAATAAATAATCCACAAAAGTCAACAATGATGTTTATTTATTTATTTATTTATTTATTTTTGAGATGGAGTTTCACTCTTGTTGCCCAGGTTGGAGTGCAATGGCGCAATCTCGGCTCACTGCAACCTCCGCCTCCCAGGTTCAAGTGATTCTCCTGCCTCAGACTCCCGAGTAGCTGGGATTATAGGCCTGCGCCACCATGCCCAGCTAATTTTGTGTTTTTAGTAGAGATGGAGTTTCTCCATGTTGGTCAAGTTGGTCTCGAACTGCTGACCTCAGGTGATCCGCCTGCCTCGGCCTCCCAAAGTGCTGGGATTATAGCCATGAGCCACCGTGCCTGGCCAACAATGATGTTTATTAGCAATAACGCTATTAACATGTTGAGTGTTTATTCTATGCCAGACACCATGCTAAATGCTTTCTTTCTTTCTTTCTTTCTTTTTTTGAGATGGAGTCTTGCTCTGTCGCCCAGACTGGAGTGCAATGGCGCAATCTCGGCTCACTGCAACCTCCACCTCCGAGGTTCAAGCAATTCTCCTGCCTCAGCCTCCTGAGTAGCTAGGATTACAGGTGCCTGCCACCACGTCCAGCTATTTTTGTATTTTTAGTAGAGCTGGGGTTTCACCATGTTGGCCAGGCTGGTCTCAAACTCCTGACCTTGGGTGATCCACCTGCCTCAGCCTCCCAAAGTGCTGGGATTACAGGCATGAGCCACTGAACCTGGCCAAGGCTTTTTTAAAATTAAATTAAATTTAATCCTTGGAGTAGCCTATGGCACAGGGACTATCATCACTAAACCTATTTTACTGACGGAACAGTCACAGAGAGGAAGTAACTTGCTCAAGGTCACCTAGCTCATGAGTGGCAAGAACAAGATTTGAACCCAGAGCCAGACTTCAGGGCTCATGTTCATTAACCACTTTACCATGCTGCCATGCTAGAATGTGGACTTTACCCTGAGTTTCCCAAATGACGGCATGCAATAGGATCAATTCTCTGGGGGTAAAGAAATCTGAGAACTTGCATTGTGATTCAGGCAGTCCTTGGATTCCAGCTTGCCGTGTTTAGCTGCACTCGTTGTGCACCATATAATTGTACTCAGTGGTACCAATGCGAATACTGCTGTAGGCAATGGAGAGAAAGATGCTGATGTTCCTCACCTGTGCTGGAGGTGAGAGAGGTGCTGGTATAGTCACACAATGGAACACTTTACAGCAATAAAAAGGAACAAACAATACACGCAACATTATGGATGAATGAATCTAAAAACTATTATTGAGAAAAAAGGCACCAAACAGTACATATTATATTAGTCCATTTATAGTGGAGAAACCTGGTAGATACCAAGTTAGCCACACGATCGGGTTAACATCATTAGTAACAAGACATATTAACATAGTGAGCTCTTTGATATAAGGACATACGTCATTTTAATGGTATTCTTGCCAAAAATGCATACTCTCACTCCAATCATGAGAAAACATTGAACAAACCCAAACTGAGGGATATTCTACAAAATTACTGACCAGTACTCTTCAAAAGTGTCAAAGTCATTAGAGACAAGAAAAGACTGAGGAACTGTCACAGACCACAGGAGACAAAGAAAAAATAACAACGAATGCAGTATGGGATCATGAATAAAATTCTGCAACAGAAAAAGGACATTTTTAGAACAATTGGTAAAATTTAAGTAAGGCCTGCTATTTAGTTAACTAACATTAACTTCAATTCACTGGTGATAATTTTCTTGTAATCATGCTGTGGTTATATGTCAGATGCTAGGGGAAGCAGGCTGGAGAATATAAGGGAACTCTCTGTACTATTTTTTGCAGCTTTTCTCTAAATCTAAAATTAAACTAATTTAAACTTAAAAGTTAAAAGCCAAAACAACACAATAAGCCAGGCAACGAGCTACCTGGCTCCATTTCCTCTGTGCTCAGTGGACTCTGGAAAGGCGGGAGCAGGGTCCGGGGCCAGGCAGGCAAACACAGGTAGGACTTGCTTCTCTGACCACACCTAGCCCCTTTCCCAGACACCAAGCAACTCACCTGACTCTTCCAGCTCAAAGACAGTCGGTGCTGTCAGCCAGCTGCCTCCCACGGGCCGCCAGTGCCACCACACTGAAGGAGCCGCGGAGCCACCTGGAAAAGTCAACCGAGAATTAGACATAACAATTTGGTTCTGCAAGGAGAGGAAAGAAACCCTTGGTCCTGGGATTCAGGCTTCAGGCTGTTATTAGCATTTTTGGATGAAAGCTTCCTCTCAAGCATGAGTTGGTTGTGAATACTTTTCCAGAGACATTGAAATGCAGCCAATGAGGACATTTTTAAGTTCTCACTTTTCCACCAGAGGACGGCTGCGCTCCCTGGTTTCAGGAGGGCACTGGGCTGGGGTGTGGATGTGCCCAGGAGCTGTGGCCTCTTTGTGAGTTGCCTTCCTGGTATGCTGTAGGGATGAAGGGATGTGGGGGGGTGCTCTGACTGAGCCCAGGGAGGGTGTCAGCCTCGCCAAAAAGAGGAAGAAGGCAGAAAGAGGACCATCTCTCTGTGGCGAAGAGATGGGGTGATGGCAGCCTGCTGTCTCCTCCTGCACAGGGACTAGTGATGGACTTGATGCACCTGCCTCTTCCCTCCCTGTGACCCCCATTCCCCCATCCCCACCTGGGACCACAGTGTCTTGTGTTTGGCGCCCAAGCCTTCTGGTTTCCAGTGAGTTCTGGGTGCTCACTAGGCCTCTGGCCTCCCTTGCTTGACACAAGGCAGAGGAGCAATGACTGGACCTGGGGCCCAAGGGCTGGGCACTCCCCTGGGCCGGGCACCCCTGTTGGCTGGGCACCCCTGTCAGCTTGGCACCCCCCTGGGCTTGGCACCACTGTGAGCTGAGCCTCTGCTAGGAGTCCAGGCCTCTCTTAGGTGAGGGCTTGAAACTGACCTCACAGGGGAGAAGTCTGTGCCCCTTTCTTGTTCCTTTCAACCCCCCAGGACTATTATTTGGAAGAAGTATAGGCAGATTCCACTACATGGTTACCAGTCTGAGTGTCTAGAAGAGCATATTTGAAACTTGGGGATCCTCTTGAATCTTCGGGATCCCTGGATAAGCGGCTCCAAACTCCACAGAGAAGCAGCTGGTCTCCTTCACTGAGAAATCCCTCAGATCCTCTTCTCTGTGGATTTCAAAAGACAGGTCATCTCCTCCCATTTCAATCACGCATTTCTCACTTGATTCTAGAACTTTCTTGTGCACTTCAGTCTTAGCTTCTCCCAGAACCCAACCTAAGGTTAATTGGAGCTTTAGTGGTCGGTGAGGTTTTCCCAGAAGCAGGCCCTACAAGAATGTTGAAGATAAACATTTGATTTGGGAAGTGATCCCAGGAAGTAATGGTATAAAGACCGGGATTGATCACGTGACCACCGTGGGCGACTAAGGCTCCAGTGCTGCGGACTCTGGGGCAATGCCTGAGTTATTCCTCTAAGGGGTGACAGGGTAGCCACATGTGTTATCATCCACGGTTGCACACAATTTGGACACCCCTGGATGGCCACATCTGCTTGTGGGTGAGGTGAGCTCAGGAGAAGAGACACAGGTGCTGGCAGCCAAGGTGAGTTCATGCTCCCTGAAGTGGCATGGCCTGAGGGCATGGGTAGGCACTGCCGGCAGCCCCTACACCTCCTGGGGGAGGAACACAGCCCATCTAAGGCTGGAATAGATTGTTCAAACTGTTCCATGTGGCAGGAGCCAGGGCTGCAATCGAAAAGAAGATTCCAAAAGGCTCTCTAGAGAAGGCTGGGCAAGCAGAGCTGGATGCGAAGTGAGAGAAGGTTTATTATAACTCAGCGCAAGCCCGTCCCATCCACATTCCAGACAAATCCACCCCGTGGAGACAGGTTGTCCTGCCACGCGGCCAAGCCACAGCAGGCCTCTGGGCGCCAAGAGCCTGGGCTGGAGCGTAGAGGATGTGGAGCCCCACTCTGTAGGTTCTGGGGCTCCTGAGTTTGTTTCGGCCCCCACAGAGCTGTCCTGGCTATGGTTCCCAGAGAGCCTCACTGCATAAGGCTGCCCTTTTTCTTTCCTTCCTGTGAATAGCACCAAGCCATTTTGAAACAAGAATTCCTTAAAATAGTTTTTGTTTAAAGAAACAAGAAGCACCATCTCTTTATCGACTGTATTTTAACAGCAGTCAGCCAGTGAGCAGAAGCTTCTTTCAGCTTCAGGGCCTGAGGCTTGCAGGGGGACCCCCAGACCTCACCCACCCAGGGAGCTGCTTTCTCATAGGCACATCCCCCGCAAATACTCCAAACACTAGATGACATTTTTATAGGTTTCTGTTTCCCTATATAGTGAAGTTGTTATTGCAGAAATGAGAGGACACTTTTGCAAATGACCAGAAGTCTGCACTTTCTAGGGGTGTCTTCTGGAGCTGCACTGAGCCATTGAGCAGCGCTGTCTGATAGAACCTTCTGCAACGATGGCAATGTTCTTGCACATCTACACTGTTCACTACAGCAGCCACGTGTGGTCGCTGAGCACGCAACATGTGGGTACTGTGACCGATAAATTAAATGTTTAATTTCATTTAAATCAAATTAATTTAAATATTGACACATAGCCACATATGGCTACTGACCTGGGCAGTGCAGCTTATGAGCAAAGGACACCCTGAACTTGGGCTGCCTCTGGTTGGGGCTGAGTTTGGGACGTAGGTATATGCACAGTTACATGGGTGCCCCTGGTGTGTGTCACACACGGCTGGAGTCCAGAAAGAAAGCAGCAATGGTTTCTTCTCCAGCCGGTCTTTTCTAGGATTGAGCCCAAGTTGCAGAGGTTTATGCCCTGCCCTTGGCCTGGGGTGATGACCTTGACCCTGGTCATCAGAGCAGCCAGGAAGAGCTCATGATTTAATGTCTGCTAGTGTCGAGAGCTTTCATGCAAGCAGTCTTCTTCACCTCTGGGACACTCGGCTTGGGGGTTGTGTGTTTACCACCCCCCAACCTTATCTTGAGGAGGAAACTGAGGCTCAGCAAATGTCAGTGCTCTGCCTCAGCTTCTCAGTGAAAAAGTGGTCAAGCCAGGATTCGAACCCAGGTCCACTGAGGCCCATGATCCCCAGCACTCAGAGTTGTGCTTTTTCCTTGGCAGTAAGTGCTGCTGCCGTGAACTTTCTCCCACACTTTTTCTCGCAGTTCCTGAATAAACGGACATATACTGGGCTCTGGTTGCTGGGACACCAGAGTTGAAAGGTCAGCGTAGGAGGCTCTGCTCGCTTTGGTCCCGTGATGATGGACCCATGACCATTCATGACATCTCCAGCCTTGATCCCCCCACCCCCACTACTGCCCATGAGTCTTGTGTTAAAAATAACAATGAATGACAAGAACTGGGGTTCTGCAGTCAGAAGGACAACATATGTTTTCCATTTTCTTCTTTCTCTTCCCTGCTTCTCTAAAAGTGGATTAAATATGAAAAAACACTTCCCGAACGCTTGGGAGACACTGGGAAGGATTGTCCAATGGAGAAATTATTCTCCAGAGAATTTCTTAAAAGCCACTTATTTTTAAGAAAACACATAAAACTCTTAATTATAAAATTCGCACATATTCCCTAAAGAAAACTTGGAAAACACAGATGAACATAAAGAAAGAAAAATGCATTGACATTCTACTCAAAGAATATTCACTAAACGTTTGCTATAGTCCTTTTCAATTCTTTTTTCCTATGCACAAAAAAATGTATATTTTTGTTTGCCTGCTGTAGTTATAACTATATATTTTAGGGTGATTGTATGATCGTGGTGGGAATATTCAAACCCTCTCTGGGGTCAAAGGAATGATTTGAGATCCCTACTTTTCAAACCTTCTGGGATAAAGGACCTGTTTTTTAAAATTTCCAGCCCATCACTGACCACATATGAAGCAGCATGCTATGTGTCACTGACCTTGTGGGTTCACTGTCGCCCCACCTGGGTCATGTTGAGTCCAGCAGACACTTGATTGGGTGCCAGAGCAATTTCAGATTGCTCTAAAAGTTTCTAAGCAATCACTCTGCTTCCACACTGATTTCTTTATGGCAGAACTGGCCTGATCATAATCACCAAAGTACAGCCCTTGGGCCAAATCCTGCCTACCACTAGATGTGAGCTAAGGATGGTTTTTATGTTTTAAATGGTTGGGGGAAAAAAATCCGAACAATGTTTAATGACATGAAAATTCCAAGAAATTCAAATTTAAAAAATTCAAATTTCAAAAATCGATGAAATTCAATTTTGAAAAGTTTCTGCGAGATAGAGCCATGCTCATTCGTTTGCACATATGTGGCTGCTTTCTTAGTACAACGACGGAATCAAGTCGCCAAGACAGGGACCGACCATCCTGGCCTGCAATGCCTGAAATATTTACCATCTGGCTCTTTACAGAAAAGTTTTGCTGACCCTGATCCAGTTCAATGGTTCCCACATTTGCTGCTTTTTATAATCATTGGAAACTTAAAAAAACAGTACAGCTCGCCAGTCCCCTCTCCGCCCCAGGTGACTGTGACGTCAGCAGCTCTGGGACGCAGCAGCCAGGTGTGCCCTCAAGCGGCTTTCCCAGGACGGGGCCCGCGGCTCTGTTCAGAGTCTCCTTTGGGACAAAACCCCTTGTGTCCCGAGCTGCTCCAAATGTGGTCCCCGCCACAACATTCCCCGTGGGTCCAGCCCTTTCCGGGCACCCTGTAGCTGGGGTTCACTTCCTCCTCAGCCCTCTGCACCATGACCTCGGCCTCCTTCTTCCTCGCAGCCTGCAGCAGGCCCCCTGGGCTTTCCCGATGTCACCCCAGCCAGGGCCTCCTCGGGCTCTCCCCAGCAGAGGGTTTCTAGAATTCTTGGCCTGCACCCCGGGGCGGCTGGGAGGAGCAGCCTGGCCCCATGTCCTGAGGGCCCAGCCACAGGGCTCGCCTCGTCTGGGCCCCACGCAGCTCCCACCCTCTGGTTTATGCTTCTGGCACCAGAGCTGGAGTCCTGAGCCAAATGCACACATGGCCTGAGCAGTTCTGTGGGGGAGTGGAGAGGAGTGAGCTGGAAGGGAGAGAGCTGATAAAGCCGCGTCTCTGCCTATGCCGATTCCTTGTCTTTCCTGAATTCCTTCCTCACTCCTCCATTTTTATATTTCTCATTCCTTTCCTCCTCCCTCCATCCCCTCTTCTCTCTTTCTTTCTCCTCCTTACCCTGCTACTTCTGTCTCTGGCATTCTTACCCCTCCTGCCTTGAGTTTTTGAGTCAGATCTGCTACTTCTAGGCCAACCCTCTCTTTCTGAATGGGATGTGGAACAGCGGCTCAGGCTTTGGGGCTGGAAATGTGCTCACTTTATTCAGGGAAAATGTGTTCAGGTCCTGTCCTCAGAGAGCTCACAGTTTATGAGAGAGCCAGACAAGCCGCAGGCAATTTTATGGGTACATATGTGCTATTTGTTTGTTTGTTTGAGACAGGGTCTTGCTCTGTCACTCAGGCTGGAGTGCAGTGGCAATCTTAGCTCACTGTAGCCTCGACATCCTGGGCTCAAGCGACCCTCCTGCTTCAGCCTCTCAAGTAGCTGGGACAACAGGCACCCCTCACCACACCCAGCTAATTTCTAAAATTTTTTTGTTGAGATGGGGTCTCGCTATGTTGCCCAGGCAGGTTTTGAACTCCTGGCCTTGAGCAGTCTCCCTGCTTCGGCCTCCCATAGTGCTAGGATTACAGGTGTGAGCCCCTGCACCTGGCCATGTGTTGTTTTTAAAATTTTTCTTTAATTGAAAAACAATAATTGTATATATTTATGGATTGTGATGTGATGTTTTGATATGTGTATACACTGTGGAATGATTATATCGAGCTAATTAGCATATCTATCACCTCACATATTTATCATTTTTTTGTAGTGAAAACATTTAAAATCTATTATTTTAGCAATTTTGAAACACACAATCCTTTATTATTAACTGTGGTCATCATGCTGTGCAATAGCTCTTAAAAACTTATTCCTGGCCGGGCGCGGTGGCTCACGCCTATAATCCCAGCACTTTGGGAGGCCGAGGCGGGTGGATCACGAGGTCAGGAGATCGAGACCATCGTGGCTGACACAGTGAAACCCCGTCTCTACTAAAAATACAAAAAATTAGCTGGGCATGATGGTGGGCACCTGTAGTCCCAGCTACTCGGGAGGCTGAGGCAGGAGAATGGCATAAGCCCGGGAGGCGGAGCTAGCAGTGACCCGAGATCGCGCCACTGCACTCCAGCCTGGGTGACAGAGCAAGACTCCATCTCAAAAAAACAAAACAAAACAGAACAAAAAACTTATTCCTTCAGTCTAACTAGAAATTCATATTATTTGGTCAACACCCTCCCGCCTTGTCCCCAGCTCCTGGTAACCACCATTCCATGCTCTACTGTTATAAATTCAACCTTTTTAGATCCTCAGATGAGTGAAATCTTGTGCTATTTGTCTCCCTGTGCCTGGCTTATTTCACTAAGCACAGTGTCTTCCAGGTTCACTCATGTTGTCACAAATAACAGGATTTTATTCTATTTAAAGGGTTAATAGTGCTCCATTGTGCATATAAACACCTTTTCTTTATCTCTTCCTCTGTCGATAGACACAGGTTGGTTCCATATATTGGCTATTGGGAATAGTGCTCAATGAGCATGGGAGCGCAGACATCTCAGACACACTGACTTCATTTCCTTTGGCTATATGCTCAGTGGTGGGACTGCTGGATATGGTAATTCTATCTTTCAGTGTTTTTTTTTTGGTTTGTTTGTTTTGAGACAGAGTCTTGCTCTTTCAGCCAGGCTGGAGTGCAGTGGCACGAACTCGGCTCACTGCAAGCTCCACCTCCCAGGTTCATGCCATTCTCCTGCCTCAGCCTCCCGAGTAGCTGGGACTACAGGCACCCACCACCATGCCCGGGTAACTTTTTTTTTTTTTTTTGCATTTTTAGTAGAGACGGGGTTTCACCGTGTTAGCCAGGATGCTCTTGATCTCCTGACCTCATCATCCGCCCGCCTCGGCCTCCCAAAGTGCTGGGATTACAGGCGTGAGCCACCACGCCCGGCCTTTCAGTTTTTTAAGCAACCTTCAGACTGTTCTCTGTAATGACTGTCCTAATTTAATTCCCACCAATAGAACCATAGGCTATTTAAATAGTGCCCTAAGGGGCGGCCTAGGGGTAAGAACAGGGCACTTGGTCAGGTAGCACCCAGCAAGAGCCCATCCCGGCTGTGTGTTATATAAGGGGGAAAAGGTGATCAACTCGGTGCAGGGAATGCTGGAGCTAAGTCATGTTCAGGGTGGAGAGTGGCATCTGCCCATGGAAGCCGTGGACATGCCCCTTCTTAAGACCCATGGACGCTCCCCTCACTGAAACCCACAACATGGTCTTAAGTAAGGGAGGCTCAGGATCAGATTTATACTTCAGAAAACTCATCCTGGCTACAGTGGGGAAAGTAGAACTGGGGGGTACCAGTCTAAAGTCAGGAAGGCCATTCTAATCCAGAGAGATGAGGCAGGCCTGAACTCGAGCTGGAGAGGAGGGAGCGGCTTTGAGGGATATTTAGGATTTGGGGGTTGGAAGTGAGGCATGAGAGAAAGTCATGACGAGGAAAGGATGACATCCAGTTTCTAGTGTGGTTCTCTCAATGGATGGTGTTCTGTCAGTTACCTCTGTGATGATGCTGCATAACCAATAAGCCCACAGTCTCAGTGGTTCACATCAACAAAGATTTTATTTCACATCCATGAGACTGAAGGCTGGCTGCCGTTGGCTGGTCTTGAATGGACTTATCTGGGCTTGTCTGGGCCAGACTTCTGATTGGGTTCAGGATGTTCCACATGACCTCATTCTGGAGCCTAAGCCAAAGGGCAGTAACTATCTGGTGGAAAATCACGGGAGGGAAGATCATGAAAGCATCTTTAAAATCTCGTCTTGCATCACATCCAGGACAGAGGTAAATCAAGGCCACCAGAGGAAAGAGGAGATAAGGTCACTAGGGGCTGAGGGCTGGGGCTGCTGGCTGGAATATCTGTCTGGGTTTCCTCTTATCCCTAGGCCAACTGAGGTCACAGTTGTGATGTATTTCTCAAGTCTTTAAAAGGATGCCAGGGAACAGAAATGTGGTTATCAGAAATAGGTACAATAAAAGTCTTTGTCCCTCCAATAAATATTGGATGCACATCCACTATGTGCCAGATGAACCATTTCCTCCTGTGAGGTAGGCATGGCAGCTGGAATCAAGGCCTAAGTTTAAAGCTGTGTCATGGAAAATAGGTTTCTGGTGTCCTAAGGGTTAGTTGTACCATCAAATAGAATTTCCATGGGAATTTCAGAATAATCAATTATGTACACTTTATGAATTTAAAATTGTAGTTGGCTAAAATAGAGACCTGAAAAATAGTGGCTTAAATCCCCAAGTATTTATTCTCTAATTTGTTAGGAAGTTTGGAAATAGGCAATCCAGGGCAGGACCCAAGCTTGTTATGTCTTTCTGCTCCATTGTCTGCAGCTTGTAGCTTCTACCCTCAGACTGACCTTGTGGTCCAATATAGCTGCTGGAGCTCCAGCCATTCGATGAGATATAGGCTAGAAGAAGGAGGTAAGGCAAAAGGGGTATTTTTCTCAATTGAGACAGGTTTCTCTAAAGCAGGCTTCCTGGCAACCCCACACAACATTAAGACTTACATCTCACTAGTCACATGCCCACACTAGCTGCAAGAGAGATTGGGAAAATTGGTTTTAGCTAGATACATTGCTTCCCTGAGTAAAGTCAACTTTCTGTTATCAAGCCACAAAGGGAAAATAAATATTAAGGGGCAGCCAGTAGTTTCTACCACACCCTCTGTGTGTGAGTGTGTGTGTGTGTGTGTGTGTGTCTGTGTGTGTTCCCTCAGAGGGACAGAATTTAGCAGAAAGAACCCTGTATTAAACTCAAGACCCATGGACTTATTTTCCTATTTCTCTATTACTGGCAACATCAACAGGGCAAAGTCATATAATCTCTCTGAGGCTTCAGGTTCCTCTTCTGCAAAATGTACTATTGATCATCTTTCTTTCCAGTGTTATCAAAATAACCAAATAGGACCAAGAACTCTATGAATTTTAACATGATATTAAAAAATTAATAATAAATACCTGTTTGGACTAGAAGAGCCCTTTGACCCACTGCTGTCCCCACCAAGCAGGCTGTTGTGCTCTCCCGGAGCATAGCTGGAGGGTAGGAGTGGGGCAAGACTAAGTATGTGGATGGAGTTGGCCCTGTTGAGGCAGATGGTATCCTAATTCCTTATGGACAGTAAGTACCTTAGGAGAATGTTTACTTGTGGATGGTTAGTCTTGATCCAGTGGTTTCCAACTGCTCCAGTTGACTATGCTGTATAATAGGCACTAACCCCAAAGCCTACTGGCTTAAAACAATGATTTGTCATCTTTCTGGTTGACTGGGCTCAGCAGGGCAGTTTTCACTTAGAGTCTCTCATATATTTACCGTTGGATGTCAGTGGGGGTTGCAGTCATCTGAAGGCTCAACTGGGCTGGACCTTCAGGGAGGGCCTCCCAACATGGTCAGCAGTTGATGCTAGGAGAGTAGCTGAGCTATACACTCAACCCCTCTTCATGTGGTCTCTGCACATGGCTTTGGCTTCATTGCATAACAGCTGGGGTCTGAGCAGGAATGTTCCAAGAGCAAATCTTTCAAAAGGAAGAGAGCAGAAACTGTCTCTTCTCTTATAAGCTAGACTAGAACTGGCACTTGTCACTTCTGCCCAGATTCAAGAAGGTAGAAAACACACTCCCTTTCTTTATGGGGCAATAGCATGCCTGTTGGGAAGGGTGGGAACTGATGGCAACATCTTAGAGACTGGCTACCACATCTACCTTGGCTGAACATTGAAATCCCCTGAGTGATTTCACCTGAGTGATAAAACAAAGGCCAGGTGCATCCCCAGAGACTGCAGCGATTGATGATCTGGAGTGTGGCCTGGTTATTATGATGTCTCAAAGCTCCAAAGGTGATTCCAATGTGCAGTCAAGGTTTAGATCCACTGGCTTACCCCAATACCACCCTCTCCCCCGCCCCCTGCAAAAAAGACCCAGACCCAGGAAGGGAAAGAACTCAAGGCTTAGTCCATGAGACCCAGGAGGTTCTTAATCAGACATTCAGTATGCTCTGCTCCACCCCGTCCCCTTGCTGGTTTGGTCCCATGGGACTTTCTGCATCTAGATAGCTCCTGTGGTTGGGGAATAGAACAACGTGGAAGCCAAGGTGGAAAGAGTTATTAAATGTGGGTGGGGACGGTAGAGTTCATAAAACTGCCTGGATGTCTCCTTAATCCCAGGCTTTTGATCTGTAGTTGCTAGTTTGGCCAGTTTTTCCCATTGCTTTGACCAGGAATTTTGTGTCAGAACACAAGTTCCAACAAAAATGCCAGAAATCCCATTTTAAGAGCATTTTGAATCAATCAGACTACAAATAGTTAACATACCTTTCCCCCAAATGGGCAATACCTAAAGGAAGGTTTCAAATACCTTCATTTCAGGAGCATGCTTATGAATATTCATGTTCTGCCTGCTGGCGGTTTCACACATTAGAAAATACTATTTATTCCTAAGGCTAATGAGCTCTTAAATTTCCTTTGTGCTGGGGAAAGAGGTTTTATTTTTCTGGGTAGTTTATTTTCGGTGTCTGTCCATTTTCTGGAAGGGCCCTTTCCTTTAAAACTCTGGGCACATTTCAAGAGCAGAGTGGAATTGTAAATAATTTCCCACACAGAGAAGCCCATCAGCCTGGTGATAACATTAACGAAGGCTGCACAAAGTGGTTGGGAGGCAAGAGGATGAGAAGTTAGCTGTGAGCTCAGTTCCCAGGAAGATTCATGTCTAATGGGGCAACATAATCAACACCCCTGTGAAATGCATAAAACCATGCAACGAAAGACAGTTGCAGAAAAGTGAATGTGGACAGTACATAATTGTCATCTAAGGCTCTCGGGCATTAAATGAACCTTATAAAATATCTTGTCTAGTTACCTATCATACATTGGAGCTTCCCTGTTACACTTCTGCTGAAATGGCTCAGAAGAGGGGAACTGTTTCCTCTCTCTCATCTTTGTCCAGTCTGGTGGTTTGATAGGCCTTCCTTACATTTCCATCCACATACTCTCTCTACACCTGCCACCCTGTACCATGAACAACTCACTCATTGGCTTTTGGCTCCATTCCTGTCCTCAGCGATCTGCTCTCCACCAAAGGGGCTGGAACCCTGCATTTCCCAGGTTATCTTGCCAGCTGGCTTCTGCTTAGGCTTAGCCAATGGGAGGCACTGGAGAGATACTGGAAGGCAGAAGAAGGGGAAGCTAATCTTGTTCTCTCTGTTTCAGACTGACCCTCCAGCAGAAGCAGCAATGAATACAAGTCCCTGGGTTCCTGCTCTGGCAGCTCCAGCAGTCTAGTGACTGATGGCTCTGCATATTCTATTTTTCCTGTTGCTCTTCTAGCCCCAAGGTTCACTGTGACTTCCTACAGTTATTAATCTTTGGGTATCCTTACCTTTCCAACTCTCTCAATACTTTTGTAACCAGTTCCCTACATTCAATTCCTTCTATTTGAGGTATCTAAGAGGTTCCTATTTCCCTGACGGGACACTGATTGACATACTATTAGGGAATTTCTAGAGTTGTATAAAGATTTATATATCTTCCAGGTAACAGCAAATATTTGAGCATGGCTATACTGTTCTCTTCCAGTTTTATCTTTATCACATCACATTTCCTCAGCCCTGCATCAAATGTCTCTTCTCTTATCTTGTGGCTTCCAGGTCTGCCTCCATCCCAGCTACTTTCTTCTGAGCTCACTTCATCTGGCTACTGCTTGTTTCAAGTGGCACCCACAGTTGGATGGGCCCCAGCCATGATCGATCCAGGATAAGGACAAGGGAACTTTCACCTTCCTCCACCTTCACACTAGCCTTCTGGGATTAACCTATTGTCTTAGTTCATTTGGGACTTCCATGCCATGGGCTAGGTGGCTTAAACCACAGACATTTATTTTTTTGTGGTTCTGGAGGATGGGAAGTCCAAGATCAAGCTGCCAGTCAACTTGGTTGAGGGCTCCCTTAGTTTACAGAGGGACCACCTTCTTGCTGTGTCCTCACATGGTGGAGAGAGAGATCTCTTGTCTCCTCTTCTTTTTATAATGGTATGACCTAATCTAACCCAAATGACTTCCTAAAGGCCTTACCTCCAAGTATCATTGCATTGGGGATTAGGAATCAACATATGAATTTGGAGGGACACAGATATTTAGTACATAGCACCTGTGATGCTGCTGGAAGTCAGCAGGCACACCACATTGCTGACACTTGAAGCTACCCCATATGTCTTTGTCAGTGTTTTTTGTTGTTGTTGTTTTGTTTTGTTTTGTTTTGAGAAAGAGTTTTGCTCTGTCACCCAAGTTGGGGTGCAGTGGCGCCATCTTGGCTCATGAGTAGTTGGGATTACAGGTGCCTGCCACCACGCTTGGCTAATTTTTGTATTTTCAGTAGAGATGGGGTTTCACCATGTTGGCCAGGCTGGTCTCAGACTCTTGACCTCAAGCAATCTGCCTGCCTTGGCTTCCCAAAGTGCTGGGATTACAGGCGTTAGCCACTAATCCAGCCCATCAGTGTGTCAGTGTGTTCTTGATAAGCCTTTGCTTGTCCATCTTATGCTTGTGTTGTTGTTTTTGTTTTCCTTTTGGGCCCTAGCTCCAGGCTGTTACACTAACTCCCACTGGCCTGCAGCAGGATCCTTCAGTTCACTGCTCTGCAGAGTTTATTGAGGCTCTTCATTCTGTTGCTCAGCACACTTGCTACTCTCCGTGGTTTCCTGTCTACTGCATATTTGCCGAGAACGACCTTTACCTTATTATCTCAGTCACTGATTTAAAATGATTGAACAGAACCTGGCATTCCATAAGTTGCCCACTCAACATTCATTGCCCATTTCATTCACTTCGCTGACTAAACCCTGATTTGGGGGTGGGGGAGTGGGCAGTGAGCTCAACTTCCAAAGATGTAACTGCCCTGCTGCACTTTGCAGATGCTCACTGTTTCAACTCCTCCAGGGCAGCTGGAGGCAGGGGTGGGGCAGGTAACTCAGGTGTGGTCAAGAGGAAGTCTCCTGGGGAATTTCTGGCAAGATTTTCCCTCCTTGATAAAAAGAAGAGCTGTCTTACTTTGTACCCACCCAAGCATTCCCTGAAACAAGAATTATAGGGTAAGTAGTTTTCTGGGAACATAATCCCAGGAAAACACTAGCAAGGGAGTAGGGAAGTGAGACAGGGAAGGAAAAATATTTAACAAAGCGTGCATTATAGAGCAGGTTTTACTGTGGAGAACTAATCTTAATAATGCAGGGACATTTTTGGAAAAGGTGTAAGTCACATGCCTTGTGGTTATCCCTTGGAGCAATGACGGAACTAAGGTACTTTTATAGCTACTCCCCCTCAATCATTGGTTAGGACTTTCCCTGGAGGGATATGAATTTTGGGGGACACTTCTGACCTGATGTTCATGGGCAGAGCAGTTTTCTGAGGTTTTAGGGAAAAGCCCTCAGGTTAAGGCAGTTTGGAATTGACTGGAGCCTACTGAAATAATAAAATGGAGGGATAGGGGATGAGCTCCAATAGTGTCTGCTATAATGCCCCTGCCCCACTATGCTTCCTGACCTTCTATGTGGTTGTGATGTCGGGGGCTGCAGCAGCCATCTTGTGACCAGAATGTGATAAGCAAGAGGCTGACAAACCAACACACTGAGGTTGGCAGTGGAGAAATGATGGAAAAACCCAGGGTCCTTTCCCTTGTCGTTGGGCTGCTACTACAAAATCTCCTCCCACAGCCTTCTTATTTTATGAAAGAATTGTGTTTTCATTTTTTTTCAGCCAGTGTTACTTGGGCGTCCTGTTCTTTGTAGTTAAGTAAATTTCATCTGGAACAGCTCTACGGGATGAATGGATGAGAAGGTCCCAGGCAGAGTCTGCCTGAGCAGCTCACTACTCTCATAACTGAATCCTTGCACCAGGGTTTGTTTTGAGGGAACACAAATTAAAACACACGCTTGATAAGACCTTTAAATAAGAAACAGATGGATGGGTCCCTGAATGGAAACCCGGATGGGTAAAGCTTCAATCTCTCCATGTTAAGTAATTGATTAAATTCTTATCCCTTGAGGCTAGTATCTATTTTGGGTTTTCCTAGATTCCCTTCTTTTACCTTCTGACTCCACATTAGAAAGCCACTTGACACTAATTGTTGACTTCTCAGCTCTTCTGTCTGCTGTTCTGCAAATGTTCAAAGGTCACTAATACAGTCTGGGCTAATTTATTAATAGTTGTAGCTATTTTTGCTTCTACTAGCTGCTGCTTAGCTCTGTGCAGTCCTGGAAATTAAGTGACATTGTTTTCCTTTCCTGCCCATCAGTAGAGAGCTGGTGCAGGACGAAAGCAGTTATGCCGAACAGCGTGGCTTTTTCAGGAAAAGAAATAATTCCAAGTAGGCACAACTGAAATGTCTTTTTTTGGTCAGGACCCTTTTGGTTGCAAGTGACAGAAATGCAACTCAAATAAGCATAAAGGGAATGTGTTTGTGTTGACTCTAGTAACCCACCAGATTCCAAAGTCATAGCTGGATTCAGTGGCTCTGGTGATATGGGCTCTCTCTCTCATCTCATCTTACCTCTATTTACCTTCATTCTGCATGCAAGCTCTGTTCACGTGGCAGACAAAATGCCAGGCATTCGCACTCCCACCCTCCCAGTGAATAACCCAGGTGTACAAGCTTCATTTACGGTCTCTCCCATATCGACATCAGTGTTTGATGTGGTGGAGTTGGGTGTCATGATTTTCAAACCCACCAGGACTGTGTCATGAATGGGAGCTCCCCAGAGGAACCAGCAGAAGAGGAATAGAAAAGCAGCCTGGAAAGACAGTTGCTTGGCTGCTATTAGCCCTGTCAGCTTCCTGCTCATTGACAGGGATAGTTCCTGTATTGCATTATTGGATGCCCCGTAGCTGCTGGCAGCTTTAACCTTCTCATCCTCTTCCATGGTGTTGGGATGGGGGACACACGCATGTTCTTGCTTCCTTTCCAGCCACTCCCTTTCCTAAATCTAAATGTATCTCTGACCTAGATGCAGTGGTACATGCCTGTGATCCCAGCAACTTGAGAGGCTGACGCAAGAAGATCACTGGAGGCTAGGAATTCAAGACCTGACAGGGCAACATAGTGAGGCCCCATCTCTAAAAAATAAAAATTACAATTAAACGTATCTCAGGATGCCCCTGACACAAAGACTTGAGCTGAGGTCATTTATTTGAGAGATGACCCCAGGATGCACTGGGAGGGAAGAAGTGGGGCAGGGAAGGAAAGAAAATCAAGAAAGGGGTGTGTTAGTGAGAGAGGAAATAGGGCTCAGGTATCCCTGTGGGCCTTCTAAGACACTGTATAAAGTTTTATCAAACCAAACTATCCCTCAAAACTGCACACAGAAAGGCAAGGACACAAGAGTCCTTTTCACCACTTCCTAGCAGCCCTCCTTGCTTGGAGCATGACCCTAGGAGCAGTCTTGGCCTGGTTTCTCTAGCCTGTGCTGAGTGTGAGCTGAACACTCTGGGGTGGGAGGTACTGGGGCAGGGGCATAGAGAACACCTAAGAGATAGATGTAGGTGCTGGAAAGAGCCCTTGGCATGGCCTGGACTGCCAACTGCAGCTGTAAGTGACCTCCAGAGTGGGCCTGGGCATGTGGGCTTTGGCTGTCATCTGTTATTTAACTGAGTGTTGCAACAGCCCATGAGGTAAGCATTACTCCATTTAAGAGCTAAGTAACTGACGCCCAAGCAATTTCAAAGCTCTGCTACCAGACGTACTCTAACAGTAGAAAGTCTGATTTTTTAAAATGACCTAGTTTACAGAGTCCAGGGTTTTAAAAGTTTCTTCCAAAACCTCAACCTGCATCCTGTTTTCAGAGTTGTTACTGCAGTTGCTTATTAACCAAGATTAATAAAGACCATGGCAGTTATTATCTGATAGTCACAACTGTTGAGAATCTTAGGAAATAGACACATGGGTGAGAAATACCAGAGCTTGATGCTTGATTGGCATTAGCCTTATGGGGCTCATGAGATAGTGACCGTGGTGTTTGCAAAGCATTTCTTGCTGAAAAAGGGAAGCTAGAGCTTAATGCTGGGGCTACTTCATGCCCGACCATGACCAGGATCTGTCAGGCAGTTCTCTCTGAAGCCAGTCTCCTAATTTTTCAGACATCACAAATGTGACCTTTTTTTTTTTTATAGTTGTGAAAGCCCCCAAAACATCAGTTCTCCCAGATCAAGGACTGGCTGGGGCCCTGGCTTCTGGTCCTTTGCTCTCCAGGGACCATGGTGAATTATTTGGCTTAGATGTGTGGCGATGAGGCAATGGAATAAATGCAACTTTCCATTTTGCCGCAGAGTATCATGAACAAGCCAGCTGACAAGCAACTCCCTGGCCAGTTCTGTGGCCTTGGGCAAATCGCTTAACCTCTCTGGGATCCAGCTGTTTGTATGTGAAATGAAAGTGTTTGGTTAATCAAGCAGGTAATCTGGGGCACTGGTGCTGCCACTCCTCTCTCCCTGCCCACGGCATAGGGTACTATTATGGCACTTCCCGTCCAAACTAGACGTTGGCCTCAGAATCCTCAGCACAGCAAATCAGGGAATCATCACTGAGCACTCAGAGTTGGCAGGTGGGTTTGAAACCTGTCTGCCCTCCCTGGCCTGGATGATCTCTGAAGTTCCTTTAATTCTAACTTGTTGGATTCTGGGAACATGTAAACCAGGGGTCTGCAAACTACACCCAAAGGTCAAAGCTGGCCCTCTGCCTGTTTGTGTAAATAAAGTTTTATTAGAACACTGCCATTCAAAGGCCCATTCATTTATGCATTGTCTATGGCTGCTTTCATGCTGCAATGGTGGAATTGGGTAGTTGTAATAGAGACCATATGGCCTGTAAGGTCTAAAATATTTTCTTTCAGGTCCTTAATAGAAAAGGTTTTGCCACCTTGTGATTAAATTTCCCTCCTTCCCTCCGTCTTGTCTTCCAGGTCATGAGGGAAATTCCTCTTTGTCCCTGAGGGGCCTGTGTGGCTGAGCAATGCTCCAAGTGCCTGTGGGCCTTCTGCATCCCTAAGTCAGGAGAAAAGCAGGAGAAAAGCCAGTAGGAAAATACAAGGAATGAAGACATTGTGACAGAGATAGAGGTAGGGGGAGGCAGACGGGTGGGGAGCCAGGGTTCTCAAAGAAAAGGTCAAGGGGCACCCAGAGGAGAGGACCAAGGCATCCTTTTGTGCTGTCACTGAATGGCCACAGTGGTACTTAGAGACCTCCGCCAGCCAGCCTATCCTGGCATCCAGTTGGGGGCTGAGCCACCTTGTTTGGTTCTGTGCTCCAAGAACCCTGGCATGGCTGGCTGCCTGCTGGCTTCCACCAGTAGTTTGGCATGAAAAGTGCTGGCTTGGGGCCTTTTTTCGTGAAGAACAATTGCCTTTTCCTGGTCTGTGGACAACCACTGCTGCCTGCCTGGACATTGGCAGGAATGTTAAATTGCACCCTTGATGGCTGCCCTAGAAGCTGGGGTCTAGGCAATGTCCCTACAGCTATGTATGCTGGGCTACCACATCCATTTTCTCTCTGTGGGGTCAAAATCCAGTGCCTCAGCAATGAATGCTGCAGTGTCTTATATGAATTATTGGTGAATGTAATGAACTGTACACCCTCATCTCTTCTCCCACTTCCAGGTCCACTGGGGTCTTTTTCCAAGGTCTGTGTGCTTTGCTGTGAATGGCTCACCCCCGAGACCTTCAGGGACCTGCCCTTGGGCACTGGGGCTTCCGGGCAGCCCGTGGCCACAACTAGTGGTCATGTGGACAAAGGCCCAGCTCCTTTGCTGTCACGCCCTCCAGGGCTCCCTGCAGGATTAGGCACTGGGACTTTGTCAAGCTCAGGTGCATATAATTCAGGGCAACTCCAAGCCCTGATTCAGGGGCTTTATTTATAATAGATTCAGACTGTGTATTACTTACATAGACAATGACGAGTAAGCCAAAGGTACCAGTGCCCCAGGTCCTCATTGGGCATATCAGAAAGGAGGGCACCCAAACAAGAGAGGCCGGGTGACTGTCATGTGAGCTGGGGGATGCCACTTGGCTGAGATGCCAATTCTAGACAGGCTGAGTGGAGGCGGGACAGGGAGCCCCATCACTCAGCAGAACCCAGAAGGGATGACAAACAGACCCACGGCGGCTCTCTAGGGGCTGGGAGGCGATGGGGAGATGGCCTGGAACTCTGCAGCCTCTGCCTCTCACCCACTTCTGATCCAGGAGGACCACAAAGCATTCCTCCAGCACTCAGCGTATTCAATTCCTGTTGCTGCTGCAACCAACCATCACAGATTAGTGGCTTAACACAAAGTTATCTTACAGTGCTGGAGGTCAGAAGTCCAAAATGGGCTTCCCTGGGCTAAAATCAACGTGTCAGCAAGGCTGGTTCCTTCTGAAGGCTCTAGGGGAGAATCCTTTTTTTGCCTTTTCCAGTTTCTAGAGGACGCCTGCATTCCTTGGCTCATGGCCCCAGCAAGCGCGTCCCTCCAACCTCTGCTTCTGTCTTCACATCTCCCTCTCACTGCCCCTTGTGATTATATTGGGCCCATCTGGGAAATCCAGGAAAATCTCCCCATCTCAACATCTTTAATTTACTCACATCCTTTTTGCTTATAAGGTAACATATTCACAGATTCCATGGATTAAGACACAGATGTAGGGGTGAGGGGCATTATTTCACTCACCACATTCAGATTGGCCGTGGGTCAAGCTCAGCTGAAACGGACGCCTCTTTAACCCCTTCCCTCTCCCCGTCCTGCTTCTCTCCTGCCCAAACTGGTTTCCCTTGAGGGTGCTTCCTTCATAAACATCCGCATGGAGTCTTAGGAACCTGCCCTGAGACAGTGGGGGTCCCCATGTGCAGGAAAGGATAACTTAAGTGGCTGGTGCTTCCTCTACGCCCCTTACCTAGGATTGCAGGCTACGAGTCCAGCTCCTCCCTTAATTACGGAGAAGCCTGGATGAAATTTCTGAGGGTTTAGGTAAGGCTGACTCTGAGGGAGGGGAGGTTGAGTGGAAGTGTCTCAGACCCCTGTGCAGTCTAAGGAAGACTCAGCAGGGCTTTCGGGGAGCTCCATGTCTCCCAGAAGTGAGCCTGCCTTAGTATCCCCACCATGTTTGGTCACTGGCAGGTGCAGCATGTGGCACAGCCTCTGTGCAAATGTGGTGTCCTTACACTCCCTGAACTTGGAAGCCTCATGGCTTCTGCAGAATGGTGGGGTAAATAGGACATAGAATTTGAACTTCATCACTGGTAGGCTGGGAAACTCCTAAGAGGATTTAAGCAGAGGGATGACATGACACAGCCGGATTGACCATATTGAATGGTCACTCTGGTTGCAGAGGGGAGAATGGATGTGGTGGGGCCTGAGAGGGGGCAGGAAGGCCAGAGGGGAGGCTAAGCCATTGTCCAGGGGACAGGTGAAGGTAATGGGCCTGCACCACTCGTGTTCTCAGGATCCCAGAAGGAATGCTCTCGGGGAGCAGAGCAGAGATCTCAGCTCAGCTGCCCGCCTCACCTCCTGGGTTCCCAAATCCCACAGGGTCTGCCGTTTCCTACCCCTCCCACCTCCTTCCCCATGTCCTTCCCCCTTGACCACGCCCTTCATGCTTCACCCGAGGCACACCCTGCCCTGGCATTTCCTAAATCCTTCCATACTCTGCGTTTCTACTCCCAGTTCTCTCCCCAAAGAACAGATTGCCCCTGTTTTCCAAAACTCTCCTGCATCACTTGTTAGAAGTGCAGATTCTGTTAGCCAGGCATGGTGGTGCATACCTGTAGTTTCACTTACTCCAGAAGCTGAGGTGAGAGAATCACTTAGCCCAGGAGTTGGAGGCTGCAGTGAGCTGTCACCATGCCACTGCAATCCAGCCTGGGCAACAGAGTGGGACATTGTCTCTTAAAAACACACACACACAGAAAAACCCCAAAGCATGGATTCTGGAGTCCCACTGCTGATCTACTGAATCAGATACTCTGGGCAGAGGTTGGAGGAGCAGCAATTTGTGTTTTAAAAAGCCCCTCCTCCACCTCCCGCCGGGCCCAAGGGATCCTGATGCGGCTCAAGTTTGAGAACTCCTGTTGTACACATCCTGGAATCATCTGGGTAATTCTTCTAAAAATCTCATTACCTGGGTCCCAACCCAGACCAATCCAATCAGGATCTCTGGTAGGACCCGGCTTCAATGCTTTTTCGAGCTTCTCAAGTGATTCCGATGTGCAGCCAAGATTGAGAGCTGCTGTATCTGTGGCGAGTGGCCCGTGTGTGTGGCCCACACACAATCCATTCCACAGACATCCGTCGAGCCCTGACAACATGCTCCACATGGAGTCAGGTGGGCCATGCGAATGCAGAGCTGTGCCTCCCTGGGGTTTTGGTGTGCAGACAAGGGACTGCAACTCTGTGTGCATTGCCATCTGTGCGGAGGGAGAAAAGGTGTGGGAGGAGAACAGTACCCAAGACAGGCTTTTAAGAGAAGCCATTAAAAGTTGAGGAAGTTGGGCTGGGCGAGGTGGTTCATGCCTGTAATCCCAGCACTTTGGGAGGCCGAGGCCGGCAGATCAAGAGGTCAGGAGTTCGAGACTAGCCTGACCAACATGGTGAAACCCCTTCTCTACTAAAAATACAAAAAATTAGCCGGGCATGGTGTCACTCCCCTGTAATACCAGCTACTCAAGAGACTGAGGCAGAAGAATCGCTTGAACCTGGGAGGCGGAGGTTGCAGTGAGCTGAGATTGTGCCATTGCACTCCAGCTTGGGTGACAGAGTGACACTCCATCTAAAAGAAAAAAAAAAATTGAGGAAGTTGCAGCTTCTGAGAGGTCGGCATCCTCACGTCCTGCCTTCCCATTTGGGAATGCAGGATGTCAGCCTGACTCTGAGTGCTTAGGATGGGTCCAGTAACTATCTGGATAACCCCAAATCATGAACCTGAATGTGGCTCTCTGGTTCATAACCTACAATCACACTGTCCCCTGACCACTTGCATGCTGAGCACACTTCTAAGAGTTGGGGATTAGGGCCTGGGAGATACGTCAGGAATTTGCTATCATGCCCACTAGAGGGGAATCCCCTGTGCCCTGTGCCACTGGCAGAGAGGGGAGCATGGTGGGTGACCACTCACATCTCCAGGCTATCGGAAGGCTGCTGTGGGACTCTCCTGATTTCTGGAGGCAGAGCTCAGAGTAGTCTCTTTGTCCAAGTCCCTCTATTAGGAAAGGTCATTTATATCTGGAAAAACTGTGAGGCAATGAAACTCTGGAACAAAAATTATGCAGGCCCCTGGGCACTTGTGTTCTCCCAGTTCCTTCCTAATGGCTTCGTTTTTGCCAGGAGGCTTTTCCAGGGAGGGTGCCGGGTGGCCGAATCTTGAGTGCTGAGAGCTATGATTTTGTGGGGAAGCCCAGCTGTGCATGTGTTCTTGAAAAAAGAAGCGCGTTGAGGCAGAATTCTTGTTTGGGTTTTGGCAACATCAGCCCAAACAGGATTTGCATCCTTTCTTGTAGAGGAGCTCAGAGCTGTGGTAAAATTACTCCTTGTGGCCTCCAGGTCAGATATGGCGTCAGCAGGAGCTGTGGCCTGGGCTGGGCAACAGAGGCCTCCTGTTTGGTGGCCAGGCTGAGGCTTGGAGTGCTCTGATGGAAGGGGAGTTGGCAAGGGTCGGAGGCCTTTCCTGCAAATTTGGGTGGGTACCTTAGTTGGATTCCTCAAAAGCGGAGCTGAGCAAGAACTTAGATGCAGGTGGTTTATCTGGGTGGGATCCCAGAAGGCAAGGGTGCGGTGTGGGAAGGCTGAGAGGGGGAGGATGCTTCCTTGAGATGCTTCATGAGGTGGGCATGGCAGCTCCATCCACAGAGGAATCATGTAGAATTCTCCCACTAGAAGGGTGTCACCTCCCAGAATTGTGCCTGTGTGTGGACTTTGCTGCCTCTCAAGGCTGCAGGAAAACCCCACAATGGGAGAGCAGAGAGATGCTCCAGCACAGCTGAGAAGGGATGTGGGCCGTGCACACGCACTCACCCCCCACAGCCAGGCCGAAATCAGGGGGTGAAAGGGCCAGGGCCAGGTGCCAGAGCATCAATCACAATGGTCAGATATGCTGGTTCTTACTCAGGCCCAAGACCAAATCTCAGTGGTACCATGTGCTATCTCTGTGGCTCTGGGCAGCTTTTTTACCTTGGAAAACCTCAGTTTCCCCATCTGTAAAATGGAGTTGATAACACTGCTTCTCTCCTGGGGTTGATGTGGGAAGTCAAAGAGAATATTCAGACAGTTGTATATCTACATACAAAAGAATAAAGCTGCACCCCTACCTCACACCATGTGCAAAAAAAATTTACTCAAAATGAACCAACCATAAGACTCTCAGAAGAAAACATAGGAAATCTTTGACCTTAGATTTAGCAATAAATTCTTAGATATGACACTAAAGCACGTGTGACAAAAGAAAAGCTGGATAAATTGGGCTTCAAAATTAAACATTTTTGTGCATCAAAGGACATTCTCTAGAAATTGAAAAGACAGCTTACAACATAAGAGAGAGTATTTGCAAGTCATATTTTTGATAAGAGTCTGGTATTCAGAATACGTAAAGAATTCTTTTTTTTTTTCTTTTTTCTTTTGAGACAGAGTCTCTCTCACTCTGTTGCCCAGGCTGGAGTGCAGTGGCATGATCTTGGCTCACAGCAACCTCCGCCTCCCGGGTTCACGCCATTCTCCTGCCTCAGCCTCCCGAGTAGCTGGAACTACAGGTGCACACCACCACGCCCAGCTAATTTTTTTTTGTTGTTGTATTTTTAGTAGAGACGGGGTTTCACCATGTTAGCCAGGTTGATATCCTGACCTCGTGATCCACCTGCCTCGGCCCCCCAAAGTGCTGGGATTGCAGGCATGAGCCACTGTACCCAGCCCAGAATATGTAAAGAACTCTTACAACTCAATAACAAAAGGACAAACAGCCTGATTTCGAAAAGGGCTTAGGTAAACTAATCAAATAGACATTTCTCCAGAGAAGATATAGAAATGGCCAGCAAGCACATGAAAAGATGCTCAAGATTATTCATTATTAGGGAAATCCAAATCAAAACCACAGTAAGTTAGCACTTCACACCCACTAAAATGATGTTTAAAAAAAAACAGAAAACAACAAGTGTTAGCAAGGGTGTGGAGAAATTGGACCTTTTGTGTATCACTGGGGGGAGTATAGGTTAGGGCTAGTTGGAACCCAGCCTCATGGTTCCTCAAAAAGTTAAACATAGAATTATCATATGACCCAGTGATTCCAGCCTTGCGTATATACTCGAAAGAATTGAAAACTGGTGCTCAAACAAATACACCCACATGTGTGCTTATAGCAGGACTACTCACAATAGCTAAAAGGTAGAAATAGCCTAAATGTCCCTCAGTGGATGATTGGATAAACTAATTGTGGTATATCTAGAATGTTATTCAGTCATGAAAAAGAAATGAAGTACTGATACGTGCTAACATGGATGAACCTTGAAAACATTATGCTCAGTGAAAGAAGCCAGTCACATATCATACAACTTTATTTACCAAAAAAAAAAAAAAAAATGCAGAATAGGTAAAATCCATAGAGACAGAAGGCAGATTGGTGGGTCCCAGGGGCTGGAAGAGGGGGGATGGGGAAGAACTGCTTTATGGGGTACAGGGTTCCAACTAGCCCTAACTTGCTGGGAAGGCACACAGAATTGCACATTTGCCAAGCCTTACGAAAATATGAGGGTGGGGAGGGGGCAAGGTGGAGTTCTGGAATGGGGAACTTCCGGAGGGCAATGTCCCAGCTGGATGGAGATCACCTGCCGGGTTGGAATTCCTGAGAGAAAAAGTGGCAGCTTGCACCATCCCAGGGTCCTGCATTCTTCAGAAATCAGGGGAGAGTAGAAACCAGTAGGCAGCCTTCATGTGGGCTCTTAAGGGCAATGAAAATGGATTCCTAATGCCACCACTGATCGGCATTTTACGGGGAAGAGAGAGGAGCTTCTTCCCTCTTCCTGAGCTTTCTGTGCTCCTGCTGTGTGTCAGACACGGTGTCAGGCCACAGGCCCACGGAACAATACTTGTTCCTGCCAACAAGAAGTTTCCTAGAGGAGAAAAAAACATAAAGAAATGTGAACCCAATGTGTTCTGTGCAGTGATGGAGAGAAGCCAAGGACATTGGGTGTGGAGGGAGGCAAGCAGGTGTCAGTGAGAAGCATCGCAGGTTAAGGGAGCCTCGGTGGGGTGGGGTGGAGGGAAGAGGCCCTGGAAGCAGGTGGAGAGTGCGGCCCCAGGAGCAGGAGGAGAAGCCCAGGAGCTGGCTGTCATGGAGGCCATGTCCAGAAGACAGGCTGGTCTCATCCTCAGGGCCACACCGGCTGCAGCTGCGGTATGGACCGTTCCTGTGCACACGGATGGCTTCCCACCTTAAGCACCCCTGTGGCTGTCTGTTTTTCTGCCTCAGGAGTTAATATCCCTGGGAAGTGACCTTTAACTCATGGGCTCCAGACCAGTGCCTCTGCCCTGCAGCCTTTGGAGGGACAGTTCTAAGGTGCACTCTATACAGCCCCTCGGAGGGTCCCAGCAGGCTTCCAACCCCGGATGCCCACAGCAGTGCCCAGCCCAGTAACACACACTTTTTCCTGGGCTCGCTTTCCTGGCATCTTCCCAGGATCACCTCCTAAATACACTGGCTGCATGCAGGGCTTTGTCTCAGGTCTCTGCTTTAGGAGAATACAATACAAATACAAATACATCATGAAAGTAGAGGGTTTTAAGTGAAAGAGAGTGAGGGGTTGTTTCCTACAGGATGGAGCAGACGGTGAGATCAGTTCTGGAACATGGCCATTGAATTGAGTGGTGAAGAGGCCCTCAGTGGAAATTTGTTGGAGTGCTTGTGGGGTGGGCAGCCCCAGAGGGCCGAGGTGCCAGTGCAGACCCAAGAGGTGTTTTGAGAACCTTAAAGGAGAAGGGGAGGAGAGGGTCCCTGCAGTATCAGATTGTCCCTTCCCCCATGTCCCCATACCAGTTCCCATCACACACTGCCTCCTCCCCTCCACTGAGCTCTCAAGTCTCCTTTGGGGGATGCTGTTGCTTTGTACTTTTTTCCTGGAATTTTCCACGATGAGTGTTCTAGCACCCCAGAGTCTGGCATCCTGGAGAGGCTGGGTCTCTGCCTTTCTGTCGGTGCTATGGAACCATGGGCCACGGGCCCAGCTCTGTGTTTGGAAAGATTGTTGGCCCCTTTTCGAGGCCGTCTCAGACATCCACTCAGCCATCCCCAGCAGTGAAGTTTGCAGCAGCTGATGGTGGAAAAAGAGGCACAGAAAAAAAAAACAAAACTGTTTGTCCAAGGTCAGCCAGGAAGTCTGTGGTGGCCTTGAGTCTGGGATGCAGAAAACAGATCTCCCTAACTAAGCCCCACTGTGATGATCTAAGCCCACTCGCTTTCAGACAAGGAGGAGGAAAAGGAAACTCTCATTCCTTTCTGTCTGCAGGGAAATCGCATGTGGGTGCTGGCAGGGCCTGTGGAGACACCTGCGAGGAGCCAGCAGCTGCTCTGTCACGAGAGGGTGGGAAGTATCTCTGACCAGGCCTGGGCCCACTGTCAAGAGCAGACCCTGAGAACCTCTGTTCCAGGTCCCAGGGCCTCACCAATCAGCTGCAAGTTCTGGTTTTCTCCTCACCCAATGCCCATTTCAATTCCAAGTCAGGGCAGGCCATGGATTTGAAAGGAGAAGGGGAAAGGGAAGAAGAGGGATGGGAGAGGAGGAGGCCTTCCACCTGGAGGACTAGTGCCAGACTTGACACAGGGCCACACTGACTTGAGAAGGGCTGCGTGCGCACGCGTATGTGTGTGTGTGTGGAGCGTGATGTAAAAATCCCAGAGGACCAACGAGATACATCTTCCAGAAGTTATGAAGGTAAAATTTTATATTTTGAGTGTATGAGGAAGCAAGACACGCAGGCACATTAAGGTGTAGAAGGTTAAATTAACTGTAGATTTAAAAACTACAATAGGAGATTTTTTTTCTTTTTTCTTTTTTTTTTTGAGATAGAGTGTTGCTCTGTCACCCAGCCTCAAGTACAGTGATCCAATCTCAGCTCACTGCAAACTCTGCCTCCCGGGTTCAGGGGATTCTCATGCCTCAGCCTCCTGAGTAGCTGAGATTACAAGCGTGTGCCACCACATCTGGTTAATTTTTGTATTTTTAGTAGAGATGGGATTTCACCATATTGGCCAGGCTGGTCTTGAACTTCTGACCTCCAGTGATCCGCCTGCCTTGACTGGGATTATAGGCGTGAGTCACTGTGCCTGACCTACAGTAGGAGAGTCTAAGGAAGATTCTAAAATGCTGAGATCCCAGGCCTCTGGGGTTATGTATCAGCTGTCCTCTGCCACTAGGAAACGTTAGCAAAAGCGTTTGAGAAGCACCCATCTAGTCCAGTGGTGTGCTGGTAAATATTTAGCAACTAACTCTCAAAAAAAAAAAACAAAATTTCGGATTGGTGGCATTTGCCACTTCCCATAGTATAACTGCTTCCACTATGGCCAGTTTCCACCTACCAAGGTGACATCACCAAATATGGAGCTGGGAGGAGACACGCACAGTCTGCTGTCACAGGCTGGGGTGTGCCGGTCCAGCCTGTCATTGATTCCGCCCAACCTCTGCATCCTGCAGCAGGAAACACAGAGGCCCAGGGAGAGAAAACAGCCACTCCAAGGTCACTTGGGGGAACTGGTGGCAAAGTTGAGCTCCTAACTGATGCCCTACAGTTTATTCCATGTTCTCATATTGTTTGTTTTATTTGCTCTGCTCTAGAATATGAATATGTGCACATGTGTGTTTCTACTTCTTTTAGCTTTTCATTTGGCCACCCCTCTGTCAGGAGGACACTTTCTCATCTGCCCAAAGCTGGCATCTTTCTGTTTTTCAGGTCTCATTCACACATTCCCATATCATCTCCTAAAGAGGACTTCCTTGGCCTCCCTATACATCCAGTCACTCCCCATCACAGAGCCCTGTTCATTCACGGCACTTAGTGTCTAAAGTCATCTGAATGGCTTGCTTATTGCCGTCTCCTCCCTAAAGAGCAATCTCCTCCCTACCCCCCCGCCAACCCCACCATGAACAAGGAACTGTGTCTGCTTCATTGTCCTGTCAGCTCCTAGGACGGCCTGGAATAACTTCCTTTATTTCCCAAAGATTTATTGAGCACCTATTGTATGCCAGGCACTACCTTGAAACCTGGCTCCCAGAGAGGGGCTGGGTTCCACTGCTCTGGAAAGGGATGCATTTAGAGTTTCTTTCTGTAACTGTGTGTGGAGCTTGGATTGCGCTGCCTGATTCAGGAACAAGGCAGAGCAGAGAGAAGGAGCAGAGCAGAGCGAAGGGGCAGACCTGGGATAGAGAACCGCATCTATCTGGCTGCGGAGATGCCTGGGGCAGGTTACCTGGTGTTCCAATTATCTATTGTTGTGCAGCAAATCATCCCCAAAACCTGGTGGCTTAAAACCCTGCATTGTTATTTTATTTATTTTTAATATTATCTCTTGCTGTTCTGGAAAGTATTATCTGCCACACTAAGCCTGTCAGTTTTCAGCTTCTCCATAGAATTATTGTGAGGATTATATGTATGTGTGAAAGTGTGAATTTTAAAAGATGAGCTAAAGTGACGAGCTGGTTGTCTGACAGGCAGGAGGCCCCAGAGGGTGGCCATCTTCTTCCCACCCTACACACCCAAAGGCTGATAGCTTTTGCTTCCTTTTTTAACTGTTCATAAAGATCTCAGAATAAAAAAATGTTCAGGAAGTGATTGCCAAGCTTTTTTGTTAAAGTCGAGTTTTATTGAGGTGTAATTTACATATGGTAATTGCATAGTTCTGTGAGTTTTGACAAATGCTGACAGTCATGTAACCACTGCCACTATCAGGATATGAAACATCCCTGTTAACACAGAACCCCGCGACCCTTTATGGTCAACTCTTCCTTCCCAGATCCTGGCAACTGCTGAGCTGCTTTCTGTCCCCATAGTTTTGTCTTTGCTAGAATATTGCGTCGATGGAATCACATAGTATGTAGCCTTTCGGGCCTGGCATCTTTCATTTAGCATTACCCATTTTGGATTCATCCGTGTTGTTGCTGAGTAGTATTCCATGCATTCTGAACAATGCATTTATCCCAAGCTTGCTTTTCAGATATGGAAAAGCAATGATATCCAGTGTGGAACCTCAAAACATAAAACAGATGAGGACTGAGATCTGGTGAGGCCAGGAGGAGTGGAGGTCAGGTGGGGAAACATGGCCCCATGTCACAGCTCCAGAAACCTCTATAAGTCATTCAGGGGATTCCTTGAAATGTAGTTTGAAGTCCCTTGGTCTAGCCACTTGTGAATAAAGCAGGCTGTTCTCCAGCCTCTCTCAAGTTTTGAGGCCTGGTTGAGTTTTATTTTGCTGAAAGTTGTTTTCCATCCTAAGGAGACAGAGCTCAGTGAGTGAGGGAGTGTGAGGCAATGGGAGGACACGAGCATGGAGGTCAGATTGCCTTGACCTAAGCATGACATGGGCAGGTTCTGGCTCCCTTTGGGTCTCTATCTCCCCATGTGCAGAATGAGGGTTGCATTAAACTAGACTCATGTGGGGAACCCTAGGGATGGGGTGAGAAGTTGAGGACGCTGACTCTAGACCCCCATCCCATACCTCGTTTCATCCAGCCATGAGAAGGGCTCAGTCTTGTTGTCTCCAGAGCCACCATCTTGTCTAGCAATGCTGGACCAGATAAAGGACAGGGATGAGTAGCAAACAGAATGCAGGTGTGGTGCAGAAGTGAGAGGAGAGGCTATTTTTACCTTCTCCGACTGCTTAGAAGTGAAACCACCTCTGGGCCTTGCCCACTCTGGCCAGGACAATTGGAGATCATCTTATTTATTGAGTCCGGGAGTCATAACTTGTTCATCTTGCCGATGCCCCACACACGCCTATGCCTGTGAGGGCCACCAAGCAATACCGCCTTGTCCCCTGCACTTGGCAGAGTCTCTAACTGTTGAGTTTCTGTTCTTGGCCCTGGTCAGGGACGTTTGTGCATATAAAACATAGGTGTCTGGTAAGGGTGATAGCGTTCTTACTGGAATAAATAATAAATAGTGACGCCGTACAATTTAATAGCCAGTAGTATCATTTTCTCTAAAGCCCAGGGACTATCAGATTTACATCCTGTTCAGTGAGAGAAGGAACATTTAAGTTGATCTCAGACTTTTCTTGTTCGGATATCTTTTAAAAATACTCCCCACGTCATACATACTTGACACACTTGGGGTTGGGACTGCCTTCAACAAATTGTCTTCTCCTATTGTCACCCTAACCACTGATAATAACGCAATTGTCATTATACTTCCAGGTTATCCAGGTAAGAAAAACGGTGCCCTCTCTCCCTGGCTCCCACCCTGCTCAGCCCATCTCCAGATTCAAGAGCTGCAGCGTGTTTAATGCCATTCAGTGGGGCTGGTCCTGACCTCCTCATGCACTAGGCTGGTGACCCACCAGGGAAGCCTGGCTTGGTGCGGCCCCCAGAATCTCTGCCACAGATGAGAGGTTTCCACTGCTGCTGAGACATCTACCCATGCAAGACAACCCACATGACCCTTCCAGGGCCCTTCTCTGGGAAAGGCCTTTGGTCAAGTCTCATGAAGAGACATGAAGAAAGCACTTAGATGCAGCAATTCCAATAAGCGACAAAAACCCACCTGAAAAGCTGCTTTGTTTTCCCTGGATACATCTGAGATCTTCATGCTGTCATTTAGCACTGACAGTTCCCTATGCCTGGGACACTTTCCCCCCAGATTTCAGCAGGGGTCACTCCCTCAGCTCCTTCACATCTTTGCTGAGCTTCACCTCCTCATGGGGCTGACCCCGACCCCCCTATGTAATACTGCAAACTGACCACCCTTCACTTCCAATCCCCCTTACCCTGGTCTATTTATTTTCTTATAGCATGGAGCCCTTCTTTTTTTTTTTTTTTTTTTGAGACGGAGTCTCGCTCTGTCACCCAGGCTGGAGTACAGTGGCGCGATCTCGGCTCACTGCAAGCTCCGCCTCCCATGTTCACGCCATTCTCCTGCCTCAGCCTCTCCTAGTAGCTGGGACTACAGGCGCCCGCCACCACGCCTGGCTAATTTTTTGTATTTTTAGTAGAGACAGGGTTTCACTGTGATCTCGATCTCCTGACCTCGTGATCTGCCCTCCTCGGCCTCCCAAAGTGCTGGGATTACAAGCGTGAGCCACCGCGCCCGGCCAGCATGGAGCCTTTCTAACATACCAAAAGAAGTACCTATTCATTATGTTTATTATTTAATGTCTGTCTTTCCCTGCTGTAATGTAAGCTCCACAAGGCAGGGATCTGTGTTTGGTTTATCTACCTAACTGAAATGCTGAGAGCAGTGCCTGGCAAACTGTAGGTGCTCAATAAATCATGTTAAATGAACAAATGAGCAATGGAAATGTCATCCACACAACCAGCAGGTTCAGTTGCTTGGCAGATATCAACCCAATGACTACAACCAAGGAGGACTTAGCAAGGGGATGTTATTACTTGTAAGAAGTAAGGAGAACACCAGGGATAGTTCCCAAAGCAGCATCTCCCTGAGTTAGGGGCTGGGTAAGGTTTTATAAGCATAGAGTAATGAGGTGAGATCTGATTGGATCCTGCAAAGAGGTGATGCCAGGAGGCGTGATATGACTGGGTCCTGCCACGGGGTGACGCCAGAGCTCGATCTGATTGGATCCTCCATCCCAGCACTTAGGATCCCCCCTCTTCCTGAAGCCATCTGGGCATGCTCATGTTACGTGACCTGAGGGTCCCTGGCTACTGAAAAACACCTCACAACTTTGTTACATAAAAGTGAAACCAATAGGTTGGATGCAGTTCCAGAAAGAACACGGAGGTCTGAAGAGGGGTGTCTGAATTTGTATCTGTCTCCTGGGGTCTTTGTCACCTTTACACGCACCATTTGGCCTCTCTGAGTCTTGGCTTCCTCCTCTGGAAAGAGGAAATCATGGTGTGTGTACTTCACGAGGTTCTGGTAGCCACGTTAAATAAGTAAAACGAAACAGGGTATGTTCCTTTCCTAGGGCTGCTGTCACAATATGCCACAAAGCGGGTGGCCTAAGACCACAGACGTTTATGGTCTCGCAGCTCTGGAGACCAGAAGGACAAAAATCAGGGCGCCCGCAGAGCCGTGGCCTGTGTGATGCCTGTAGAGGAGAATCCTTTCCTGCCTCTCCCCGCACACGGTGCTTGCTGGCAATCGTGGGATTCCTTGGCTGGCAGCTGCATCACTCCAATCTCTGTCTCCATCGCCACATGGCTATGTTTTTGCTGTGTCTGTATCTTCTTTTTTTTATAAGAACACCAATCATATTGGATCGAGGGCCCACCCTATTCCAGTATGACCTTTGTATGAGTCTGCCTTCACACTGCTATAAAGAAATACCTGAGACTGGGTAATTTATAAAGACAAGATGTCTCATTGGCTCACAGTTCTGCAGGCTGTACGGGAAGCATGGTGGCTTCTGCTTCTGGGGAGGCCTCAGGAAACTTATAATTATAGCAGAAAGTGAAGGGGAAGCAGGCCCATCTTATGTGGCCAGAGGGAAGAGAAGAAGGGGAGAGGTGCTACACACTTTTAAACAACCAGATCTCATGATAACTCATTCACTCACTATCACAAGAGCAGCACCAAAGGGATGATGCTAAACCATTCATAAGAAACCACCCTCATGATCCAGTCACCTCCCACCAGGCCCAACCTCCTACATCGGGGATTCCAATTAGACATGATATTTGGGCAGGAACACAGACCAAACCATATCAACCTTATCTCAACTAATTGCATCTGCAACAACCCTATTTTCAAATAAGGTAGCATTCTGAGGTACTAGCGGTTAGCACTCCAACATATCTTTTTGGGGACCACAATTCAACCATAAAACAGTGAGATAAATTTTAATAATATATTTCATTTAACCCAATCTATCTGAAATATCATTTCAATGTGCAATTGATATAAAACTATTAATAAGATACTGTATCTTTTTTTTCCTTCCAGGTCTTGTAGTCAGTGTGTGTTCCACCCTCACAGCACATGGCAGTTGGACCAGCTGCATTTCACATGCCCACTGGTCACATGTGTATTGGATGGCACCGGTATCAATGGAGTTAATACAGCCATGCAAATCGGTGCAAGCTAAGACCAGTTAACAGCAGCCCAAAGAGCTACCTCAAAGCAGATGTTTCCAATCTCTGACCCTAGGCACCCCTCTACTCTCCTCAGTAGTTTCTCTGCCCACCTCTTCTCCATACTTAGGGATTTCTTTTGGGGTCCAGGGCAGTGTAAATATCCGGCCAATTCAACGTGACTTGTAGTTAGTTATTTAAATAGATGTCTGGAAAGCCCAACTGAAGGGTCACCAGACCTATGACTGAACCAGGGACGCTGAGCCAATGGGGTGAGCGCAGATCCCACTCTGGTCTCCTAAGGCCTCATTCAGGGCTTGGGCCCAAATCCTGTAGCCTGTGGGTGTGGGGAAGGCATGCTAGAAGGACATGCTTCTTAGACTCCCAGCCTCCATTGCTGGTATTCCTGGTGCCCACCTCTCATCCTCATCAGCCATACATGCCCACCCACCCACCTCTGATGCCAGGGGGCATCTTTAACTTGGGATCCCAGATGTGCAAGTTCAGACCTTGGTCCCATCTTCAAATAGAGGTGGCCCGCTGGCTGTCGGAAGCTTGGATCCTCCAGCTGGGAACCTGGGAAGGTCCACCCAGGGTCCCTTATCCCTTATACATCTCTATCAAGTCTCTCAGGGCTTCTAGTGCTTTCTAGGGCATTGCTTCATGCTTTACTGGCACCTCGTAGGATTCCTGGGCCTTCAGAGGCTGGAATGGAGGGAGGTACACAGGCAGTGAGCTTCACTTAACCTACAGAACCCAGGGCAGAAGCCCAGTCCCCTCCAGGCACACATGGAGCCTCTGTTGAAGGTGTTGCATTTCCAACCTTAATTTCTGTGTCAGCCACTCTTTACCGTGTCCCTGTGGCCTCCTATTTTCCTTTATCCCCAGCATCCTGGCTGCTCCTCTCAGTTTGGCAGGCACTGCCTTTCCTTTCCCAAGTCCTCACTGGCCTGTGTCCATCTGATCCCCGCCCTGTGTGTGCTGTAGAGGATGCCCGGCAAGGGGCCTGGGCCAAAATGCCCACATGCAGCTTAGGGCCAGATAGGGAATGGACAAGGGAAGCCTTCTATTGGATACAGGGCCCCAGAAGTGGTTCCTGAAGCAAGGATTCAAGGGCAAGGTGTTTATTTGGGATGTGGCCCTCGGAGATATTGATAGGAGTGAGACGAGGAAGGGAAAGAGGTGTCTTAGGAAGTAGGTGTTGGGGCTCAGAAACCAGTACCCCAAAATACGGCATTTTGACATGCTCAACTGAATGTTGGAAATAATGTTTAAAATTTTAAGGAAATGAACATTTATTTATTTATTTATTTTGAGACGGACTCTCGCTCTGTCTCCCAGGCTGGAGTGCAGTGGCACGATTTCTGCTCACTGCAAGCTCCGCCTCCCGCGTTCACGCCATTCTCCTGCCTCAGCCTCTCCGAGTAGCTGGGACTACAGGCGCCCGCCACTATGCCCGGCTAATTTTTTCTTTTTTTGAATTTTTTAGTAGAGACGAGGTTTCACCGTGTTAGCCAGAATGGTCTCTATCTCCTGACCTCGTGATCTGCCCGCCTCGGCCTCCCAAAGTGCTGGGGATACAGGCGTGAGCCACCGCGCCCGGCGGAAATTGAACATTTAAAACAATATGAAGAAGCCTCAAGTTCTCTCTGACCTTCCCCCTACGCCCACTGTCTCTCAAAGAAGCTGAAGTCCGTTTATCTGCCTAAGACCCAGACCCACCAATGAGAACAATTATTTTTTCCTTCCCCTCCCTCTGAGGCTTGTTCATTCTCCCTAGAAATCTCCTCAGAAGAATTCCCCATTGCCCCTCCCGCTCTGGCAGGACAGCGTATAAGCCTCTGAGCCGCCGTGGGGCTGGGGTCTCATTCTGAAGGCTCTCGTGTATATGTGTTAAATCATTTTGTCTTTTTTTTTTTTTTTTTGGAGACAGAGTCTCACACTGTTGCCCAGGCTGAAGTGCAGTGGTGTCATCTCGGCTCACTGCAGCCTCTGCCACCCGGGTTCAAGTGATCCTCTCCTGAGTAGCTGGGATTTCAGGCACACGCCACCACGCCCTGCTAATTTTTTTGTATTTTTTATAGAAACAGGGTTCTGCCATGTTGGCCAGGCTGATCTCAAACTCCTAACCTCAAGTGATCAGCCCACCTCACCCTCCCAAAGTGTTGGGCTTACAGGCATGAGCCACAGTGCCTGGCCCCTGTTCTATTATTAATCAATCTGCCTCGTGTCAGTGATTTTTCAGCAAAAAAAATCTTCAGCAAGCCTTTCGGGGGCCCAGGGTCGTGGTCCCCACACAGGTTACCACTGTGTCAAGCAGAGCTCAACTGCAGGGTAAACTCAGGGAAGCAGTGGAGCCCTCCCTCAGAATTACCCCCAAGGAGAGGGAGCTGAGGTGTTTATACACCAACTCCCATCAGTCGTGGGCTGAGGGTTGGGGGTGCAGAGCTTGATTCCCCGGCCCTTTCACTGTGCCTTGGGCATGGGCAGAGCAGCCTTCTGAGGCTTCAAAGAAAGCTTTTATGTAAAAAGACACAGACCCCAGTAGATGGAGTGCCACACCTGCCATAGCCACCTTCCAAGGAGCTCTACACACCCATCCATTGTGACCACATGTTGGGTATATCCTTGTGTTGGACCGAGTGCTAGTGGCTGGGGCTCTGATGGTGAGCAAGACAGGCAGTCCCTGCCTTCTTGGGGCTAGATCTGGCAGGAGATGAAGATACTTATACAGGTGATTGCACAACAGCACCATGGATGCTCTGAGGAGGGTGCTAGAGGAGCACCCAGGTGGAAGCAGGAAAGGCTTCTCAGAGGAAGAGATGTTGCAGCTGAGAGGTGAAGGGTGAGCTGGGAGAAGTGACGGGCAGTTGCAGGGGTTGGCTGGTGTGTTGGGAAGAGTACTGTTCCCGGTAGGGGAAATGATCTATGCAAAGGTGAGAGAGATCCCACGTGACCTATTTAGGGACCTGAAGTGGATTCTATTGGGGAGAGTGAGGTGTGGAAAAGAGGAAGGGTGGTGACAGAGGAGGCTGCAGTCAGCTCCGGAGAGGTCCTGTAAACCCTATTAAAGCATTGAGATTTTTAGCCTGAGGACAAAGGTAAGATGTTGAAGAATCCATCATGTGGGTGGCTTCCCCAGATTCATGTGTTGGAAAGATCTCTCTAATGGCCATGTAGACACTGAGGTGGGTAGGGGATGGGTGCAACAGGGGTAGTGGGGAGACCCAGCAGGAGCTGGAGGTGATGGTGGCTTGGATTGGGGACGGTAGCAGAGGCTGGAGAAAAAACGACCTTTGCCTCTCGATGGCATTTAGGGGATCCCTAATAGAGCGAGAAAAGCAGGCAGCTCTGGGCTACCTCTTCCCCTTTTCCAACCTTTACTTTTATGTTGTTTTGTTTGTTTGTTTGTTTTTTGAGACGGAGTCTCGCTCTGTCGTCAGGCTGGACTGCAGTGGTGTGATTTTGGCTCACTGCAACCTCCGCCTCCCGGGTTCAAGCAATTCTCCTGCCTCAGCCTCCCGAGTAGCTGGGATTACAGGCACACGCCACCACACCAGGCTAATTTTTGTATTTCTAGTAGAGACAGGGTTTCACCTTGTTGGCCAGGATGGACTCAATCTCTTGACCTTGTGATCCGCCCACCTCAGCCTCCCAAAGTGTACTTTTATGAGTGTACTTTTATGTTTTTACTTAACTTGTTGACTTCTTTATTGGCATATAACTTAGGGTAAAGGGCATGAATTATAAGTGGGCAGCTTGCTGGATTTTTGCATATTTTCAGCTTCCAGCAGGTTCTCTCGCGCTGCCCCCTAAACTAGCCATCGTTCTGACCTTTGTCATCATGGGGCAGTCTTGCTCGTCTTTGACCTTCAAACAAAGGAATCCCTTTGTTTGAAGGTTCCTCCGTGCTGCTGTGTGTGGCGGTAGTTTATGCTTTTTCTCATTGTGTTGTGTTCCATTGTATGAACACACACACATAATTTATGTCTCCTCCTGCTGATGGATATTTGGGTTGTTTCCTGTTTGGGGGCATGATGAGCAGTGCTGCCATGTGTATTCTTGTACATGTCTTAGGAAGCTTCTGTGCAGCACAAGCACTGGTTTCTGGTAGGCATATACCTAGGAAGAGAATTTCCAGGCTTCATTTCTAGGAAGTTCTCTTTCACCTTCCCCTATTCTTAGGCAATAGGGAAGGTTTAGGGGCAGTGGGGGATGGGCCATTCTTACGCTGAATGTGGTCTCACAGCTGGACAGTTGCCCACTTACCGGGCACGGGGTCTGTCCACAGCTGAGATGCCCACTCGCTGTCCATAAGGGGACACAGGCATTCCACTGAACTGGAAATAGCACGCTCTTGTTATTTTTAAGGCTTACCTTCTTTTTGGTTTTTCCTTTTTTCTTTTTTGGGTAACAGTCTTGAAAGAGATTCTTACAGGGAAAATAACAGAAAGCAAAGACTTCTGTTTTTGATTCATAAAATGATTTCTCCAGGGATGAATCCACTGAAACCTCCTAATTCAATGTCACTCAGAGGAGTTCATGGACATTTGTGTCCAGGAATATTAATAGCAGTAACTTAAAAAAAAAAAGCTTCTTTCATCAGGGAAGTTTGGGAGACACCCAGTTCAACAAAGTGAGTTAGGTTTTCTTACTCAGGACTTGTTGGAGCTTCGGTCAGTCTCCAAGAGGCCCCCTAGAAGCCACTTTCTCTCGGCACAGCGTTTCGTGGGCTGGAAAACCCACACTGGGAAAGCCCGTGAGGAGGAATATTTTTGAAGCATTCTTGGAACATGTATTATTGTTTTAGTCTCTGGGGCCTATTTCCTCCAAACCTGAGCCTGCAGTGGAGGTCGGGCCGGCGGGGCGTTGTTCTCTGCATGAGCTACGCAGCCCTGGGTCTCTTTTTGCATTTGGCTCCACCTGATTCCGAGCATGGGGCTGACTGATCCAAGTTCAGAGAAACCAAGTTCATACAAAACCAGGCCTCAGGGGAGTTCCCAGGAGCTGCTGGGCACCCAGACCCCTCTACAAACTGTGGAGGAGCTTCGTCCCTGCACTTGCTGTCCTTCCAGCTCCTCCCCCAGATATCTCCAGAGCCACTGCCTCACCTCCTCAGGCCTTGACCTTCTCTGTGAGGATTCTGCTGACCACCTTGAAGTCACGGCCTTGCCCCCACCCCCACCACTTTGAATTCACTTTCCCTGCTGTTTCCCCTCCTGAGCCCTTACCTGGATTTAACATACTCCATCTACTTATTTATTTATTTATTTATTTGTTTATTTATTTATTTATTTACTTGAGACAGGGTCTCACTCTGTCACTCAGGCTGGCATGCAGTGGCATGATCACGGCTCACACACAGCCTGGACCTCCCAGGCTCAGGTGATCCTCCTACCTCAGCCTCCTGAGTGGCTAGGACTACAGGTGCCCCCAACCACGCCCAGCTCAGTTTTGTATTTTTTGTAGAGATGGGGTTTTGCCATGTTGCCCAGGCTGGTCTCGAACTCCTGGGCTCAAGACATCCACCTGCCTTGGCCTCCCAAAGTGCTGGGATTACAGGCGTGAGCCACCGCGCCCAGCCTCCGTCTATTTACTTAACTTGTTGATTGCCCCCTCCTCCTCCAGCTAGAAGGCAAGAAGGGCAGGGTTTTTATCCGTCTTGCTCTGTCATACCCCAGAGCCTGGAACACTGTGCGGCACACAGTAGGTGCTCAGCAGATGCATCCAGTGTGAACGAAGTTGTGTCCACTGTGCTCTTGTGAGAATGCTTTCTTCTAATTTGTGATATTTCTGCCTAAAGAAGGTCAAGTTGCCAGCCTGACTTTGGTAGATGGGAACCACTGGTGAGGACTCCACCTGCTTCACTCAAGACAGACCTATCTGTTATGTATTCTGAGGCAGGCACTTTGCTGGGGGTGCACACAGGAAAACCACTGTGAAAATGCACACCCCAGTGAGTGCATTCAGACTGGAAAGCAGACTCTTTTATCTTTCTTTTTATTGATATTGCATTTGAAAAATACATACATACAATCAATAAAATATACAAAGTGAAGTTTCTTTCTCACCTCGAACCCCTACATTCCACTTCTCCTCTCCAGAAGCAACCTCTATTAGTTTCTTTTTTAGCTTTCCTGAGGTATTTCATGCATTTGTAAGCATTTTTTTCTTTTTTCACAGGTGATAACACACCATACATGCTCTTCAGCATGTGGCTTCTTTCGCTTAACAATATGTCTGGGAGGCACCTCCACCTCAGAGCATAAAGAGCTCTCTTTGAAAAGGCCACAGAATATTCCATTAGGTGGATATACAAGACTTAACCTGCCATTGTCCATGGGCACAAAGGTTGAATCCAGTTTTTTGTGTATTACAAGCAATGACATGTGTATACTTTTGAAAGGAGGGAAAGAAAGGAAGGAAGGAGGGAAGGCAAAGAGAAGGGAAGAAAGACAGGAAGGAAGAAAGAGAAAAAGAAGGAAGGAAGGGAAAGAAAAAAAGAGATAGAAAAGGGAGGAGGGAGGGAGGGAAAGCAAGCCACCAACGTGGTTCAGAATTTGACAAATGTTTATTGGCACATATTTTAAGTGCCAGGCCTGTGGTTAAACTCTGGGCAGCTCCTGCCCTTGGAGCCAGTCTGACAGTGAATCTCGAAGTCCTGCCGCTTTTTTCTCTCCACAGAAATTCCTCATGGCTTCTCCTGGGGAGGGGGGCGGCGAAGGGGAAAGTAGGGAAGAGGCTCTGCTTAGCTTTGAACTGCACTCAGGGCACGGTTTTATGTGGACGCACTCAACCGCAAGCACGGTGGCTGACTATCACAAATGTACATTCGGGCAGCCTGAGGGTTATGAGTTTGTCATGATGTATTTAGAACGAGCCCTTTAGTGGTGCCCCGAGCCAGAGAGTAAATAGCTGCTTACACGGGCATTTAAAGCCAACATAGAAAGAGGCTGTAATTGCAGTGCTCAGGAAATGCCATACTTGAGAGCTTTTCTAAAATGACATGCTATTTGACCCAATATTTTCCAGAATGCAGAGGCTTCTTTGATCTTTACAGTACTGCTCCCTTGTACAATGACTGGCTCACAGCAGCACTCCGGATGAACACGCCCTGCCAGGGATAGAGCTGGTAACTGGGAGGACTTGGGCTGAGAGCTGGTGGACCAGATCTTGGGTTGAATTCTCCCAGAAGTAGAGAAGGATGGAGTTCAGAAGACTGTTTGGAAACCCACTTCTGAAAGCTCCCCTGGGGAGTGGGGAAGGGAGACAAACCTGTTCAGAGTATTGATGGGCAGTTAGCACCATGGACAAGCAGGACTCAACACTGTGGGGGCCCTGGGAGACGGCAGGGACATGCGTCACTGCAGCCCACCTGAGGGGCAAGGAAGCTGGAGTATTTATTCCACCAACATCCATTCCTCATTGGCCAGAGTTGTCTTGGGAGGGAGTAGGGGGTTGAGTCTCCAGTCAGCCCTGCTTAAAGCTGGGGAGAGAAGCTGTTGGGTTGGCCTCCACAGAATTTCTATAGAAAAATCTCCCAATTGCTAAGTGTTGGCAGATGATCCCCAATTTTCTTTTCCTTTTTTTTTTTTTTCTTTTTTTTTGAGCTCACTCTGTCACCCAGGCTGGAGTGCAGTGGTGTGATCATGGCTCACTGCAGCCTCAACTTCCTGGCCCAAGCAATCCTCCTGCCTCAGCCTCCTAAGTAGCTGGGACCACAGGCATACACCACCACGCCCAGCTAATTTTTAAATTTTTTGTTGAGATGGGGTCTCCATATGTTGCCCAGGCTGGTCTCTAATTCCTGGACTCAATCAAGCACTCCTCCTGCCGTGGCCAAGGTGGGCAGATCGCTTGAGGCCAGGAGTTCGAGACTAGCCTAGCTAACATGTCAAAGTCTCTTATCTACTAAAGACACAAAATATTAACTAGGTGTGGTGGCGCACGCCTGTAATCCCAGCTACTCGGGAGACTGAGGCATAAGAGTTGCTTGAAACCAGGAGGCAGAGGTTGCAGTGAGCAGAAACCAAGCCACTGCATTCCAGCCTAGGTGACAGAGTGAGACTCTGTCTCAAAAATAAAAATAAAAACTCCACGAAGTCAGAGAGAGCTGACAATTTACTCCTCCTCAGGTGATTATACCTTAGCTTACTTTTTTCTTTTTTTTATTATACTGAAAAGTTGCAAAATACCTCAGTTTATATGAGTTTTCCAAATTAAAATATTACTGCTTTTTAGTGAAATCTTTATAGATGAAATGATGTTTGGGATTTGTTTCAAGGTAATATAGGAGGTGAAAAGTGGGTCAACTATAGATATGGAAAGATTGGTCATGGATTGATAAGAATTAAATTGGGTCACAATAGTCGTATACTATTTTTTATTATTTTTTATTTTTTGAGATGGAGTGTCACTCTGTTGCCCAGGCTGGAGTGTAGTGGCACGACCTCGGCTCAGTGCAACCTCTGCCTCCTGGGTTCAAGCAATTCTTGTGCTTCAGCCTCCTGAGTAGCTGGGATTACAGGCGTGGGCCACCACACCCAGCTAATTTTCGTATTTTTTGTAGAGACGAGATTTCGCCATGTTAGCCAGGCTGATCTTAGACTCCTGACCTCAAGTCATCCGCCCATCTCAGCCTCCCAAAGTGCTGGGATTACAGGCATGAGCCACCATGCCCAGCCTAGTCATATACTATTTTTATAAATGCTAAACATTTTCTGTAATAAAATTCTGAGGGAAAGCTTTGAAAGTTGTTATTGTCAATGAGTGGACTGAATGTGCACAACAGAATAAGAGCGGAACCGAGTGGCGTGCTGAAGGCAGGCAATACCTGGAAGTAAATTTTACAATGTCAGGTGACATCTCTTCCTGCACATTTCACTCTAGAGCCTGAAGTAGCATTAATCTTGATTTTGGAAGTGGCTCTAAGTTCTAGAAGAGAATTTAGGTTTCTGTCTTGGATTGTCAGCAAGTGTTCTTGAGTGACTTGGTAAAACAATCTTGAAGAAAATTCTGATGTGGTTCTAGGGTCACATGGGAAACAAAATGTACTCGAAGGCTGTGTCGTGCTGGAGCCAGCTCATGTCAGGTCTCAAGAGCCAATTATGTGCATCTTTTCTCAACTCTGCTTTTATCGAGATCAGGTTGATAGTTTGAAACCAACCATGGTAGGAGCACGTACATCATGGAAATTGGCAGATGCTATAAATAGAACTTTTTGTTTTTTTTTTGAGAGCTGCTTGTTGCACATGTACCACCACAACATGGCTGTAAGGTCTTCCCTGGGACTCTGAGGGTACAGAGACAGCTGCCATTTTAAACGTGTGCAAACATACTCTTGAAACAGATGCTGTCAACACTTATCAGAGCTTAGGCAAAGGTAAGATTGACAGGGAAAGGGATGCAGTGGCAAATAGCTTTCCATTAGAAAGCTGATGGTGTTCAAATGTGCCTGTCACAGGGTGTGGACCATGGTGGATACCTTGTCCGTGTCAACAAGCTTTTGTTGAGCACTTGCTAGGGGACTGGGGCAGGTTCTGAGGGGAGGTGATGCGTTTGAAAAGGATGGCAGTTAGTTTCATCTAGAGTGCTGTGTTGAGAAGGATTCTGAGGCTGGTCCGGACTCAGCAGGGAAGAGAACAGCTATCTCCTGGTCATATCTTCCATGTGAATGGCAGGCATTAGTTGCCCTGGATCTGATATCGTGCCAAGCCCTGGGCTAGGCCCTGGAAAATGCATCCCTCTGGCTCTCAAGTAGCTTAAAATATTGTGACCAATAAATATTTGTTCCCTTTTTCATCTATTTATTTATTGATCCATCCATTCTTCTTAGGCTGCCTGAAATGATTTATCAGCAACTTTCCTGAAAGGAAAGCATAAGACCACCTGATATTTTGTTTTTTTCTAGCCACCTCTTTCACACCATATTTTTATTTACTTATTTATTTTTAATTTTTAAAATCTGCTGTTTTGGGCTGTTCATTTACCACTTCTCCTTTGTCTGGAAACAGCACCCAGTTTCCTTTGGGGGAACCCCTCCTTCTCTCTTAGTGCACCCTCTGACTACCGGGTGGCAACTCAGCACATCACTGCCCTCAGCCACAGTGATTGTCTCAGGCTGAGCATACAACCCAGGTTAGACTAAGGGAAGCCACTCCTGGGAACTGCTTGGGAAAGAAGCCCTTCCCTTTCCACCGGTATTAATAAGCAGGCAAGACATACTTGTACTGTTGGTGGCCATGCCTTTTATCACATGGAGAAAAGTAGCTTGAAAGTGTAGCCAAAAGAGATAAAAGAAGAGATGAAAATGAAGAGAGTAGGAGCTTTCTGATATTTTTGAGGACCTGGAGCCTGCTATTCCTGAAGCCCACACCCCTGGGTTTCCTGGGTATAGAAACCAACACATTTATTGTGTTGCTGTTTACACCAGTTAGAACTGGATTTCTGGCCCTCTCATAGAAAGCCCTGATAATACCCTGCACTGACAGCTCCAGAGGATCCAAAGGGTAAGAAAGAACAAGACACATAGAAAGACATTCCTACTACGTAATGAGCAGTAAAGGCAGTCCATTTCCATATTGGTCTCTATGTTAGGAGGATTTTGACCAGGCCCTAGAGGAAGCCCACATGTTGTTGGACTCCCAGGCTCTGTGCATTGAGGACAGAGGAGGACTACCCTGCCCCACCCTACACCTGGCTGCTCACAGGTGCCAGAAAAGAACCCAGGAGATGGCCTCCCTTCCCAGTGTGCAGCACGTGCCCTTGGTGCACAGTGTGAACAGCACTTAAGGAAACCATGAGTGTTTGCTACTGGGATCCCAACCCCAGAGAGAGCCCAGGGGCAGCCAAGGAGATGGGGCATTTTGGGAGCTGAGCAGGGGCTATCCGTAAATGTGTAAAGCTGAGTGCGGTGCCTCATACCTATAAACACAGCACTTATGGAGTCCGAGGCGGGTGGATCACTTGAGATCAGGAGTTCAAGACCAGCCTGGCCAACTTCGCAAAACCCTGTCTCTTACTGAAAATACAAAAATTAGCCGGCTGTAGTGGCAGGCGCCTGTAATCCCAGGTACTCAGGCGGCTGAGGCAGGAGAATTGCTTGAATCTGGGAGGTCGAGGCTGCAGTGAGCCAGATAGCGCCACTGTACTCCGTCCTGGGTGAGGGAGCAAGACTTTGTCTCAAAAGAAAAAATGTGTAAAAACAAGTGGACTTTCAAGTGACTTCCAGGCTTGGGGGGAAAGAGAGGTTTGCTTGTCTCCAGTAGGTCTTTTATTCTCTCTGAAGCTTCCTATACCAGCTCTGTGAGCCCTGGGGGCTGCCATCCCATAGTTAAAAGAGTTTTAGAGAGGAGACAGGACCCTGAACCCAAGAGAGACCTGTGGAGAGGAATGCTGGGTTATGCTAGAATCCCTGGGTTCAAGGACTGGTTTTGTGCTCGGCCTTGTGGGCAAGTGAGCTTATCCCTATGTCCTTCTTATTGAAGGGCAGGTGACATCTTTTCTTCCTTTCATTGCTACCAACCACGGTTGTGCCTCCATCATGGCTTACCCAGACCCTTTCATCACCTCCTAGCTGGTCCTCACCTCCACTCTGATCGCCTTGCAGCTCTTCTCTACCAAGTGCCAAGCTGATCTTCCCTAAATATAAATCAAGTCATACCAGGCTCCCACTGGGAACTCTCCATCAAATTCTCAAACCACTCTGGAATACTCTTTAGCAGAATCTACTAAGGTCACTGTAAATCTATGGCCTAGCAGTTCCACTCCTGGCTATATACCCCACAGAGACGGCACTGTGACCACCCGCAGACTTATCCAAGAATACTCATAGCCACGTCTTTCACTATGGCCCCCAACTGGGAACAACCCAACCGCCTATCAACAGGAGATTGGATAAATACATTGGGATATATTCACACAACAGGATGTATACATAGCACTTAAGAGATATGACATGTACATTTCCATGATGTACATGCTGCTACATGTGGTAAAATGGGTGACTTACAGATACTATGTTGAGAGAAAGAAGCCAGATGTAAGAGAGCACATAGCCACATGTTTCCATTTATACAAAGGCTAAAAACAGGCAAAGCAAGCCTTCGATGATAGATACTGGAATAGTGGTTACACTAGAGGCGTGTAACCACTATTCCACTAAGAGGGGGCATAGGGAGCCCTTGGGGGGACTGAAGATGTTCTGTCTTGCTCTGGTGGTGCTTTCATGGGTGTATACATATGTAAAATGTGTTGATCTGCACACTTAAGTCTGGTGCATTTTATTGTGTGTTAATTATACCTCAATATGGAAGAAACCAAAACCCATCCAGTAGGACCCCACTTCTCTGAAAATAAAACCTTCGTTTCTCTAAGAACTGCATAATCTTCCCTGCTTACCCCACTGTGCTCCAGCCACACTGGCCGTCTTTCTATAAACTCCATCCTGCCTCAGGGTCTTGGCACCTGCCATTTCATCCTCTTGGAATGTTCTTCCTCTGGGTCTTTGCATAGCTGGCACCTACCTGGCATTTCTCCTCCCCCAGGTAGTCCCTATCCTAGTTAATATAATCATTTCTGCCATTAAAACCACGAGCCCTACTCCTGCCCTCTCGGCCATTCCCTTCCCCACCAGGGAAGGAACAAATGGGGCTGATGGGAGATTTTCACCCAGATCCCATGCTCCATCTGGTCACAGCCTGGAGACCTGGGACCCTAACTTGACCCAGACCACCCAGCCCTGCCCGCAGGGCTGCACAGGGCTTTTTTCTCTGGGTCTGTTCTCCCATGGGCAGATTGCAACACAGGCATGTGTGCCTGTGGAAGGGAGGGTGGTGGGAGGTGGCTCTGTACTTGGGTTGTATTAAAGCCCCTTCAGACACAGTTCGGAGCATAGAAGGGGTGTGGGCTTTGGACCAGTAACCTCCATTGGATCTCTTGTCTATCACCCACAGATATTAGGGGTGTATCTATTATTATCCTGTTAAATTGTCACAACTTGTCATCGTCTTATTTATTCATTTGCTTTTTATATGTCAGCACTGTGAGGAGAGGGGTGGATTGCAGCATCTGGTACAGTTTCTGGGACCTACTGGCCTCTCCGGAGGCTGTGAGGACTGTGGCATGGAGAAACAGGGCTGAGCTGAGCCAGTCAGAGGAGTGACATTGGCCTCAGAGCATGGCAGCCCTGGCAGGCTGGTGACAGCCGGCCTGTCTCAGCTCCTCCTCAGGGACCTATGACCCATTCCCTGGAGGGGCAGGGCTCACCCACCCCGCCTTGGCTGGGCCTGGCCTAGAGTCCAGTGCAGCATGTGCCTGGGCTAGACTGTGGCTGGGGAAATGTTTGAGTCCTGGAGACAAGAACAGTGCCCCATCGGATGTGACTCAGCTACTCTGGTATGGGACAGGTCAGGGAGGTGGGTCATCTTCGAGGCTGCCCCTGCCCTGGGGGACATTCAGGAGGCTTGGGGGTTGCTGTAGAGCCTGATGGACCTGCACTCTTCCCACACCTTCTCACCTTTCATGACGTCCAAGAGGCCAGGCAGTAGCTGCTATGGTTTGGATTGGTGTTGTTTGGCCCCACCAAGTCTCATGTTGAAATGTGATCCCCAGTGTTGGAGCTGGGGCCTGGTGGAAGATGATTGGGTCATGGGGGCAGATCCCTCATGAATGGCTTGGTGAGATTGAGTGAGTTCTTACTCTTAGTTCCCAAGAGAGAGCTGGTTGTTGAAAAGAGCCTGGCATGTCCTCCTCCCCTCTCTTGCCCCCTCTCGCCACGTGATCTGCACACGCCAGCTCCCCTTCACCTTCTGCTACGATTGGAAGCAGCCTGAAGCATATGCATGCCATAGTATAAAGCTTGACAGATTCTCACCAACTGAACACACTTAGGTAACCAGGACCTGGGTCAAGAACCACTGTGATCCCAGCCCCCAGAAGCCCATCACGCCCTGTCTGGTCTGTGCCCTGCTGAGGCAGTGCCGCCATTGGACAGCAGAGATTCACTTTGCCTTTTGCACTTTATAAATGTGGCAGCACCCAGCAAATGCGCTCTGTGTTTGGCTTCCTTTGCTCATCACGATGTCTTTGTGTAGAGTTTTAGGTTGTTTATTCTCATTACTGGAGAACATTCCATCAAATGAGATGGATTACCTGTTTATTTATTATGATTATGATTATTTTTTGAGATGGAGTCTCGTTCTGTTGCCCAGGCTGGAGTGCAGTGGTGCGATCTCAGCTCACTGAAACCTCCACCCCTCCAGGGTTCAAGAGATTCTCCTGCCTCAGCCTCCCGAGTAACTGGGATTACAGGCACCTGCCACCACACCCGGCTAATTTTTGTATTTTTAGTAGAGACGGGGTTTTACCATCTTGGCCAGGCTGGTCTTGAACTCTTGATCACATGATCTACCTGTCTTAGCCTCCCAAAGTGCTGGGATTATGGGCGTGAGCCACTGCGCCCAGCCAAAATGCTTTCCCCTTAATTATGTCCAGAAGAGAAGTGCAGGGGCATGGGGTAAGTGCATGTGGTAGGTCAACTTCCATTAACTCATAGAACATGGTTTGTTTTTTCTGGGGGAAAGGGCAGCCTGTGGTTTTCTAAGGCTTTCGGTCCTTCTCATTTGGGGTACAAGGTGTATGGTTTGGTTGGAAAATGTTTTTATTTTCAAATTAAAGAAAGTTGCCACTTCCTCTTCTCCCCATGACCTTCACAGATTGGACTGCCAGAGCCTGGATCCTGCAGGACCACATTCCTTCTTCCTCCCTGGCGCTGTAAGGAGGGGAAGGAAATGGGATCATGGTGGTGGGAGGAGACAGAACCCTGAGGTCCTACTTGGTGCCTTGTTGTCTGCACCACCCAAACTTAGCAAGAGAGATAGACAGAGAGAGGCAGAGACAGAGATGAAAGAGCGAGACCGAGAGAGAGGCCAAGACAGAGATGAAAGATGGAGAAGGTGGAGAGAGATAATGGCTGTTAGAAATGCAGAATGAGAGAAAGAAAGGGAAGAGGAAGAGAAGGAGGGAGGGAGAAAGATAAAGAGGGAGAGAGGAGAGTAAAGACTGGGAGAGAGATTAAGAGAGGAGCAGACATACTGCGAAAGACAAAGACAGAAAGAGGGAGAGAGAGAGAACCACAGAGACAAATTCAGCTACAAAGCAAAAAGGAATGAAACCTGGGGCCTGCGAAGTGAAACCAAATAGCTCTGGGAAAAAATCTGTATCTTCAAATAGGTGACAATTGTGTTTTTCTACCAAATAACTGTGAGATGTGACTTCAATTTGAAAGGTTCACAGAGCTCAACTCAACATAACTCCAAGGAAATGAGATAAGTGAGGCCTCTGGCTACTCAGAGGCAGCAGGAGCCTTGGAAGGAGGAGGGAGGCCTCCTAGGAGCCAACCAGGACCTTTCCACTGCAGTCCTCAAACAGCCAAGGCCTTCTGGTCCTGCTGGCCAAGCGCAGTGAAGGGACTGGGTGAAAGGAGGCTACAGGAGAGTAATTCTTCTCCAGAACAAGCAACAGGCCCATGGTGGGTTTCTCAGCAGCCTCTGGCCCAGCCCCTCCCCTCAGGCACCTGCCCTGCACCTGTGATGGCCTGTGCCCTCCTCCTGCTTGTAAAGCAGCAGACTCTTTTTACTGCACCAGCCTCACTCAGACAGAGCTGGGCACATTTCCAAATGCCAGGCATTCAGAGTAGGAAACCGTGATGGGAGGGTGAAGCCAGGACTGGGTAAGGCAAGAGGCCTTGGTGCAGCATTGAATGGGGCACCAAGAAACTTGGTAATCAAGATAAATAACATTTTTAGTAATATTTTAAAAAATCAAAATGAATGCAAAAAATAAATCCATAATGAGCAAAATGTTAAAATTTTAAATAAAGATGGGATTGGATCCTGTACTGGCCTGACCCTGCCTCACTCACCTCACCCTCATCTTCGCCCTGGTTCCAATAAATCCTAATTTACAAAACTAAGCAGCTGGCCTGCAGGCCGTAGCTTGCCAATTTGGTTTTTAAAAGGTATTGGGTTAGGCCAATCATCTTCTTTCTTGAATCCATTGGCCTGCTGGGTCTCTGGGTATGACAAGAGGCAAAGACTCCGGGTGTCTTGGACACTGAGACTAGCAGGCAGGGACAGAGGTCCAGGCACTTCTCCATCCAGAGTGACTGTTGGACAACCTTGGGGAGTGGTAGAACCAAGGAAGGTCTATCTCAGGAGGTGATATTTGGGCTGAAACTTTAAGATCTTCTCCATCTCTTGCTTTCTCGTCCATGGATAGCTGACTGTGTGGGCAGGAGTTAGGGTGGCAAGTCAGCCAACAGTCCACCAAAACATACATTCCTCCTTATGTGGTATAACATCATGGCTGGGAAGCAGTTGTGCACCAGGAACTACATTTCCCATCACCCCTTGCACCCTGCATGGCCATGTGACCAGCTCCCACCAATAGAATGTGAATGGGAGTGAGGTGGTTAAGAAAGGGTCTTCTCCACTGTCTTTCCCCATTTTCCTTGCTAAATGCAGAAGCCTCTGAGATGGGGAAATGTGGAGCCACAAGGTCAGAGGAGAATTTTCATCCCTGGATTAACTTCAAACACACATGTCAGACTTTTAAGTGAGTCAGGAAAATACTTGCATTGCATTAACCCACTGCAAGGGAGGGGCTTATTTGTTACAGCAGATAGTGTTATTCTGATTCACAGAGGACGTTATGGAGAGTTAGACCCCAGGAAGGGGGTCACAGAGGAGGCTGACCTGAATGGCTCCTTGAAACTTGGGTAAGATTTGGGCTGGAGTCAAGCAGACTTTCCAGATTGGGAGAGAGCTTCATGTGCCTTCCAAGGGTCTCACTGGAACCTTCAATGTTTGCAGTAAACTCGGAGCCAACAGCTGTGGTTGAGTCTGCAAGGCCTGCCCACTTTGAGGACCTCTTGCTCTCCCACCCCCACTATTTGATAAACTGTCCATCATGGTGCCTCACCCCTTTGCCACTACTGAGCCTGTCCTTGCTCTCCCCAGGACTTTAAATACTGGAACAGGGTCCGGCCCTCTGTTTCTGGGAGGCTCCAGGGCTGGTGGCACCATGTTCCTTGCATTGTGGAATTGGCAATCTGCAGTCACAGAGCATAAAAGCTGATGAGCAGAGGACAGAGATGAGAAACAGAGAGAGTAGCGGCTGGGTTGGATTGCAGATTCCAGCTGCCTGAGACCCAGGCTTGCTCCTGTCCTTCCCACACTGACTTAATATATCTCAGAAATGACTCTTTCTGACAAATTCTGCCTCTGGACCAGGCAACCTCCAACTGGATTTCTGTGATACCACACCAAGAATTCCAACTAAACTCTATCCACCAAACCCAAATATTTATGGAGAATCTACTATGTGCAATACAATGGGGTCAGCTTTTGTGACTTTGAGAGGGGCTGTGGGAAAGGATGCCCAAGGAAGATATTGAAGGGATGGGAACCAACAACTGGGCTAGGAGCCTCTGTTTACCATCAGAAAATGAGGAATGGCATAGAGAGAGAGAGAGAGAGAGGATAAATCTTATCCACAGGCCTCTGCTTAAGGACACCAGAAAGTCTTCCTGCTCTCTCTTCTCTTCCTGGCCATCCTCACTGACCTGAGGGTGATTTAGACTCAAAATCATCTCCTGAACCCTAGGGCAAAATGCCCTGACTGTGGCAGCCTCACTGGAAGAAGACAGAGAGACTACAAATGTGAAGGTTTGTAGGATACATATCTATTAGAATTGTATATGTTGTTTTCCTTTACAAAAACAAAGCTCAGAAACTAACAGACACTTAACCAAAGAGGATATACAGATGGCAAATGAGCACATGAAAAAATGCTCAATATTTTTAGCTATTAGACAAATGCAAATTAAAGTCATGAGAAGATATCATTACACACCTATAAGAAAGGCTAAAACAGAAATTAGTAACAAACACCAAATGTTGGTGAGGATACAAGAAACTGGATCACTCATTCATGATTGGCCGTCTTTACAATGGTACAACCACTCTGGAAAATAATTTGGCAATTTCTTTAAAAAACCAAGCATGCAACTACCATGTGACTCAGCAATTGCACTCCTAGGTATTTATTCCAGAGAAATGAAAACTTATGCTCACCCAAAAACCTGGACACGAATGTTCATGGCAGCTTTATTTATAGTAGCCAAAAGCTGAAGTCAGCCCAGAGGGACTTCATCCAGTGAATGGTTAAACTGTGGCACATCCATGCCATGAAATAAAGGAAAGAACCATTGATACATGCAACTTCAATGAATCTCCAGAAAATTATGCTAAGAAAAAAGCAACCACGAAAATTCCCCAAAAGGTTACATACTGTATGATTCCATTTATATAACATTTTTGAAATAATAAAACTTTAGAAATGGATAACATATTAGTGGTTACAAGGAGTTAAAGGAAGAGTAATGTGGGAGGAAAGTGGGTGTGGCTGTGTAAGGGCAACATGAGGGGTCCCTGTGGAGATGGAAGTGTTCTGTATCTGGACTACGTCAGTGTCAATATCCTGTGGTGATGTTGTACTATAGTTTGGCAAGATGTTGCCACTGGGCGAAACTGAATTAAGAGTGCAGGGAGTATCTCTGTGTTATTTCTTACAATTGCATGTGATTATGTAATTATCTCAAAATAAACATAACAACTGCCCAAAGGCATTACAGAGTGAACAAAAGCAGGCAGAAACAGGAGGAGGCTCTGCACTTGGAAGAAAGGAATGGCATAGAAAGAGATTGCTGGTTTTGTTTTTATGACTTTTAGCCTAAAAGCAGTTCTCAGCCTGAACTATGCAGGGTGGTTAAAATTCCAAGAGAAAACCTGCCGTCTGTTGGGCTCAGTGACTCACATCTGTAATCCCAGTACTTTGAGATGCTGAGGCCAGCAGACCACTTGAGGTCAGGAGTTCAAGACCAGCCTGGCCAACATGGTGAAACTCCGTCTCTACTAAAAATTTGAAAATTGGCCGGGCATGGTGGTGGGCGCCTGTAATCCCAGCTACTTGGGAGGCTGAGGCAGGATGTGGAGTTTGCAGTGAGCCAAGACCATGCCATTGCACTCCAGCCTGAGCAACAAGAACAAAACTCCATCTCCAAAAAAAAAGAAAAGAAAAAAGAAAACCTGCCATCTTTCTGGCTCGGAGAGCCAAAAGTTAGAGTCTGGGCAACAACAGCTGCTAGAAAGTGAGAAGGGAGCCCCAGAAAGGTGAGGACCAGTGAGGAGAAGCCCTGAATTCTGTGTGTTTTCTCTTTCCAAATCTCTGGCTGATCCCTCAACTGTGTATGTGTGTGGAAGACTTCCAATAGCCCGGCCAAGACTGGGCTGAGCTGAGGTTCAGTTTGCTGCCTGAGAGGCAGGGTTGGCAGCTGGAGTGGAGAGAACAAAGTTTATGGCTTTATAAAACAAGTAAACAGACAAACAAATATCAGTGCTCTTCAGAAATATAATAGAATCCAGAGTCACTGCAAAATAGCATCCACAATGCCCAGAATACAATCCAAAATTATTAGACATAGGAAAACCTAGGAGCTGTCCTTGATTCTTCTCCGTCTCTTGCTTTCTGCAGTCAATCCATTCATGAGAGCTGTCAGCTCCACCTGAACACAGTGTCACTTCATCATTTTCCTGTCTCTACTGTGACCTCGTCCCAGCCACCACTGTCTGTGACCTGGATTACTATCCGAGGCTCCTTACCAGTGTCCCTGCTTCCACCCTCACTCATCCTCCGCACATCAGCCAGGACCATCTCTTTAAAGTACAGGCCTCCTTGCCTGGCCCACAGGCCCTGCAGGGTATCCCACCTGCCTCTCCAGCTTCATCTCATTTCACTCAGGCCCTTCCTCACCACTCTCCACTTTCCCCAACTGCTGTCTGCTCCTCCAGCGTCCTTAGCACCTTTGTTCTTGCTGTTCTGTCTGATCCTCCTGCTCTTGTTAAGGTTTCAGCCCAAATATCACCTCCTGAGATAGACCTTCCTTGATTCTATCACTCCCCGAGGTTGTCCAACAGTCACTCTCATGGTCTCTGGTTTTATTTTTCTAAAGCATTGAGTCACTGCTTCCATGTTTGTTTTCATTATCTGTCTTCCCCAGTGAGAGTGTTAGCCCCACACAGGGAGGGACTGTGCTACCTTGCTTATTGCTTATCTGCAGGGCCTGGAGTAGCACCTAATGACAGTAGGTCCTTATTTCAGCCATCTATTATGCATAATGGCCTTTTCAAATGTAGAGGCCTAAAACAACAAGCATTTTATTATGCCTGCAGATTCAGGCAGGGCCCAGGAGGAATAGCACGTTTCTGTTTCATGATGTCTGAGACCTCATGAAAACTGGACTGGCTGGAGGTGACTTGAAGAGCTGGGCCTGGAGGGTCTACTTCCAAGAAGTCTACCTCCCTCTCTTGGCTGGGCCCTGGGCTGGAATGGTTGAGACACTGGGCTCAGTTGGGAATGTGGACTGGGACCTGTAGGTGGCCCCAGCCTGACAACCTCAGGATAGTCAGATGGCTTACAACGTGGCGTAACCTCTCAGGGAACTAGGCTAAAGCTGTGTAGCCCTGGACACAAAGCAGAACTTCCACAATCCTCTGTTGGCCACAGTAGTTACTAGGGAATCTATACCTCAGTTACTTATGGGAAGAGTCAAATAATTTGTAGCCACTGAAAAAAGTCTGCGATAGATCTCAACAAAGGTTTGTTGGAGGAATGAATGAATCTGTATGAAGATATCCCTAGACAATTGGTTTAAAGTGTCAGCTACTGAGGTACTGAGGACTATCCTAAAAGGAAGGACTTAGATAAATCCACCTTCCCCCATACCAGCCCGATTATAGGGTCCCGCCTGTCATCGGCTCTACTTCTTGTTTTTCCTGCACTCATGAACAAAACAGCAAATGACAGCAGTCACTGCATTACATTTTCTAACACCTTAGCTTCCTTCTCAAGCCAATGACAGTGGCTGCTGGGTCAGGCATGAGCAGTGCAGCAGGTGGCAGCAGCCTTTCCCAGGCCGGATGTGCAGGTGTCCTGCCAATCTCGTGAGGCAGTCTACGATGGAGGATGGCAAGGCTCCATGACTCTAGCAGGTGGGTACTGATGATCAGTGCATATGTGCCACTCTAGATTACTTACCTGAAGGGAGAAGCAGAAAGATACAGGTCCTACCCACCCCCGTCATCTCTAATGAAGGTTTAAAATCATCTAAGGACTCAAAGGGATCAAGAGCGGACACTCACTTCCTAAGCAGGTGTAAGCACTTTCCAAGAGAGAGAAAGTCAAAGAAGAGTAAAAGGAGAGAAGGTGTTCTCCCAAAACTTAGCCAAGCAAAGGAAGTGTTGACACACAAACACAAATTTTCTTTTCTTTTTTTTTTTTTGTTTACCTACTGGAATTAGAAAGCAGAAATACATGTTTTTAAATACCCATTGCACACGCAACATTGCACAAGTGAACTGAAGCCTGAACGGCCTTGGAGCCTGCCTAGGTCTCTCCCTGGGTGAGGCGGCCTGTAGAATCATTTCTACTCTCACCGTCTCCACACCCCTGCCTCCTATTCACTCCTTACCTCACCCCAATCTGCCTCTGTCCCCACTGAAGTAACCCTTGCTAAGGTCACCAATGGCTTCCTTGTTGCCAAATCTCATGGACACTTTCAGCCATTTTCTTGCTTGATCTTGGAAGAATTTGATGCTGCCTTTTGGGAACTCTCCTCTCTCAGTGGCCCATGGAACTGCTCTCTTCTGGTCCCCTTCTGCTTCTCTGGCTGTTACTTTTTGGTGTTCTTTGCGCATTTTTCTACATCCTTTCACCCTGAAACCTTGCAACTCCCCAGGATTCTGTCTCAGCGACTTTTCACTTCCCACCTTCCTTGATGGAAACATCACCCACAGCCATGTCTTCTGCCTGTGTCCTGATGACTCCGAGTCCCTTCCTGCCTTCTAGACCCATAGAACCATCTGCTTACAGAGAGTTGACCCTGAGATGCTGCAGAGCTACCTCCAGCTCGATGTGTCCAAAATAGAACATATTAGCATCCCCTGCACCTGAACCTCTCTCCTTGATTTCATTCCCCAATACTGACTTAGCTGAGACCCCACCATTTCTGACCTTGATTCATGCAATCGCCCCCCAGTTCTGCCTCCCACCCTCTGCCTTCCCCCTGCTGTGGTCATAGTGATATTACCCTCCCTGCTTAAATTCTCCAGGGTCTCCCTGCCATGGTTGGAATAAAATTTGAAGATCTGAGAGTAATACATGAGGTGTTGAATGCTCTGGCCCTATTCCACCTAAGCATAAGAAGGCTCTGATCCAGCCCAGGTTCCTCCATTGACTGACTGTGTGACCTTGAGCAAATAACCTCTCTATGTCTCAGTTTTTCCATATGTAAAGTGAACAATAATAATTTCAACTCCTGTTAGGAAGATGCAATGAAAAATGCACGTAAGTGCTTAATACCATGCCTGGCATCTAGTGGACTGTTACTCATCTCTCTCATCTTTCTGGACAATCCATGGTCTCTCTCCTCATCCCTCAGAGCTCCGAGCCCCTTTTTAATTCTCCACATGTTGCTCATGCCATTTTCTCTTCCCTGTCTATGTTCCCTTCCTGCCCTTTCCCATCTTATTCCCCTAGCTATCTCCTTCTCAAGACCCCACTCAAATATCAAACCCTTCAGGAAGCTTCCCCTACCTACTCTCTTGCTGGGTAAGTCTGGGTTGGAGTCACCATGATCCCTCTACACATCTTGATTGAGCTCACCAGGGGCAGCAAATTTATGGTCTGTATGGCAGATTATAGCTATTGATGTGCTTTCTTTGCCCTGTATAGTATTTTGAATTTATTTTGACATTAAAAAGTTGAGAGATACCACGTGAAAATCTGGATGCAACTCTTGAAAAACTGAAGGAGATGGCAACCTGGCCACCACCAGCCAGGAGCTGAGTGTCAGCTGCTACCTTTCAGGGAGCACAGAAGTTCACCACAGTCCCCACCATTCCCTATTGTATGACACCCAGCTGCTTCACACTGCCTTAGTGTGAATTCCTCCCAAACCAGACCCTGAGATGAGAACTTGGCTGCAAGTAGTTTATTTGGGAGGTGAATCCAGGAAGCACAAGGGAGGGGTTGGAGAAGTGAGACAGGGAGGAGAGAAAGCCCGTAAACAGGATGCTAATGGACCAGTTACCCCATAGGCAAGTGGGGCTCAATGCTACTGGGCACCTCTGAGAAACATCATAGAACATGCCTCACAATGGTCCCACTGGGGTGGGGGGCTGGGGTATTTATCGCCAGCTGCCATCTCTTGTTGGCTGCAGGCCACCCCTGGGGTCATCCATCCTTGGTCCTCTCAGCTTGCCAACTGTGCAAGTACAGCAAGCCCTTAGAGAAGCGGAGAGCTGCAGTGCATCTGAGGATGTTCACTGCATCCTCAGGCGAGCCCTGAGATGGGTGAGGGGACACAGCACCTGCCTGGCTCCCGCAGACACTCACGTTTGCAACCTCTGAACCCAATAGCATTGCCCTTGTCTGGTTATTTTTCTTCCCCAACCCTAAACTGTGAGCATCTTCAGGATAGGGATTGTGAACTTTCTCTCTTTAACTCTGGTGCCTAGCACTGTGCCTGGCACGTAGGCACTCAATTTTTTTTTTTTTTTAAAGTGTGTGTGCCTCAGTTTGCTTATATCAACACAAAGGCAGTTCAGCTTTGTGATGGACACAGATCCACACCCTCTGCAGGAGTGGAACAGATCCCCTCAATTCGCTGCCCAAATATGTGAGTAGGGACAGCTCACCTTCCTGGTACTGCTACAGCTGAGGTAGGAAAAGCTAGTGGCTTGCGAGCCATGGTATGGATTCAACCACAAGTTGTTGGAACCAGAGAAAGGGAGGAGACCCGTAGGATCAGCCCCTGCCGCTACTGGAAGCATGTTAGAATTCATCCAGCAAATACCTATGGGTTTCCTGCAGAATGCTGGCCAAACTTAAGGGTGCTGGGGATATACCACTTTACGTTCTAGAGATGGGGAAACAGACATTTTAGAAGCAAATCAAGATCTTTTTAGAGGGTGATAAGCACTTGAAGAAAATAAAGAGGGTGATATGACAGAGTAGCCAGAGGAGGAGATGACTGGAGGTTGAGTGGTCAGGAAGGGCCTTTTTGAAGAGACAACATTTGAACTTTATGCAGATACCAGTGGAAAAGGCATTGCAGGTGGAGAGAACAGAATGTGCAAAGACCCCGAGGCAGGAATTAACTGGCTACCTCAAGGATCAGAAAGAAGTCTTGAAGATGAGGGGACAGGCGTAAAAGACAAGGTCTGAGAAAGAGACAGGCACAGGTCACATGGGACCCAGGGAAGCCCCAGAGAGCTTGAATTTTACTCCAAGTGCAATGAAAGGGCATTGCAGTTTTAAAGATGTGACTGCATCATCTAATTTGGTTTTTAAATAATTCTTCTGGCTGCTGGGCAGCGGACCAAAGGCCTAGGGTAGGGAGGGGAATAGAAGGGAAAGTGTGGAAAGAGGGCTGGTGGAGAAGAGTTGTCCTCTTCCAACTAGAAGTAGTGTGTGGCATGAGCTATGGAAGTGGGAAGATGGTCGGTACCTTCTGGAGTTGGTGTGGACAGGACTAATGTTGAACAGGACATGGGTGGGAGAGGAGGGGAGACTACACCTTTAGGGTTGACAAACATAATCACTTCGGGGCTGAGCTATTGGTAATTCTCCAAAAAGGGGCTGTCACTTGTCACCACTTCATCCTCCATGGCCTGCCTGGGATATTAGGACAGTGCCTTGAGACCTTCCTGGGGAGGCAGCACCCTCACCATCACACAGACTTTTTGGAACAGGGGCCAAGCTTCTCTCCACGGGCACCCCAGATTCTTGAGTTTGAGGGAGAGATAGGTAGTGTGAGAGATTATTTCTGGGGATTCTGTGTGCCTGCATGAGCAGAGTACTCCATGGTCCCTCCCCAGTCCCCAGCCCCTGGAGAAGCACTGCATTCTGCAGCCCAGGTGTCTGCAAATCCTGGGAAAGGGAACTTCAACAGACCTCAGAATTGTCCTTTTTTTGTATGTCTCTGAAAGCCCCTGGATGATTGGAATTTTTGAAGCAAGCTTAGATGGTACAGGACTGATGTATTAGTAGTGATATCAGACCTTCTGCTCCCAGGTGAGTGGACCAGTTGGGCACTTACTGGCATAGTGCTGCCCTGATTCCAGGTACTGGGGCTATCTTCAGAGCCCCATTACAAACCCAACATGGTAAGTAAGTACCCCCATTTTTCTAAGAGATGGCTTAAGTATTTTTTTTCTCTGTCTTTTCTCATTCCCCTGGTTCCCCGCTTCCTACTTAGCCCTTTAGAAATGCAAATATATCCTTTTTCCTCCCCTTCACCAGACTCCCTACAGGGCAAATTCATCTACATGCGTCAAGACAGAACTCTTGAGAGTTAACAGTCAATTTACAAACCAAAACATGCCCCTTAAGAAACTCTCACCCTCCAGGAGGTTGCCTCAAAAGAGAACAGCCTGCCCATTAGGGCACCAGCAGTCACCAGCTCAACCACCTGGTACCACGACCAGCTCAACCACCTAGACACCAAGCTAACACTCGGACCCCTCACCTTGCCTGCTTCCTCCTCTGCCTTTAAAATAATTTTTTTTTTTTTTTTGAGACAGGGTCTCACTCTGTCACCCAGGCTGGAGTGCCCTGGTGCAATCTCCACTTACTGCAACCTCCACCTCCTAGGCTCAAGCAATCTTGCAACCTCAACCTTGCAAATAGCTGGGACTACAGGTGCACGCCACCACACTCGGCTAATTTTTTGTATTTTTTGTAGAGATGGGGTTCCATCATGTTGCCCAGGCTGGTCTCAAACTCCTGAGCTCAAGCAATCTGCCTGCTTCAGCATCCCAAAGTGCTGGGATTACAGGTGTGAGCCACCATGCCCAGCCCCTCCCCTGCCTTTTAAAAGTGCCCACTTTCTGCTCCAAAAATGAAGTGATACATTCAAAGGCAAGGTGGACACCAGTGCTTCTTCCCGTAAGCTAGCTTTGAAAATAAATCAATTTCTTTATAGCGGACCTCGCTCTTATTCAGTGGACTCTGCAGGCAGTAAGCGACTGTCCCACCAGCCTTTTAGTTACAATGTGGTCGTCCCTTTCCTTCTTTTACAGCCACACGCTAAGATTTTTAACAACGAAGACCATATTTCTAAATGCAAATTAAAACTGAAAAATGTGGGTGTGGTGGCACACACCTATAATCCCGGCTACTCTAGAGGCTGAGGCGGAAGGATCACTTGAGCCCAGGAGTTTGAAGCTGCAGTGAGCCATGATTGCATCACTGAGCCTGGGGTCACAGAGCAAGACTCTGCCTCTAAAAACATTAAAATGTAACTTTAAAAATACTGAAAAATTTAATGCTATTACACCTCCCCCAGAATTGATAAGACTAAAAAACTGACCCACCAAGTGTCGGCGAGTTGGGGCAAGCAGACTTCCCGTACATGGCTGGCAGGAGTATAAATCGGTCCAACCATATTGGGCATCTGTTTGGCAGTGTCCAATAAAATTAACATACATATGCTTTGTTACCCAGCAATCCCACTTTGAAGTATGCCCAAGAGAAACGAGAGCATACGTTTACCAAAAGACACATACAAGAATATGCTTAGCAGCACTATCTGTCCTAGCCAATAAGTAGTCTATTCATACAATGGAATACTATACAGCCACGAGAAAGAATGAATTATTACTGCACACACTATCATGGATGAATCACACCAACATAACACTGAAAGGAGCCAGACACAGAACTGCACATATTTTACGCACCCATTTATATAAAGTTCAAAAATAGACTAAACTGTCTCTGCTGCTAGATGTCAGCTGTGGGAAGGTGGACCTGTCTGAGACGGGGCACGAGGGGCCTGCCAGTAATGTCCTGTTCTTTACCTGGGTGGTAGTTAAGTGGCTGTGTTCACTTCTGAAAATTAATCGCACTGTTCGCCAATAATTTGTGCATCTTCCTGTGGGTATTACACTTCAACAGAGTTTTGTAAGAGACCATATTCCATAACTCAGTCACTCAAATGGATCTTCAGAAGACTCGTTGAGAATGGATCAAATGGGTCGTCACCATGTTGAGAATAGTATAGAGAACCACTTGGGGCTCTAGTGGCCATTCCAAAGGAGGAAATCCAGAATGTTCTGAGCCAGGAGTGGATAACCTCAGCAGTGGCTGGGTCCCCCAGGGGACTGGGTGGACAACATCCTTATGGGGAATGAGAGAGAAGCCCTTTGGCTCTAAGGAGGGGCCTGCTTGCCAGCGGGTGACCCAGAGCAGCTCTGATTTTGCTTCCTTTGCTGAGGGCCCAACCCTGAGGCCATTAGTTATGGGGCATTGTTTGTCCATTGACTTATGGACACTTTAAAAGCATCACTGTATTAGGTTTGGGAATTTTGATCCTGTGCCTGCCCTGGAAGCCCAAGGAGACAGGCCGGAAGTGTTACACAATGGGGAGGTTCCCGAGAGGTCCCTGCGGCTTTGCCAGACTCAGCCAGCCAAGGGATTTCCCTGCTTCCCGTGGGTTCTTCCTCTCCCGCCACGTTGCCTGGGTCACATTGTGGCTGTTCAGGAAACTGCCTGCTTTCAGGAGCACCAGGGGGCTGCTGTCCTCGTTTGGTCATGAGAGTTTGATCCCTGGCAGGTCCTGGTGAGGTCACAGCACCTGAGTCTGTCCCATGGGCAGTCAGGGTCTGGAAGTTGGGTGGGCCACTGGGGGTCCCCGGAGGGCTCCACTCTGTGTGAGCCTTGGGAAGCTTTGCACGCCTCCCAGAAACAAACTTTTGCTCACCCCAGTCACGAGCGAATTTTTCTCTCAGGGTCAACCTCTTCCAGGTTTCACCACAAGGCAGAACAAACAACCCTTGAGGCAGTTGTCTTTCTAGTTTGCTCCAGAGCTGAGTCAAGAAAGAACAGCTGACGAGGACTTAGTAGAAGAGCAGAGCTCCCACTGATGGCCGGGGAAGAGGGTCGGATGGCTGGGCAGTAGAGGCCCCCAGCTCTCAGCGCTGGCCATTGGCTTGATTCAACACTTACTTATTGGGTGCCTACTCATACTAGGCACAGGGCCAGGCCCTACTGATTAATATGAATGGGTTGACATAATGAAATAACTACATTTTAAAATTATATTAGAAGATGATAGGGGCTACTGTGAAGAAAAAAACAAAAAGCTGGTAGAGGAGATAGGGTGGTGTTTTTAATGAGAGGGCCTCCTGAGAAAGTGTAAGCAGGGTCTTAAAGAGGTGAGTGAGCTGGGTGGAGGCTGGGAAAGGCTGTTCCAGGCACAGGAGGAGCCGTGCAGAGGCTGGGAGGCCTCCCTGCCAACAAGCGGGTCTGGTGTGGTTAAGGACCAACAAGGGGCCGGTATGGCCAGGCTGGAGAGGAGATGAGAGAAGGAATAGGCCCAGATCGTGCAGGGTCTTCCAGGCCATCTTAAGAAATTTGGTTTTACTCTGAGATGGGGTAGGATGTCATCAGACTAACATGAAGCCAGTCCCCAGGTTGGTGACTAGAAAAACCAGCTGCAGTAAGAATCAAAAGTCTTAAAAATGTCTCTGCCTTTTTATTCAGTTAAATGCATTCTTAGGCATCTTCCTTAAAAGAAGAATGGGAAATATTGCAAAGATTTCTATTTAAGAATTCATTCATTCATATTTTAAAGAATACATATATAGCGGCTCATAAAAGCTTTGATTGTAATGGTGAAAAAACTGAAAGCCTAAAAGTCAAAAATAGAAGGCACAAATCAACCCATTATTGCACGCAAATTTGATGGATTGTTATACATATAGCTGTTAAAAACCATTTTTCAGGCTGGGTGAGGTGGCTCATGCCTGTAATCCCAGCACTTTGGGAGGCCGAGGTGGGCAGATCACCTGAGGTCAGGAGTTCAAGATCAGCCTGGCCAAATGGTGAAACCTCGTCTATACTAAAAATACAAAAATAAGCCTGGCATGGTGGTGTGTGCCTGAAGTCCCAGCTACTCGGGAAGCTGAGGCAGGAGTATCACTTGAACTCTGGAGGCAGAAGTTGCAGTGAGCCGAGATTAGGCCACTGCACTCCAGCCTGGGTGACAGAGGGAGACTCCGTCTTAAAAACAAAACGAAACAAAACAAAACAAAACAAAACACCTTTTTTCCAAAAAGATTTAATGATGAGGGAAAATGTTTAAAGCATACAAATGAAAGAAACAGGATAACTTATGTTTGATATGATCATTTTTAAAATTTTAAAATTTTATTTATTTATTAAATTATTTTTTTGAGACATCTCTCTGTCCCCCAGGCTGGAGTGCTTCCGGTGTTTCTTCCTCTCCCACCCCTTTGCCTGGGTCACATTGTGACTGTTCAGGAAACTGCCTGCTTTCAGGAGCACCAGGGGGCTGCTGTCCTTGTTTGGGCATGAGAGTTTGATCCCTGGTAGGTCCTGGCAGGGATGCATGATCTTGGCTCACTGCATCCTCTGCCTCCTGGGTTCAAGCGATTCTCCTGCCTCAGCCTCCTAAACAGCTGGGATTACAGGCATGTGCCACCATGCCCAGCTAATTTTTTTTTGCATTTTTTAGTAGAGACAGGATTTCACCATATTGGCCAGGCTGGTCTGGAACTCCTAGCTTCAAGTGATCCGCCCGCCTTGGCCTCCCAAGTGTTGGGATTACAGGCATGAGCCACCGCGCCCAGCCTTTCAATTTGCTTTTGAAAATATACAGCATACATGTGACATTGATTTGCCTTGAAAACATGATGCTAAGTGAAAGAAGCCAGTCACAGAAGACTACACAGCATGTGATTCCATTTACATGAAAGGTCCAGAACAGGCAAATCCATAGAAACACAAAGTCAATTTGTGATCGCCAGGGGCTGGGTGGGGCTGGGGGAGGGGAGCAACTGCTAGGGGGATATCTTTTTGGGGTGATGTAAATATTCTAAAATCAAATAGTGGCGAGAGTTGTATCGACTCTGTGAATATACTAAAAACCACCAAGTTGTACACTTTAGAAGAATAAATTTTATGGTATACAAATTTTATTGAAATAAAGCTATTATTTAAAAATGTTCCTATAGGCAATTGAAAAAAGCCTGGAAAGAAATCCCGTAAAATATTAGATGGTAGGGTTTATTTCCTAACTTACTCATTTTCTTCTATACATTCCCCTATATTTTCCGAAGTTTTCACAATGTAAATCCACTATTTATTCATCATACCCACACACATTGGTTAAGAAACTCAGTCACTGTTATAAATCTGTAAAAAGACAAAAAAAGGGCAAACATTGCCTATAACAGAGCCTTCTCAGGGACTTCCTGTGACTCTCACCCCCACTCCCAAGATAGGTTCACATGGTAGTGATTTGTGATGTTCACCCCAATTTTCCATTCTCTCCTCTCCCAGCAGACAGCACTACCTGGTCCCCTTGGGGCTGGATGGGGCCATTTGACTGGTGCTGACCAGTCGTTTGTTAGTGAAAGTGACATGTCACTTCTGAGCCAGAGCATTTAATGACTAGTGTGAGACACTTCTTTCTGCTGAAGTATCCTGCATACATTCAAGATGAGGTTGCTGTGTCAGCTCAGGTTGTGGAGACAGGACAACACAGAGCTGTCCCATGGGCACGGAATGGGCATGAGATAGAAAGCTTTGCTGTCCTAAGCCACTGAGCTCCTGGGGGTGGTTGTTGCTATCACAGCACAGCGTAGCCTGCACTGTCTCATGCACACAGACGGTGAGGTCTGAGGAGCTGCCACCGATGTTAGTCATCTGCAGCTGCTGTCCAAAGTAAAATATATCAATAAGTGCATGTTCCATTGCTGCACAGCACCTCACTTCCTTTGCTTTTTTGTTGTTGTTGTTTTGTTTTGTTTTGAGACGGAGTCTTGCTCTGTCATCCAGGCTGGAGTACGGTGGTGCGATCTTGGCTCACTGCAACCTCTTCCTCCTGGGTTCAAGCAATTATCCTGTCTCAGCCTCCTGAATAGCTGGGATTACAGGCACGTGCCACCATGCCCAGCTAATTTTTGTCTTTTTAGTAGAGATGGGGTTTCACCTGTTGGTCAGGCTGGTCTCGAACTCCTGACCTTGTGATCCACCCACCTCAGCCTCTCAAAGTGCTGGGATTACAGGTGTGAGCCACAGGACTTGGCCACCTCATTTCCTTTTCTATTTAAAGTGTCTTCATGTCTACTTTTGAGCTTTCTTCAAAACAAAGCTAGGAGGTAAGAAAATCAGATATTTTTCTCATTTAACAGTCCAAGAAACAGCAACTCAGGCAAATTACGTGTTTTGTTTTTGCCCCCACCCACTTAGTGGCATTATCCGGCCCTCTAACTTTCTGCCCAGTGCCCTGGCTACAGTGGCTTCTCAATCTGGTCCAAGAAGAATCAATCACCAGGCCAAGCACTAAAGCAGTATAGTTTATGCAGTTAAAGATTATCCTTAAAATAAACCAGAGACTTTACTATTAAGGGGGCACCAGTGCACAGCTATGAAGAATCTGCTGGAAACAGGCACAAAGAAATGAGTCAAGAAAGAAAGACAGCCACCCTGCATTTCTCCAAGGTGACCTTGGCCTTGGGAAAGTAAGCAGAGAATTAAAATTGGAAGGTGTAAGGAGATCCAAAAGTCTCCAAGACAGAGAAATGTAGAAGGCGCTCTCTTCGGCTTAGAAAGAGAGCTCCTGATATGAGACAGTGACACAGAGGGAGAAGGGTGGGTGTGGGCCCATAGAACGCTGTCCCAGGACCTCGTCCCCCTGCTCTCTACAGCTCCAATGCTTTGTGTTCCAAAATGGAAATGTCTGTCTTGCTTTTTTCTGATCTGTAAAAGCAATACTTATTGCAAAAATTTAAATACTGGACTACTGCATAGAGTGGAGCGTGAAAGGGCCCTTTAATCACATCCCTCAAGGATAACCACTGCTGACAGTTCAGTATCTCTCTTTCCACAGTTTTTTTCTATGCATGTATCATAGAATAGCCAGGATCTATGCTATGGATAATGGATATCTATCTATCTATCCATCTATCATCCAATCCATCTATATCTGTCATCTATCTATCTATCTATCTATCATCTATCTATCTATCATCTATTATCTATTTATCTACTTGGCTAATCTATATTATTTATACTGTACTGTTATAGTATATATATATATATGTCTATATTGTTATACCTTCTCTTTATAAAAATGCATCCACCTTTCCACTGTCCTAGACAACTAGCTCACACTTCATCTTTACTCCCTATTCGCATTCATAGCCTGCCATCTTGCTTCCTGTTGCACTGAGAAAACAGAAGCCACCAGAAGAGAAATTCCTTAAACTCCCACTACCACAACACCTTCTTCTCTGCGTCAGAGCTGCCTGCTCTGCCTTCCCTCCTATGACCCACTGTGGGTGTCCTCCTAGTCAATGCCAGTCTTTCCTTCTGTTTGGATCCCAAACCTGTTGTCTACTCGAGGACACGCTGCAGCAGCTCTTCCGTCTCTCTCCCACATCTCCAAAGTTCCCCTCCTCACTCCCCGCACCCCCACCCTGGGATCTTTTGCACAGCATCCAAAAACACTGTCCTTCATCGATTCTCAGTCCTCCCCTCATCTGACCCATCGGCAGCATTTGACACAGTTGCTCACTCCCTCCTCCTGGAAACACCTTCTTCGCACGGCATTTAGGAACCCCCGCTCCTCCTCGGTCATCTCTCTGCCCTCTAAACATTGGTATGTGCAGGACTCAGGCCTTGACCTCTACTTTTTTCTTCCTACACTCACTCCAGGGCCCTACCTTCAAAATAGATGCAGAATCTGAGGACCTTCACCAGGACATCACTCTCATCCTGGCCTAACCCAGCCTCACCTCTGCCCTGGGTTCATGCTGTAGCCTCCTAACTGGTCTCTCTTCTCATGCTTGCTCCTCCAGAGTGTTCTAAACACCATAGAGTAATACTTCAAAAATGTGTGTCTGACCTTGTGGCCCTCCAGTGGATTTCAGGCTCAGCTGGAGTAAAAGCCAATGTCTTGTTGATGACCCTCAAGGCCCCATGCAATCTGATCCCACCCATTTTCTCTTCGACTGGCTCACTCCACTCCTTGGGCCCATCCCACCCCAGAGCCTTCGTGTGAGCTGCTCCCTCAGCCTGGAATGGTCTTCTCCCAGCTGCCCCACTGCTCTCAGCCTCACTGCTTACTTGACTCTAATTAACCCTGGCAGTGAGGCCTTCTGTGACTACTCTACTTAAAATCCCCACTCTCCTTAGCCTTCTTGACCTCCTTCCTTTGCTTTATTTTCCTCATAGCACTCTTCATGAAACTAACATAGTATCATGTTGAACCATATGAAATTGCCTATATTCAGCTATTTTCCTTTTTTTTTTTTTTTTGAGATGGAGTTTCGGTCTTGTTGCCCAGGCTAGAGTGCAATGGCGTGATCTCGGCTCACCACAACCTCCACCTCCCGGGTTCAAGCGATTCTCATGCCTCAGCCTCCCTAGTAGCTGGGATTACAGGCATGCACCACCACACCCAGCTAATTTTGTATTTTTAGTAGAGATGGGGTTTCTCCATGTTGGTCAGGCTAGTCTTGAACTTCAGACCTCAGGTAATCCGCCTGCCTTGGCCTCCCAAAGTGTTGGGATTACAGGCATGAGCCACCAGACCCGGCCCTATTCAGCTACTTTCAACCAAAAAAGTGCCAATTTCATGATTCATATTAATACTTATTTTATTTAACCCTTCTTTTCTGCCTCATCCATAGAATGTCAGCTCCTAAGGAATGATGGTTTTGTCTGCCCTGTTCTCTGTTGCACCTAGAACTGTGCCAGGTGCATAGTAGGTGCTCAGTAAACATTTGCAGATTGATTCTTTTTTAGTGAATTGCTTCCCCCTTAATGCATCATGGTCCTCTTTCCATGACCATTCCAACAAGTCTTCCTCATCCCTGTGATGCCTGTCTGTCCTTGGTCAGTGCTCCCTTCGAGATCCTGAGAGCATCTCGGAATCACCAGATCTGCTCCCCACCACCAATGGGGGTTCTGCAGACAGCAGGCACAGCTTCAGCGCCAGACAGACTTAGAGTGAAATCACCAGCCAAATCACTGTGGCTGTGTTAACCTCTTTGGTTAAGTTTCTCCGCTTTTGAGACAGAGAAAATACCCCTCATCTCAGTCCTGGGAGGCTTTGGGGGTGTTAGTAAAGTGTTAGCACCCCCAAAGCCTCCTGGGGCTAAAGTGAATTAACCATGGTGCAGAATAAAACATTCACATTCATGTAGAACACCAAACATTCAAAACTTATATATCTATTTCCAGACACACTTGCTAAAGGTTTATCTCCATGAGCCAGCTTTCTTTCCGAGGTTTCCAGGAATAAATCACCCAGGCCACCCACAGCTGGTCACACCATTGATAAGTCTTGTGTCACCTTCTGAGATTCAGTCACGGTTTTGTCCTACCTCCTTCTCAGAGTTGCGCTTTTTAAAAATGACTCTGTTCAGTGCTTAGCTTTTATTGCTCCCCCCACTCCATGCCCATTATAGTCGCTTGGTTTCTGCATGTGAGTGGTGGTGATCCTTCTATTATCATATGCCTGGATACCACTCAGGGTGCTCTCTAAAAGATAAAATAGGAGGTTCCTTTTGATATCAGGAGATACTCCACACTCTAAGACTTCACATGGGACTTGTATCAGTTAGCTCTAGCTGTATAACAAAACACCCCCAAAATGTAGTGGCTTAAAACATTGGTTCGTGTATGAGTGTGTGGGTTAGTTAGATGGTTTTTCTGGTCTGAGCCAGGTATGGCTGATCTTGGCTGGGTTCTTTCATGGATCTGAGGTCAGCTGATGTGTTGGCTAGTCTAGAATGTTCTCACTCACATATCTGGAGGTTGGCTAACTGCTGACACAGGCCATGGAGACAACTGGGCTATGTGTCTCCCATCCTCCAGCAAGCTGGCCCCGGCTTGTTCACATGGTGGTTGCAGGGGTACAAGAGCACAAGCAGGACCCCAGGTTGACAACTGTCACAGCATCTCACCCGCCATATTCTTTTGGACAAAGCAAGTTGCAAGGTTAGTCCAGGTTCAATAATAGGGAGTTAGACTCCCAGATTCAATAGTAGGGAGTTAGACTCCACTTCTTGGCTTGAGGAGCTGAGAAGTTGGGTAAAGGGTGTGGTCAAGGAGGATTGAAGGATTGTATTTTTAGGATCCGTTACTACAGGATCTTCCTCAGGCACGAGGAGCAGGTCTGCCATGTTCTGGGTTGTCAGCACAGATGGAATCTCTGATCCCCTCTGACAGCTGATAGCTACAGAACACGAACATTTCCCCAGGATGGCAATCCTGCAATGACTGACTTCTCAGACTGGGCCGGCTACCAGCTCACCTGCCACTTCTGTCAGGGGGATGTGGGAGGAAGCCTCTTGGCCCTACAGGATTCAGCCCCACCCCTAACCTGTTCCTCGGTTCCCGCAACTCACTCCCTCTAGGCCCGTTGGGTTTGTCTTCCCTCTCACAGACCCTTCTCTGTCCCTTCTCCCCCTCCTTCTTCTCTATCTGCAGCTTATTCAACCCTGACCTCTCCTTGCTATGTTGCCTAGGCTGGTCTCAAATTCCTGGCCTTAAGCAATAACCCTGCCTTGGCCTCCCATAGTGCTGGCATTACAGGCATGAGCCGTCACCCGGCCCCTGAGCTCCCCTTTTAACAGCAAGCTTAAATGTCATTTCCAACAAGGAGCCTCCCCTGACCATTCTAGTCTGCATCAACCTCTCCTTTCTTTAAATAACAATACACAATCAGTGCCGCACATGTTTAAAGATTATTTTTTATTGACACATAATAGACATACACATTTTCAGGGCATATGTGATATTTTGATACATTCATATAATGTATAATAATCAAATCCCCTGATTGATTACCCTTAATTGAAATATCCTTTTTTTTTTTTTTTTTTTTTTTTTTTTGAGACGGAGTCTCGCTCTGTCGCCCAGGCTGGAGTGCAGTGGTGCAATCTCGGCTCACTGCAAGCTCCGCCTCCCGGGTTCACGCCATTCTCCTGCCTCAGCCTCTCCGAGTAGCTGGGACTACAGGCACCCGCCACCACGCCCGGCTAATTTTTTTGTATTTTTAGTAGAGACGGGGTTTCACCGTGGTCTCGATCTCCTGACCTCGTGATCCGCCCGCCTCGGCCTCCCAAAGTGCTGGGATTACAAGCGTGAGCCACCGCGCCCGGCCGAAATATCCTTAAACATTTGTCTTTTTCTATGCTGGGAACATTTGAATTCTTCACTACCAGCTACCTTGAAATATACAGAAGATTATTGTTTACTGTATTCACTCTACTGACTTAGGTCTCATTCCTTCTAACTGTATTTTTGTACTCATGCATCAACCTCTTTTCATCCCCACCACCCCACATCCCTTTCCCAGCCTCTGGTAACCATCATTCTATTCTCCCCCTCTATGAGATCCATGTTCTTAGCTCCCACATATGAGTGAGAATGTGCAATATTTGTCATTCTGTGCTTGGCTTATTTCACTTAGCATAATGACCTCCGTTTCCATCCATGTTGCTGCAGTGACAGGATTTCATCCTTTTTGACGACTGAATAATATTTCGTGGTGTATCTATACCACGTTTTCTCCATTCATCCACTAGTGGGCACTAAAGTTGGTCCCATATTTGGCTAAAAGTAGTGCGTCACCTTTTAATACATAGGTTTTTAGATATACTGTGCATAAAGATTTTACTGGTGCAAGATTTTAATCTGCCTAACACTTGAGCAGGAACTATTATAACCATTCTACAGTTGCATAGCTGGGCTGAGAAGGTGGCTTTCCAAAGGTCTTATCATGGGAGGGAAGGAGTGGATTCTGTTTTCAAAGCCAGGCCTGTCCTATTCCAAAACCCATCTGTGGCAGGGGCTGGCAGTGCCTGCCCCGTCCCTCAGAGCCCCTTGCTACTTCAGGACAGGGGCCGGTCCACCTTCCGCTGCCAGGGCCTGCATTTCTTTGCCTGAGCACTTGCTCACAGGTTCATTTCCCAGGTAGTAGGCTCAGGAGCTGAGGAATAAACTTCCTGCAGGAGCACCCTTCCACAAATGACTGATAAGACTGGTGCTTAGACACCCAAGGGTGGGGTAGCTTCAAATGCTTGTTCTACACTGGCTCCCAGGACTGCCAGCAGGACTGGGCGCCAGTTGCCTGCTGTGATGAGTGGTGATATCACCTTTCTTGGCTGCCTCCCCTCTCTGCCATGCTCCCCTGCCTGCCCTTTCCTGGAAGCAGCTCCCAAATCAACCACCTTCACTCAGATCTTTGTCTCAGGGTCTGCTTCTGGGAAAGCCCAAAGGAAGACACACCTCTCAACACCTTTGCCATGTGACCCTGCATTCTCACAATCAATCACCCCTGGAAGCCAGAGACTCATACTTATTACCCCTCCCTCTCCCACAGCACCTGTGGATACTTACACATTCCATAAATCCTAATCAAAATCATTTATTGATTCATGGATACCTCAGAACTACAGAGAGCAGACAAGGAAGAGGCATCCAATCCCTCTTCCTTGTAGACATTTCACCTATAGTTTAAGAAGCTGGTTAAATCTGTGACAATCAAGAAATGTTTTCAGGCACTAACCCTTTCCCAAATAATCGATGGCCCTGAGAAGCAGAAGAGGTGCCACTGCAGGACTGGGGGTGTACATGCAAGCCCACTCCTCTTGTGCACACTTTAAAATGTATTTGGGGATCAGTGGGCTAGTGGGACCCTACAAGACCACAGTCAAAATCTGAGATAACTTGATTTTCATCTGTTATTTCTTACCTACCCATTAAAGAGTGTGTAATCTCTAAGTTATACAGTGTCCAGTACTCATATGGTGGGACAAAATTGGACTAGTTTGGATAAGTTGATATCTCGGCTCCCTTTCAACTCGCAGCTGTGAATTCTCTCCCAAGGGCCATGAGACAGACCAAGAGTGCAAGAGGCAAGGACTGGAAGGAGAGCTCTAAGAAAACAGCCATCATTCATCATGTTCCTATTCACCTCATCCTTTACATGTGCTTTCTTTTTCTTTCTCTCTTTCTTTCTTTCTTCTTTCTTCTTTCTTTCTTTCTTTCTTTCTTTCTTTCTTTCTTTCTTTCTTTTCTTTCTTCTTTCTTTCTTTCTTTTTCTTTCTTTCTCTTTCTTTCTTTGTTTTTCTTTCTTTCTCTTTCTTTCTTTCTCTCTCTTTCTTTCTCTCTCTCTCTTTCTTTCTTTCTTTCCTTCTTTTTTTTTTTTTGAGACAGAGTCTTGCTTTGTCACCCAGGCTGGAATGCAGTGGCATGATTTCGGCTCCCTGCAACCTCCATCTCCTGGGTTCAAGCGATTCTCCTGCCTCAGCCTCCTGAGTAGCTGGGATTACAGGCACGTGCCACCACACTCGGCTAATTTTTGTATTTTTAGTAGAGACAGGGTTTTGCCACATTGGCCAGGCTGGTCTCGAACTCCTGGCCTCAAGTGATTCACCCGCCTCGGCCTCCCAAAGTGCTGGGATTATAGGTGTGAGCCACTGTGCCCAGCCTACATGTGCATTTTCATTGATCTACCCTGCAAGGCAGGGTTGTTACCTTCTTGACTCATTTTACAGGTGAGAAGACAGAGGCTCAGCAAGGTTGAAGTAGCTCACCCGGGATAAGGTAGGGACTGGCAGAATTGGAATTCACACCCATGCCTGGCTGGCTCCAGCAGCAAAGTTTTTCACCCCACCCTAGGCTGCTTCTCCCTAGGCTGCTTCTCCATCTAAAGGTGGGTTGGCCTTCATTGTGGCACACTTTGGCAGGGTAAGGACATTTTAGACTACAAAGAATGTATCAGTTAGATATTGTTGCATAACCAACTGTCCCAAACATCAGTGGCTTTAAATAGCAAACCTTTGTTCTCCTTCACAAACCTATGAGTTGGCTGGGGGTTGGCTGATGTAGGCTGGGCTCAGTTGGGCGGCTTTGCATCAAGCTGCAGGGCTGGCTGGCCTTGGGTCCCGGCAGCAGGTTGGCTCAGGTCAGTTTCACCCGGTTTCATTCTGAAGCCCAGGCTGAAGGGGCAGCAGTTATACAAGGGAGTAGCTCTCCTCTTGGAGGCACAAGAGAGCAAGTAGAAATGAGTGATGTGGCTCAGAACTAGCACACTTTCACTTCGGCCACATACCATTGGCCAAAGCAAGTCCTATGGCCAAGTCTAAGTCAAGGAGCTGGGAATTACACTCTGCCTCTAGTGGGAGGAACTGCAAAGTCACATGACAAACATGGGGAATGCAGGGAGAAGGGAAGAATTTAGACCAATAATTTTATCTACAAGGATGACAAAAATCAACACCAGGGAATGAATGACTGATGGGGAAAGTTCCTAGTGCCTTTGGGAAGATTTTTACACTAAATAGGGAACAGCTACTCTTGTCTTCAATATCTGTGATAGGGTCCCTCTTATAAAGGCTTTTCAGTCTTGGGGGCCCCATGTCTTCCAGGTTTCTCAGCTCCCTGGCCCTCCTACATGATCCTGGACATCAACCCAGCTAGAAGGATGAATTTCAACAATGTTGGAGGCATGTGGAAACAGACTGAGAGATGAAGGTACCTCTCTCTTTCCTTTCCCTAGAGCCATCCAGCTCCTGTCTTAGAAAATTAGTTACCTCTAAATACCATGACTGTTTCAGTGAAGAATTAGTCCAAGGGTGGGCCATGCAAGAAGGAGGAAAGGAAAGCTTCTGGCTATTGAGCCCTGGAGCTCTCAGAAGATGAAGCTATTTAAATCTTTGGGCCAACCCACTGGCTCTCCTGGAATTCTTGATTGTTTGGTTTCTCCTTGGAGAGAGCAAGAAAAGCAGAGCTAGAAAGAGCTAACAGACTCCAGCAGAAATATTCCAATCACTTTACAAATTTAGGAAATATTCATCACCTTAAACGTAATACCTGCAAGGCTTTCAGGGGAAAAATAATAAACTTTGGTTGGTTTCTGTTTTTTCAAGAAAGCATTAGCAAGTAAAAAAGTTATAAACTTAATTGATGACAGTGGTCTTGATTAGTGCTGCCACTAAATGTTCCCACTTCTGCATTCAGAAGGGACCTTGCCCATTTGGAGTTAGGTGTGGCCATATGATTTCCTTTGACCAATGAAACGTGAGTGCAAATAGAATGTATTACTTTGAGAAAGAGGCTTTTACAGACAGTATGTAATTCAGCATGGCTCCTTCCCACCATCGTGGTAATCATGGAAGTGTGTGTTGAGAGGGTGTCTCCATTAACCAAAACACCTCAGAGTGACTACAAGAGACATAGCTCCCTGATGACATGTACTGGACACGTAGCAAGACAGAGAAGTCAATCTGTGTTGGATAAATCACTGAGATGTGGGAAGGATGTTTGTTATAGAAGCAGAACCTGGCCTATTCTGACAGATAGATACACTGATGCAAGTCAACCAATAAAGACATTTTCAAAATAAATAATTCAGGAATGACAAAGATATGATCTTTAAAATAATGATACTAACAAGGATTAGTGATAAGCTCTTAGATACACAACTAGGACTAACCAATTGTGGGAAGAATGTAAATGCTATAAACCTTGACAAATTAAAATAATAAAGCCAATAAAAGTGGGAGGGAAGTAGAGAAGAATCATGAATATCAATTTCTTTTTAGTTTTATAGCAGGAATTCATACCATCTGTATTAGTCAGGGTTCTCTAGAGGGACAGAAAGGGGAGTTTATTAAGTATTAACTCACATCATCACAAGGTCCCACAATAAACTGTCTGCAAGCTGAGGAGCAAGGAGAATCAGTCTGAGTCCCAAAACTGAAGAACTTGGAATCCGATGTTCGAGGGCAGGAAGCCAGCATGGGAGAAAGATGTAGGCTGGGAGCCTAAGCCAGTCTAGCCTTTTCAAGTTTTTCTGCCTGCTTTATATTCTAGCCGCGCTGGCAGCTGATTAGATGGTGCCCACCCAAATTAAGGGTGGGTCTGCCTTTCCCAGCCCACTGACTCAAATGTAATTTCCTTTGGCAATGCCCTCACAAACACACACAGGATCAATACTTTGCACCCTTCAATCCAATCAAGTTGACACTCAGTATTAGCCATCACACCATCTTTCACTGAAAACCTGAGTTTAAAATAAACCTAATGATATTAACCTCTTACTCTTTTCCTCCATATTATTCTGAAATTCAGAGGAAATTGAATTAATAATTTATGACTATATCCAGAGATGAAGAAAAAATTCATCAAATTTCAGCAATTCTTTACATTTCAATTTTTTCTTTCATTAAAATAAAACTAAATTCCAACACTTTTGTCTTAGGTTGGGTTCTCCCAGAAGCAGAACCTGAATCTAAAATTGGAGTATTTTCTAGGGAGTAGGAGTAGGGGGATGATCCCAGGAAACACTGGTAGTGGAGTGGGGAAACAAGACAAGGAAGGGGAGAAGTATGAGCTGTTCAAGAGCAGGTGACCACTGTGGGAAACTAGGGCTGAATACCACTAGGGAGCTCAAACAGACTGTCTCAGAGTTTGTCCTATCTGCAGGGTAAGCTAGGACATTTATCCATCACTGTTCACCCATCACTGTGGGCCCTACTAGGCATTAACTGCTTGCCACTTCCCCTCTGCCCTGTGTGTGGGCTGATCCCACTCTTATAGCCAGAGAGACCCTCAGGCAGAAGACATTCAAGTGTTTGCTAGGAGAAGTCACTGGGCTCTACTAGAACAGCAAATACCGACAGGATGTGGGCTGGGCACCAATAGCATCTAATAAACCTTTTTTTGAGTTTAAAAAGCCTGTATAATAGACTAATCTCAGATGAATTATGCTAAGTGAAAGAAGCCCACCTGAAAAGGCTACATATTATACAATTCCATTTATATGACTTTCTGGAAAAATCTAAGCTATAAGGATGGAAAACAGATTCATGGTTGCCAGGGGTTGGGAAGGCAGAAGTGATGACTACAGAGATGCATGAGGGAACTCCCTGGGGTAATGAAAGTGTCTTACATCTTGATTATGCTGGTGAATTTGTCAAAATTTATAGAATGCACACCTGAAAAGGGTAAGTTTTACTATATGTAAATCAGGCCTCAAGAAACTGACTGTGATTTTTAAAATGTGTATGCATATCGTTTCAAGAATGTTTCATTATCCTCCCTTGAGAACTTAGTGACTTGCTTCTAACAAATAGAGTAAGGCAGAAGTGATATTGCATGTGTCAGAGATGAGGTCATAAAAGGCACCGTGGCTTCCTGCTTGCTCGCTCTCTCTCGGGTCACCAGCTTTGGGGGAAGCCAGATGCCATGCCACGAGGAGCCCGATGGGAAGGCCCATGTGGTGAGGAACCAAGGTGTCTTGCCAGCAGCCATGCGAGGCAGCCATCTTGGAGGTGGGTCCTCCAGCCCTGGTCCAGCCTTCAGATGACTGCTGCTGGGCCAACAGTGAGTAATCTCATGAGAGACCCTGAGACAGAACCAGCTGGCTAAACAACTCTCAGGTTCCTGACCCTCAGAAACCCTGTGAGATAGCATCATTTTTTGTTTTGAGAAGCTGCTACATGTTGGGACTATTTGTTATGCAGCAATAGATCACTAATACACTGACTTAAAATTCAATTCCTGTTTTTAAATAAAATTATCCATTCTTTCATATAAATTGTTTGCTGAGAGATATCTGACATGGTATTCATCTAAGGGGAGTGACTATGGTTTCTGGGTGGTGGGTTTGGGAGTCATTTCTCTTGTGTTTTTCCTGTTTTATGTTCTTGAACTGCTGTTTATAATGGGCGTGTATCGTTAAAATTAAAAACACACATGAGGACTCGGAGCCTGGGCATAGGTGGAGAGGGTGTCATTTTCCCCAGGGGGTGGGGAGCAGCGATGAGGTTTGTGTCTACAGGAAGCAGGCACACCACTCCTTCAGGCAGTGAGAACTCTGCTGGGCCTCACACTCAGTGGCACCAAAACAGCAAATGAGCCACCTCTGAAACTCGGCTTCATTCTTGTGCATCAGAAGGAACTGTCCCAGCAGGATGTAGGCCTGGGGAGGGGATGAGACAGGGAGGAAAGTGGGAAAGGTTATCATAAGCCAGCTCAGATGCGCTCTTCCTCCCCAACCACCAGGGCTCACGTGACAATCAAAGGAGGGGGAGCAGAGCCGATTCAAGGGAGCCTGTCAGTCCTTGAAGACCTGACATGGGTCTTAGCCCTGGTGAGAGCTAAGGCCAAGTTAAAAGCCCATCTCTCAGGGCTGGTTTGAGGGCCATCCACCCTGGAATGAATCAGACCCTGCCCTCTTCAAACTTTAACAAGCACATGAATCATGTGGGAGCTTGTTAAAATGCAGGTTCTGAAAGTCTAAGTCCAGGGAGAGGCCTGCATTTCTAACATGCTCCCGGCTGCTGCTGATCCAGGGACAACAGTTTGAGTAGCCGGGGCCTAGCACACTCCTGAAGCTCGCTTCAGACTTCCAGTGAAGCATTTCTCTTGGAAACACACACATAGCCTAGACAGAGTAAGAGACATTCCCGCCCCAATACTTCTGCAATTGTTGTAGCACGGGATTTTTCTTTTCTTCTCTTTTCTTTTCTTTCTTTTATTGATTTTTTTTTTGAGACAGAATCTTGCTCTGTCGCCCAGGCTGGAGTGCAATGGCGAGATCTCGGCTCACTGCAACCTCCACCTCAAGCGATTCTCCTGCCTCAGCTTCCCAAGTAGCTGGGATTACAGGTGCCTGCCACCATGCCTGGCTAATTTTCATATTTTTAGTAGAGATGGGGTTTTGCCATGTTGTCCAGGCTGGTCTCGAACTCCTGACCTTGGGTGATCCACCTGCCTTGGCCTCCCAAAGTGCTGGGATTACAGGCGTGAGCCACTGTGCCCATAGCACGGGGTTTCTAAACCTCGGCACTATTGATATTTTGGACAATGCTTGAAATGTTATGGGGGGCTGTCCTGCACATTGCAGGATGTTCAGCAGCACCCCTGATCTCTACCCATGCCAGTGGCACCCTCCCTCCCCGACCCAAGCAGTGACAATCATAACCATCTCCAAACGTAGCCAAATGTCCCCTTGGGGGCAAAATCTCCCTGGGCTGAGAACCACTGCACATGGGGCTGACAGATAAATGGCATCTTAGCATTTATTTGTTTTTGCAAACCACCCGTGTGATCTCAGGCAACTCATGTAACCTGAAGTAAGAACCCACAGAACCTGGATCTCAGTTTCTGCACCTTCCTAAGGCACATGGTGTGCTCTGCAAATTAAATTAAGTGAATTAAGTGGGAAGGTATTCAAAAAATGTAAATTCCTCTCTCGTACTGGGAGCTGTAGTCCTGTAGGAGGAGCATAGAAGGTTTAAAACATGCTAAACCTTGTCCACATTCCCCTTCCTCAGTTTCTGTGGATAAAAAATACATGGAAGATAAGCACTCAGTGCACCATGATTTATATTTCTATGGCATTCTCAAGCTTTCTAGCTATTAATACTTGCCTCGAGGCTTTTAATTCATCGTTTATAGTTTTATTACACCCTTATTGACAAGGCACAAGGACTACATCGAGGAAGGGAATTCCCAAGGCCACATAGCCAGAAACTAGCCAAGCCACTAAATGGTGGAGGCTGGAGATCTCAGGTCACATTAAACGCCCATCTCTCAGGGCTGGTTTTGGGGGCTCTCCAGCCTGGAACCAATAAGAACCAGCATCCACCCATGCCTCAAGTTCTGGGCCCTTTCCAGGAAAACCTGATGGTGTCTGTTTACTTTTAGTTATGTAAAATAAAGCAAACTTCATCTTAACCAAAGACAGCATACTTTTTAAGAAGAGAAATCAAATAAAAGCTGAATCCCAGTCATAAAATATACCCAAGCATTGAATTTTGGGGGTTTTATTTTTAGTTATGGTCCAGTTGTTGACAAGAGAAAAAAGCCAGGATTTTGTGGTGATTCTGAACTGCTACTTTAATCTTTTTTTAAAAAAGCAATTTAGTTGCTTGGTGTGATCTCATCTTACTTTATCAGTATCTTCCCATTTTGAATGGTGGATTTTACTGAGATGTATTTAAATTAATGTTTTTGAAAAATAACATTTATTAAGTGTTAATTGAGCCAGTAGACGTAGGTGTGGGAGGTGCCAAGGTGAAGGTAACAGAAACAAGAGACACAGAGCTGTGTCCAAGGAGAGAGAACATTAATAATAATTAACAATAATTAATAGTAAGTGGCTTACACAAAGCTTTCTCCATAAAGAGAAATGTTCATGATAATACTTAATAATAATGATTAATGCTAAGTAGCACTTTTTAGCACTTCTGTCGGCCACGTGCTGCTAGACACCTGACACGTTTTAATCCACCTGATCCTCACATGTACTCACCCCTCCCGTTCCCCAGGTGGAGGTACTAAGTCTCCTGTTTTCCTCTGCACTATTCCTGCACGTCCCAACTGTCTGCAGTCTGGCCTGGAGGCTAATACATCCCCTGCCTGTTTTAGAAGTGGCATTGCCGGCATCAGCTGGCCTGTTAGTGAAAGCCTCCACATACCCACAGGCTCAGCAGCCAGGATGCCTGGGAACATGTGGACCCTGGGCAAACTTTCCAGGAATGCTACAGGAAGCCCCATCTTGCAGCCTCTGGAGCCAAGTGGCAACCTGACACTCCCTCCTCAGTTTTCCCTCCTGTCTCCCTGTGGCATCTTCCAGGAGGGAAAGTTGGCTTCCCTTCTCCCTTCATCTCTGAGCACTTCACCCTGCTCCCCAGGGAAGCTGAAGTCGTGGGATCCCATCACGGCCCTGCCAGATGCCTGCTTGGTTTCTCCCCCGGCTCCAGAAAGCCCCCTAATCAAGGAGAAAAGATGCTGCCCCTTTCCCTCCTTGGGCCAGAGCTCCCCAGAATTCAGCTACTGGGGTGGGAGGGGTGACACAGAAACACAGAAACCCTGAGCAGATGTCCCTGTCCTCCTACCACCCTGGACAGTGGCTGTGGCTGTGGCCATGGCCATGGCCAAGCCAGGGAATTACATTCCTTCCTGCAGCAGTAAGAGCGGGGCTCGGCCAGGTGTGGTGGCTCACGCCTGTAATCCCAGCACTTTGGGAGGCTGAGCGGGCAGATCACCTGAGGTCAGGAGTTCGAGACCAGCCTGGCCAACATAGTGAAACCCCGTCTCTACTAAAAATACAAAAATTAGCCTGGTATGGTGGCAGGCGCCTGTAATCCCAGCTACCTGGGAGGCTGAGGCAGGAGAACTCAGGAGGTGGAGGTTGCAGCGAGCCGAGATTGTGCCACTGCACTCCAGCCTGGGCAAGAGTGTGACTCTGTCTCGAAACAAACAAACAAACAAAAGGATGGGGGCTCAAGGGCAGAATGCCCCTCAACTCCAAGTGCAAACAGTGAGGTTCCTCCAGGGGCCGGCCCCCAAGCAGGGGAGGAATCACCCTCCAGTTTGCGGTGCCCACTTCTTGCTAAACAGCGGCAGTTTGAGCCTATGCCAGGGTTGGGTTCCCTTGCATCTGAGCCGTGTTTTCACACAGTGCCTGGTGCTAAGAGCACCCTGAGCTGGTTTAACATTCGGCTCTTGTCATCTGGAAATTCTTACTAAATATCTTTTTTTTTTTTATTACTTTTTCTTTTTTTCTTTTTTTTTTGACGACATCTCCCTCTGTCGCCCAGGCTGGAGTGCAGTGGCACGGTCTTGGCTCACTGCAACCTCTGCCTCCCAGGTTCAGGCGATTCTCCTGCCTCAGCCTCCCAAGTAGCTGGGACTACGGGTGCGTGCCACTACACTTGGATAATTTTTTGTAGAGACAGGGTTTCACCATGTTAGCCAGGATGGTCTCGATCCCCTGACCTCGTGATCTGCCCGCCTCAGCCTCCCAAAGTGCTGGGATTACAGGCATGAGCCACCGCGCCCGGCCTACTTTTTAATTTTTTTCTAAGAGACGGGATCTCATTCCGTCACCCAGGCTAGAGTTCAGTAGCAGGCAGTAGCTCTTTGCAACCATAAATTCCTGGGCTCAAATGATCCTCCCACCTCAGCCTCCTGAGTAGCTGGAACTACAAGCTCGTGCCATCACACCCCCTAATAAATTTGAACTAGAGGTCTCGCATTTTCCTTTTACAGTGGGCTCCAAAAATTAAATGGCTGGCTGAGATCCACCCTCATTAAAATGCTCAGTCCTCACCATAATGCCAGGCCTTGTAAAGCAGAGATAAGCTGTCTCGGCCCTCTCTTATTCTCTGGCTGCTTACAGTGCTCTCTGCCCAAGTCCGCAGGTCCTGAGCACCTGTGCTGAACGGACTTCAAACACCACAAGACTCCGTGGTGCAGTGACACGACTTTCTCTGATTCTCTCTCGCCAGTTGCCTAAGTCTTCATGTCATTTCAGATTTAAACTTGTGGGTTTTTTTTTTTTCTTCTTCTTCTTTTTTGAGATGGAGTCTTACTCTATAGCCCAGGCTGGAGTGCAGTGGCACAATTGCGGCTCACTGCAACCTCCACCTTCCGGGTTCAAGTGATTCTCCCGCCTCAGCCTCCCAAGTAGCTGGGACTACAGGCAGGTACCACCACACCCAGTTAATTTCTGTAGTTTTAGTGGAGATGGGGTTTCACCACCTTGGCCAGGCTGGTCTCGAACTCCTAACCTCAAGTGATCCTCCCAAAGTGCTGGGATTACAGGCAAGAGCTACCACGCCCGGCTTAAACTCTGTGTGTTTGGTGTGAATCCTCACTTCAGGGAATGTTTACCCCTTCTTCCTCCTCCCTGTCTTTTAATTTTACACTAAGAAAATTATTTGCTTATCTGAAACGTAAATTGTGATCTGGCAACCCTAGGCAGAAAAACCCCAAACTTAGGTGACTGGCCCCTTGTGGGGCTCGGGCATCAGGCAGTGGAGCGCAGCGTCTCACCGCCCACCCAGCAGAGTGGACAGAGACGAGTTGGAGCTTTCAGAGGCTTCGCTGTGGAGACCTGGGGACATGATGGAGGCAGGGCCTGGCCACACTGGGGCCTTCTGGTCCTGAACTCAGTCTCGCTCCTGTCCACCAATGGCCACGAAGTAACGGAGGGAGGAGATGGGAAACCCCGAGCATGGAGAGTCTAGAGGTAGGGCTATGGTTGGCTGCAGGCAGACATGCGAGAGAGAGCAGAGCCGCGCCTGTAAGGAGGGAGCAGAACCTCGCGGTAAGGAGGTGAGGGCGAGGGAGAGCAGAGCGAGCCTCGCCGGTAAGGAGGTAAGAGCAGCCACGCGAGAAGCACCTTCCTCACAGCTTCAGTTTTAGGGGCAGACGGCACAATGGCTTAGTTTCCAGACCCTGCAGCCTATCCGCCCAGATTCAAATTTCATCTCTGTCACCCCACGTGATCTTGAGCAATTCACACGTGGTCTCTATGCGCCTCCACTTTCCAATCAGGAAAATGGAAATGAAATAGTGTACTTTGTAGGACTGTTTTTTACAATTAAATGAGATAAATATACGTAATGCACTTAGAGGTGCTTGACATGAAGCAAATGCCAAGTGTTGCTTCTATTTCCTCCAGTCCTATCCTCCAGGCAGCTCTTAGGAGGAATATTTAGGCTCAAGGATATGGCTTTATGGCATCTGCAAAGGGCATTGAACCGAACCAGATTCTCTGCAATGCTAAACTTACTTTTGCACTGTGGGAGAACTCAAGCACACCCACCCCACAGGGCCCTGCCCCCACAGTTCTGCATTCAGGGAATGTCTGGAAATTCACCTACCACTAGGCGGGGTTTTCACAGGGAGAAGAGAACAAAGAACACAGACCTATCCCCTGCCTCCAAGCAACTTAGGGAGAAAAGCACAGGCAAGCCGTGCGTCTAACATTGTGAGTGTGGACTCTTGGGGCACGTGCAGAAAAACTAGAGTCAACCTTTTTTTTTTTTTTTTTTGAGACGGAGTCTCCCTCTGTCACCCAGACTGGAGTTCAGTGGTGCAATCTTGGCTCACTGCAACCTCTGCGTCCCGGGTTCAAGTGATCCTCCCACCTCAGCCTCCCAAGTAGCTGGGACTACAGGCATGTACCACCACACCCAGTTAATTTCTGTAGTTTTAGTGGAGATGGGGTTTCACCACCTTGGCCAGGCTGGTCTCGAACTCCTAACCTCAAGTGATCTGCCGGACTTGGCCTCCAAAGTGCTGGGATTACAGGCGTGAGCCACCATGTCCAGCTAGAGTCGACCTTTTGTCAGATATCACAACACGGGGCTCCCACCAAAAACCCAAACTGCTCAGAAAAAGGAGCCTGTTGGGTGGGGTGGCAGAAAGAAGGCTTCCCAGGGGAGGTGGGCTGTGAGTAGGGTCTTGAAGGGGGATCAAAACTCGTTTCAAGAGAGGCTCCAGGTTGGCAGGAGGGTAGTTGGCGGACAGTCTGGCTGTAGTATAGGGGTCAGGGATGGGGCGGGGGTCAGAGAAGACAAGACAGAGCCAGAGCGAAGCACAGAGAGCCTCACTGGCATGTGCACCACGAATTTTCTGTTTCCACAGTTCCTTTCTCCCTTACAGCTCTTTCGCCCTTACATCTAGACCAGTGCTGTCCAGCAGAAATAAGTGAGCTAGCCACATATGTGATTTTGATTTTCCTAGTAGCCACAGTAAAAAAGGGGGAAGGAAACAGGTGAAATTCATTCTAATAATATATTTTATCTCATAGTTCCAAAATATTATCATTTCAACATGTAATCAATAAAATAATTACGGATGAGCTATTTTACGTTCCTTTTTTGGGCGAAGTCTTTAACACTGCAGGGTGTGTTTTATATTTCTAGTACGTCTCAGTTCGGACAAGGGCACAGGTACCTGCGGCCGCTGTCTGGATCTAGATCCTCAGGCCATAGCTGACGCTGATTGCTCCTGGGAAGGGCAGATAAAAAACACCCAGAAGACGGCTATCACATATGGCTTTTAAGCTCCCGCAGAGACTTAGGCAGATCCATGGCAGAATCAATAGTTTTGAAAGTCCTGACTTAAACCAGGAGCCGGAGACCAGTTCACACCAAAAGCCAAAGCTCTGGGGAAAATGGGGACAGGCAATAAGAACAATCCCCTCCCAGCACCCCACATCTTCCATTAAAAAAAGCTGAAAGACCTGTGTGAGAGGAGGAATGGAGGAGAAGGTACTCGATGTAGGGGCTGGTAAGAGTTTGAGAAGGGGACTCCCAGAGAGGTAATAGAACATCCAGATAAACCGGCAGGGTGGAGTGGGGGGTGCTGGTGTCTCATCTCCCCCAGGGCATCCAGCATCCTGGGGTCTCTATAGAGAGAGCCGATAGCTGAGTGCGGAGCCCAGGGAGGTAAGTGTGAGGGTGGCCCACAGGCCTGCATTCCAGCAGGTGCACAGAGAGGGTGCAGAAAGGGCTGAGAGAGCAGAGCCCATGGGACGAGGCCAGGAACGCTATCACAAGCAAGGGTGGAACCCAACGTGGCTTTGTGCACAGCAAAGAAACTGAAGCTGAGCCCCAGCCTGGGGTGGGACAGGGAGCAGGGGAGGGTGATGGCTGCACCTTGGCAGAAGCCAGCAAAGACAGGAGGTCGCATGAGGTCCAGAAAGATGTCCCTCCCTGTGCCAGGATTAGGTATCCTGCAGGCAAGGTATGAAAATACAAGAGGCTGGCGTGGTGGCTCATGCCTGTAATCCCAGCACTTTGGGAGGATCACTTGAGCCCAGGAGCTGAGACCAGCCTGGACAACATGGCAAAACCGTGTCTCTACAAAAAAACCACAAAAGATTAGCTGGGCATAGTGGTGCATGCCTCTAGTCCTAGCTACTCGGGAGGCTGAGGTGGAGGCTGCGCTCAGGATGAGGAGGTTGCAGTGAGCTGAGATCATGTCACTGCACCCCAGTCTGGGCAGTATGATGAGACTGTCTTAAAACAAAAACAAAACCAAAAACAAAACAAAATAAAAACCACCAAGAGTCGGCATCTTTATTGGCTAAATCTGAGAACCCTGTCCTGCCAGGATCTGCCCGCCCGGGATGCTGTCATTGCTGACCCTGACTTCAGATGGGTCGTCACCCTGAAGCACTTGCCCATCTTGGAGAGGCCGCATCTGGGTCTCCTCCTGGGTCTCACTACAGGCCCAACTAGACTCCAGACCCTGATACAGGGTCTCACCGCCAAATTTAGCCTAAGCCTCCTCCCTGCCGGGCATAACCGCCTGGCCATAGATCTTCTTGTGCAATTTGTGACAGTACAATCCACGGCTGCTCCAGTCCTCACCTGGGAGCGGACAAGGCACTACTCCTCGGAGCCCTTGTCTCCTCATTGGTAAAGTGGAGAGAATGACCCTCATCTCAATCACAAGTGTGGGCGGCTCAAAGCAAAGGATACAGGTGACAGCCCCAGTGCCAGTGCCTAAAATTAGCAGCTCTAGGAAAGTGCTCACTGCACTGGCCAGGAGGTCATGGACACAAGAGGAGCACATCTCCAGGGACCTGGCTGCACACAGACAAACCGTCCCCGCAGCCCTGACTCAACAGGCAAGTTTTCAGATGCCTGACATTTTTCCATTATTCATTCATTTTTTGTTCTAAAACCCACCCACCTATAATCCTCATTTAAAACACAGTTAAGCTGTTCAAACACACAGACTTAAACTGGAAAAGGCAACACTACAGAGACAGAAAATAAATCAGTGGTTGCCAGGGACTGAGGCTGGCGAATATGAAGAGCACAAGGAAATATTTTGAGTAATGGGATTGCTCTGTGGCTTGACTATGGTAGCGGCTGCATCACTGCATGCATGTGTCAAAACTCATAGAACTACGTACTAAAAAGGGTGAAATTTACTGTATGTATGTCAATTCTACCTTAATAAAAACATTTTTAAAATAATGAGTATAGCTGAACAACAACCACAAAACCCCACAATTATGGACACATTTAATCAATGGTGTTCGACATCAGGAGAGTGGTTACCTCTAAGGGTAGGGGATAGTCTTGGCCAAGAAGAGGCACAAGAGAACCATTTGGAATTTTGGAGACATCTGATTGCTGGATCTGGGTAGTGGGTACGTAGGTGTACATATGTGTGTAAAAATTCATTGATCTGTACCCTTTATATCAACACATATTCTCCTAGGTATGTTACATCACAATAGGAAAGTAAAAGGAAGAATGATTTCTTTTTTTAAAAAAGGAATTTTTTGTCAGGTGTGATGGCTTGCACCTATAATCCCAGCACTTTGGGAGGCTGAGGTACGTGGATCACTTGAGTCCAGGAGTTTGAGACCATCCTGAGCAACATGCCAAAACCCTGTCTCTACAAAAAATATGAAAAATTAACCAGGCGTGGTGGCATACACCTGTAGTCCCAGCTACACGGGAGGCTGAGGTGAGAGGATCGCTTGAGCCTGGGAGGCAGAGGTTGCAGTGAGCCGAGATGGCACCACTGCACTCCAGCCTGAGCAACAGAGTGAGACCCTGTCTCAAATAAATAAATAAATAATAAAAGTACAAAAATTTTTTCATTTAAAATTTGTTCCCTAGAGAATGGTTCTCCCTCCTTCATCTGGGAGGAAAGAATCCAATCTACCCAATGGGGCGCTTCTGTTTCTGACGATACATCTACCAGACATTAAACTGGCTCACAGATTGGGGTGTTATTCTGAATATTTACCGGCTAGTGCAGAGCAATGGGGTAATCAGAAAACCACGGCTCTCATGGTTCAGATGTAGATGCAAGCCAAACTAGTCATCAGCCATGTGTGCAGCAGTTCCCAGCCTCTTTGGGTGTTTCTGTAACACTGTCTCGCCTGGTAGACTGACTTGGGGCACTGAGGAGAATGAACAGCAGCAGCTCTAGCTGGTGCCTCTCCTGACTGGGCGTGCCATGTTCTGTGAGCTCACAGTCTGCCTTGTCTGTGCTCACTCTCTTTGCATTGTCTTTGGGACTATCTCATCCTCTCCTGAGGCCCTAAGCAGCTTTTTAAAAGCCCCATAAAAACAAACAATGACATAGAAAAGAATATTCCAATTCCACTGGATATCCTTGAGGTCATTCTTGGGCTGAGAGTGACATCATAGAAAAACTCGCTCTGGTGTAGACCCCAGGCTCCTGTTTCTTCACCTGCCATTGCCAGGCTGGTGCCCTGGCAGTGGCAAGCGAGATGCCATGGGTCCCTTCATGGGGGCGTGGAGTGCACCTAAATCATCCATCCTGACAGCTCCTCTCAGACCCCGGCGGCTGAGCTACTTCTGTTGACCCCTGAGTGTTTGAACACCAAGTAAATCATGCCCAGCCCAGCTGCTCTGAACTGAAGCCATTCCACGTGTATGTGCCCATCATCTGCAGGCCCTTGAGGCTGCCTGAGCACGTGGGGTCAATAGCACAAAAGCATGTGGCACCCCGCCAAGTGGCAGCTTTGCTCTCTGATGGCCCTTCACAGGGACACGTGGCAGGAACTGCCATCTGGCAGGACTGGGGGAAGAAAGGTAGGGAAGAGAAGTCAGAGAAGTAAGAAAAAATGAATTACCTTGTTGATACCTTTGGTGGCCAAATTGATCGCGAGCTCATGGCTGACGCCATCCACCCAGCAGACATCCTTTTCTCCAATGGGTTCGGAGAGGAAGGCTCTCAGCCTGGGAGACATGTGGTCCATCTCCTGTGACAGCAGTGGGGAGAGAGGAGGATTAGCAGATATCTGACTGCTCCCAGTGTGCATGGACACTGGGGAACTCCCTCAGCCCACGAAGGGACTGGGGCAACAGATGGCAGAATTCCTTCCATCATCCAGCATTTCCTGGGGTCTGCTAAATGCAGGTGCACTGGCCTCCACTAAGGCCTTCACACATCCATTCCTACCTGGATGGACCAAGAGAAGCCTAATGATGGCCACAGATGAGTCGAATAAATTTCCACGACCACAGATGAGTCGAATAAATTTCCACGAAAAGAGTGTGCTTAATATTAAGAACTGCAGTGGGTTCTTTCCAACTCACCCCATTCTAAATGCCTAAAGCAACAACTTACTTCTCTTAGCTAATTAACCCACCTTCTCTCTTAACCACCCAACACTTTAGTCATACTTTTATTTCAGTGTTCATCACACTGTATAATAGTGTAAACTCTCTAGAAACCCTTCAAACTGGCTCAAATCATAAAGAACACATTATAGAAATCCAAAGCTTGCAGGTGGGAATGGGTCACAGCGCCATTCCTTGGGGATTGTCCAGCTTTCCCTCTTTGTGTTGGCTTTATTCTTGCTTGGCTTCCCTCACGGTAGTGAAAGGGCTGCTCCAGCACTCGTCGGCCTCACCAACTCCACCTCAAAAGAAGGAAGAGAAGGTGGCTTTTGCTTAAGTCACCTCATTTGTTGCCTGTGCTCCAACTTTAGCCAGATAAATCAGCTCTCCCAAACAGCAGGACTTGCTCATCAATTTCCTGCAACTTTAGATTGCAGGCCCCAGGCAAAAAGACTCTCTCTTAGCAGAACTATTTTCATCCCTCTCCACTTTTTAATGAACCACCATCTCCCAGGAGTTGGGTCTCCTAGGACCTTAATGAAGACTGCCAGAGGTAGCCAACATCCTGAATATTTCCTGGAAGATCTCGAAATATCATGGGCTCCATAAGCATTAGGTCTGCATCCCAGCAAAACTGGCCGTTTTGTTAAATGAGGGTTGCCATCTTCCAGTTTTTTGTTTTGTTTTGTTTTGTTTTGTTTTGTTTTGTTTTGTTTTTGTGATGAAGTTTCGCTCTTGTTGCCCAGGCTGGAGTGCAATGGCATGATCTCGGCTCACTGCAACCACTGCCTCCTGGGTTCAAGCGATTCTCCTGCCTCAGCCTCCCGAGTAGCTGGGATTACAGGTGTACGCCACCATGCCAAGCTAATTTTTGTATTTTTAGTAGAGATGAGGTTTCACCATGTTGACCAGGCTGGTCCTGAACTCCTGATCTCAAGTGATCCACCCACCTCAGTCTCCCAAAGTGCTGGGATTACAGGCATGAGCCGCTGCGCCCGGCCGCCATCTTCCAAGTTTGATAGAGACATCTTTGCTGCTCTCCGCCTGAATGTCTCTTCTCAACCAATCCACATTTAAGGTTTGTTCATTGTAGCATTCCCTTCCTGGTACAAAATTCTGTGCCAGTTTGGACAGTTTATGACGAAAGTAACAGAAAACTCAGTGTAAATCAGTTTACACAATAAGGAGGTGTTATTAGCACATGCTACTGAAAAGTCCAGAGGTAGATCAGACGTAGGTTGAGCAAGGCTTCAGCTTGATTTCCTGGCAGCTCTGTCGACTCAGTCTTTCTTTGTGAATGGGCTCAATCCTCAGCTTAACTCCTTTGTGGAAGAACTGGGCTGCAGCATTGCTTTTGCAAGCCACAGCCCTCTCCCCCAAAGAAACACAAAGTTGTCTTTTCCTAGAGGCCCCCAACAAATGCCCTCTCTGGTTCAAACTGTAATATGCCAACCCCTAAAACAAAAATTATGGCCTGATATGTGTGTTCTACCTCTGGACTCAGCAAGGAAGTCAGTGTCCCTCAAAGCCCATGGGCTGCAGGGGTGGGGCTGGGGGGACCAAAATCAAGATAGTTACCCTGTTCCTGGGGATGGTTACCCCTTACAATATGGGACTATGTTACAGGAATGACCCAATGTCCTCCACACATTCCCCAGTAGATCATGAAGCCCCGAAGGGCTGCAGCTGCCTCCTAATGGCCTTTGCTCCCCACTCCACACCAGCCCCTCTGCCGAGGACATGGTAAGCATTCGATGACGTAAATGATCAGGTGCATCCAACGCCTCCCTTTCACAGCCCCATCCCCTCTCCTGTCCCCATCCTCCCCATTCTCCTCCAGACCTTTCTATAAAGTTGAGCTCTGCGTGTCCGCCTTCTTGCCCCGAAGGACGTTTTGTAACACTTCAGAAGACACTGAACTCTCCTGGAAGAGATGAATCCAAAGGCACTGATTTGGGAAGTCAGGAGGCTCCTAAGAAAAGTGGCCTTGATGTGTTAGCAGATTCTAGGAAGGGGAGCAAAAGACATGAGAGGTTGTTCAGGGTCCCCTGACTCTGTGGCTCTTATATCCACAGATGTGTGAGCTGAGGGCATCGACCTCTCTTTAGCAGCTAAATAGGAATCTCACTCTTCATCTGTGAAAATATGTTTCGTAAGTACAAGATGGTGTTTAATGCAGGTGTTAACAGGAGAACGCCTCAGCACCCATAGCTTTATGGGATGATGAATTGGGATTGAGAATTGGGATTGATGAATTGGGTGAGAATCCAGAATTTCTGAGCAAGGAAAAGCCTGAAAGTCTCATGAGCCGCTCTGCCTTTGCTGAGGGAAAATTCCATTCACTATCCATGCTGGCCATCTGTTAAGTTAAACATCTCTGCCTATGAAATCTAAGAATAAATGGAAACTACAACATTGCTATCAATGCATCAGCAGCATCAAAGACGGGTAATGGTTAGTAACACCTTGTGTGTGTTTGCTTTTCTCACACACCTGAGCTCACTTTGATCCTTGCAACACCCCTGGGGCGGGGACATAGGCAGTGATTTTTGCCCTCCTGGGGCTCTCCAGCAACGTTGGAGGTCAGAATCAAAAGGTCTTCACATTCTTTACAACACCTTCGGCTGCAACAGTGGTGCTCAACTGGGGGCCATTGGCCCCCCTCCCCAGGGAACACTGGTAATGTCCAGAGACACTCAAGTTGTCACACCTGGGAGAGGGGGAAGGACCATTGGCTCTAGTGGGCAGAGGCCAGAGACGCTGCTAAGCATCCTGCCATGCACACGACTGCCCCACAGCAAAGAATTATCTGGCCCTCGCTGTCGATAGCATCGAGGTTAAGAAACCCTGGGCTATAAGTAATGAAAAATCCTGCCTCATGTGGTCTGAAACAATAAATACATTTCTAATCTCATATAACAAGAAATCCTTTGATGAGGTGGACCCAGGATCTTATCAGTCAATGACTCTGTGTGAACAAGGGTCCAGAATTTGCTCGGGTCCTATTCCAATATGCAAACTTCCAAAGGTGCCGGGTGTGGTGGCTCACACCTGTAATCGCAGCACTTTGGGAGGCTGAGGCAGGCAGATCACTTGAGGTCAGGAGTGGGAGACCAGCCTGGCCAACATGGTGAAACCTTGTCTCTACTAAAAACACAAAAATTAGCCAGGTGTAGTGGCGTGCACCTGTAATCCCAACTACTCGGGAGGCTGAGGCAGGAGAATTGCTTGAACCTGGGAGGTGGAGGGTGCAGTGAGCCAAGATTGCCACCACTGCACTCCAGCCTGGGCAACAGAGTGAGACTCCATCTCAAAAAAAAAAAAAAAAAAAAAAAAAAAAAAAAAAAAAAAAAAAAGAAAAGGAAAGAAAAGAAAAAGAAAAAAAACTTCCAAACGAAGGAGAGGCCTTTTCTTCTTGGGTGTCCTTAAGGGAGGCAACCTCCCGCAGAAACTCTCCAGTGGAACTTCCTTTAGTTTCATTGGCCAGAACCAGGCAACATGCCAACCTGTAAAGCAGCCACTGGCCAGGGGAGTGGGACCGCTATGGGGCTATGGGGGTGTGGATGAGATGAGCCCCCTCTGAAACATGAGGCTACTCAGAGAATGTCAGTTTCTGTAAGAAGGAAAGAAGGGAGGAAGAGAGGAAATGAATGCTGGGTAGGCAAACAACAATGTCTGCTACATCTTCTGACCTTCTAAACCCTGGTCTAATGTTTGGTTCATACAACTAGCACTTCTCAAAGTTGAGTGAGTGCACGAACCACCTGGGGGTTTTTTGTTAAAAAATGCAGGTGCTGACTCAGCAGGTCCGGGACGGGCCTCAGATACTGCATGTGTGACCAGCTCCAAGCAGATGTGACGCTGCTGGCCCACAGACCTCACTTCTACCAGCAAGACATTCATGATGCCACTTACTCTTTTTATGTTATCGCATTAATTGTGGTAAAATATACCTAACATAAAATGTCCCATTACAATCATTTTTAAGTGCATGGTTCAGTAATGTTAAGTGCATTCCCATTGTTGTGCAACCTATCTCCAGAACTCTTTTCAACTTGCAAAATTGAAACTCCATACCCATTGAACAGCAAGTCTCCATCTTTCCCTGCAACCCCTGGCAACCACTATTCTACTTTCTGTTTCTATTAAAATGACTTCTCTAGATACCTCATGTAAGTGGAAGTTACATATAAGTGGAACTGTGTAGAACTTGCCTTGCAGAGAATCTAAAAAGAAAAAAAATTTTAAGTGGAATTATATAATATCTGTCTTTTTGTGTCTGGCTTATTTCACTTAGCATAATGTTCTCAAGGTTTATCCCTGCTGCAGCATGTCTCAGAATGTCCTGCCTCTTTAAGGCTGAACTATATTCTATTGTATGTACACAACACATTCTGTTTATTCTTCATCTATTGATAGACGTTTGGGTTGCTCCCACCTTATGGCTATTGTGAATAATACTGCTATGAACATGGGTACACAAATATCTCTTTGAGAACGTGTATTCAATTCTTTTGGGTATATACCCAGAAGTGAAATTGCTGGATCATATGGTAATTCTATTTTTAATTTTTTGAGGAATCGCCATACTGTTTTCCAAGCGGCTGTACCAGTGGCACTTATTCTTAAACTTGACAGCACATTAGGCCTCACATGGGGCGAGTTACAAATTACCGATGCTTGGATCCCACCTCCAGAGTTTGATTTCGTTAGCATAGGGTATGCCCTGGACATAGAAGTTTTAAAAACTCACCAAGTGACTCAAGTATGTTGCAAAATTGGAGAATCACGTCTTGTCCTTTGCTTCTATCTGATAAAATTCCAAGCAGATTTGCTGGGATGATGGGGTTCCAGCTAAATGGACCGTTGTGGTGGGATCTGCAGCGTCTGTGCTGCCATATGGCGCACGCTCGCAGCTCCCAGGCAGCGTCTACCCCCAAATCACCAGGCGTACCATGTCCTCATTAGCCATCAATAGGAAGACAACTATGACCCCAATGGCTTTGAAGTCAGAGAACTTCAGAGCAGACAGACCTCAATAACAAGCTGCTCCTCTTTTTTTTTTTTTAATTAAAAAAAGGATCTTTACTTAAAGGAAATTTTACCTGGAATTCCTTTATATAAAATAGATCAAAGCAGAATTACTCTCTGTTGGCTTGGGAATGAGAAGAGGACACTAGAGCCCCCCAGTACATGATGCCATCCCCATGCCCTTCTTGGGCTGCCCGAAATCCTTCTCTAATCTAGCCTAAACCCCTCATTTCTCCCATAAGAAAACCAAGGCCCAAGAATATAAGTGACCTTCTCAAGACGATGCACCTGGCCCAGGTGTGGTGGTTCACACCTATAATCCCAGCACTTTGGGAGGCTGAAGCAGGCAGATCACCTGAGGTCAGGAGTTCAAGATCAGCCTGGCCAACATGGTGAAACCCTGTCTCTACTAAAAATACAAAAAAAAAAAAAAAAAAAATTAGCTGGGCGTGGGGGTGGGCACCTGTAATTCCAGCTACTCAGAAGGCTGAGATGGGAGACTCACTTGAACCCGGGAGGCGGAGGTTGCAGTGAGCTGAGATCAAGCCATTGCACTCCAGCCTGGGTGACAAGAGTGAAACTCCATCTCAAAAAACAAAACAAAACAGAACAACAACAACATCCATGCACCTGGCAAAGCACACCAGCTCTCCATCTTCCAGGGGAGCGCTCTTCTTCTAAGGCATCCCTCTTGTAACCCCGGGCGAGCTGCAGCATTGGGTCCATTATGGACAGCTTAAGCACTTGGCCATCATACAACAGAACTAAGCAGATGCCTCAACATAATCCTGCCCTGTAAAAGTCCTTGTATTACAGGGTGTTCTGTCAATGACCCTACTGTATTTTGAACCACAAAGTCCTGTTTGGGGAGGACACAATGCAGGGAATGACCACAAACAATTCTGGTTTTAGATGCTTAGAGCGTCACCTTTTTAAATAAGGAATAAAGGAATCAGTAGAATTTAATCTCACTTCCCAAAGGAATGACCTCCCAGTTGCAAATGTTTGACATCCTTTAAGGTTATTTTTAAAAGCTGTATGACAGGTCTTCATAAGGAGGTGATCACAAATATGCCCCCTCTATCAGATAAATGGGGATGGGGAACTGCTCCAATGCCATACAAATGGCTATTTGGGGCTTGGGATACAATTTCCGGTGGGGACACTATACATGGATTCAAAAAGGGACATCTCTTCCACCATTGGCTGGAAGTGAAGTTGTTATTCTCTAAAAATTCTACAATGCAGGCCGGGCACGGTAGCTCATGCCTGTAATCCCAGCACTTCGGGAGGCTGAGGCGGGTGGATCACCTTAGGTCAGCAGCCATGCCTCTACTAAAAATACAAAAATTAGCCAGGCGTGGTGGAGGGCGTCTGTAATCCCAGCTACTCGGGAGGCTGAGGCAGGAGAACTGCTTGAACCTGGGAGGCAGAGGTTGCAGTGAGCTGAGATCTCACCATTGCACTTCAGCCTGGGCAACAGAGCAAGACTCCACCTCGAAAAAATAAAAACAAAAACAAACAAACAAAAACCTCTACAACACAAAAAGTGACTCCCATTAGAATACCATTGTTTTTGCAAAAGGTCAATGGGAAAAGTGCGATATTTTCATGTATTATTTTGCCATTAACAGATTGCTACATGAATATTTATAAATATTATTTTATGTAATATGTGATTTCAATTGTATGTAATTAAATTATGAAATCAAATGGTACCCGTAAGACTATTTTATCTATATCCCTAAAAGTTTATATATTCAAGTGGCCAAAAAGCATTTTTGGAATTTTCTTGCTGAGAAACTGAGATTATCTTATTTTCCATGTTTGCTTTATATTTAGACACATGTGATATTGCCTACCCCAGGGAAGTGGGATGTTAATACTTAAAATTAGTGTTTTTCCCTCACCTATTATAGAGGGTAGTCACAAGGTATATTACAGGGGTTGGGCAGGGGAATCTGCATCTGTGGGAATGTGGTTGAGACTGTTGCTGCTCACATTTTGTTTTATCAATTAGCCCACATGATATATTTCTTTTGGAACTTAATGCCAAGAAAAAAGTATGCCTTTCAAAATTGGTATATTTCTACCTTTACGAGAAAAAGAATTTGTAAAGATCTTGTTTCCTTTTTTACTTGGCCTACTAGGAAGCTCTGAGCTAACCCTAATGACCGTATAGGGAAACTAGCCTAGATGAATAGCTCTTTCACTTTGTAGTTAAATTTGCTTCTTTTGCTCAGTGCCTTCATTTTCTGTTTCTACTTTTATTTTAAAATGTAGATTCGTATATTCAAAGCACTGACATCCTTCGTTAAAAGCTACTTTATTACATAGTTAACACCTCACAGATATGGAGAATATAAGTATCTCCCAAACCAAGCAGATTTATAGGAAAACAGAGCATCCACCCCTATGCCCTGAGAACATTCCAGTCTTGTAGCACCAAGCAGCGGGGAGAGCATGAGGGTGAGAATGACGCCAGGGTTGTTCCTTGGAGGCCTGCTGTGCCTTCGGCCTACAGTGAGAGGATGATGGGACCTCCGCACTGATGGAGTCAAGCCCGAGGGAGCCCGGATGCTCACCCCTCAGAATCTGAGGGAATACTGTCAATGCTGCTTCCTGGCTCTCTGTACCTCTACCCACACTCCCCAGAGCTGCAGTTTCTCCCTTCAAATGACCAGTGTTTCGTAGAGAAAGAATGAAAATGAGGGTGGCTGGCCTGGTGCTGTCACTCACTCCTGTAATCCCAACAATTTGGGAGGCCAAGGCAGGAGGATGATCACTTGAGGCCAGGAGTTCAAGACCAGCCTGGGCAACCGAGTGAGAACCCGTCTCTCTTTTCTTCTTCTTTTTTCTTTCTTTTTTTTTTTTTTTTTTGAGATGGGGTCTTGCTCTGTCACTCAAGCTGAAGTGCAGTGTCGCAATCTTGGCTCACTGCAACCTCTGCCTCCTGGGCTCAAGAGATTCTCCCGCCTCAGCCTCTTGAATAGCTGGGACCACAGATGCGTGCCACACCACCTGGCTAATTTTTGGTAGAGACAGGGTTTCACCATGTTGCCCAGGCTGACCTTGACCTCCTGAGCTCGAGTGGTCCACCCTCCTCGGCCTCCCAAAGTGCTGGGATTACAGGTGTGAGCCACTGCACCTGACCTGTCTCTTTCTTTACAAAAAAAAAAGAAAGGAAAGACGGGTGAGCCTGGGCAACATGCCACAACCTTGTCTTTACAAAAATTAGCCAGGAATGGTGGCACACACCTGTGGTCCCAGCTACTTGGGCGGCTGAGGTGGGAGAATTGCTTGGGCCTGGAGAGGTCGAGGCTGCAGTGAGCCGTGATCGTACCACTGCACTCCAGCCTGGGGGAGACCCTGTCTCAAAAAAGAAAAGAAAAGAAGGGGGGTAACCTTCCTATAACACTAAAGGTCAGACTCTGAGGAGCCCTCTCCCACCTAGGCTGTTTAGGGTCTGAGGAGACCCTGTCAGGCTGTACTCATACACTGGAGGGAGAAATGCCTCCATTTTGGATGGAAGCTCATGGCCTCAAGAGCTTCCACAGGGCTCCATTTTGTACAGTCCACTCAGGAGCTACTTTCCAGGGTGTAACACGCTCACCACAGTATCCTGGGGCGGGCAAGTGACCACCCCTCACCTTCTTGGGCCACATGAGTCACTTTCTGTGAGGGCTGCTCGGCGGGTGGGACCTGAGCCTGCTGTGGTCATGGTCACCACACTTGTGGAGAGCTCACCTGAGAAAGAAGCCAGGGTGGAGGAAAGCAGCTCTGAGAGAAGGGAAGAGACAGATTCCCCAATAATCATTTGCAGGCCTGGATTTAGACATGCCTGAAGGCGCCTACCCTTGGAATTTTCAATTATGTCGGGCAAAAATAAACAAAATAGGCATTTTTGCTTACTTCAGTTTAAGTTAGAATTGTGCCTTTTATAACAGAGTTCTAACTGATGACCCCGATACTCATTCACTCACTCACTCATCCAACAAGTGTTTGTGGCGCACCTTTTGTGTACTGAGCACTGTGCTGGGCACAAAGGCCTCCCCGTTCCACCTAGAGGGCTGGGGCGGGGTCAGACCCATGGCTTAGGCATCAGGACTGAAAGAAATCAGTTTCTAATGACCATTAATGCTCGTTGTTCAAAAATAAAGTAATATTTGCCTTCCTTGCCGTTAGCTCCGATTCTGCAATGGGGAGCAAGATCTTTTCTTTCTCTGCTCCTTGTTGGCTGTCTTACATATGGCCCTTTGATTATACATCCTTATCTTGATGGGTCTACAGGTGATGAATAACCAAATACATTCAACAGTTCCTCAGACATTCACTGAGTGCCATCTGTATGCAAGGCCTTGAGCTAAGTGCATGAACCCTCAGGACGATGTCTTCTGCAGATACCTCTCCCAGAGAAAACAGAACCAGCACACGGCAGGGCACACCACACACGGTGTACTACCCATAAGGAGGCATTCCCAAAGTTAGGGCTCACCTTTTCAGGGAACTAGGAAGGAGGGGGTGGCTCAGCTTCATGGACCCTGGGTCTGGAGGTTCCTGTTAACTCCTGCTGGAGGAGCTGGGCTGAGGGTAGGAGATCCTTGCCTGACCTTAGCTCCACCAATGACCAGCAGAGCAACATTGGGCCTGTCACCTCCATTTCTTATTTATAAGATCAGCGTTAAATTCACTGACCTCATCCTTCTGGTTCCTTCCTATGTTTTATCTCTGTTCATTTACAGTCTCTAGATAGTATAAAATTCATACAGGTCCACAATCCCTAAGCTACCATTTTCATATCCAAATGGCTCTGAAATCCAGAAATTCTTTTTGGGGGCACAGGGCGGGGAGACTTACTTGGCAGCAAATGCTGGCCTGAACTGACATGAGGCTATTTATAGTCTATTATCCCAGTTAGTGTGAATATTTATACACTCCACCACAGGAATATTAATGGGTTTACAGGGTGCTGAGCCAGGCTCCACTAGGAATGTTCTGTAATATACAAAAGAGGCATTACATTGCCCATTTTTTAAAAAAAATTTTTGAATTCCCTAGAACTTCCGGCCCCAGCAATTCTAAGTAAGGTTTCATGGATGTGTGCTAAGATCACCATGCCTGCAGCCAAGGCAAACTGCAAGGATCCATGAAGAAGCCAGCTTGTCTCCCAGCTTGTCCAGCCTCCACTTTTCTTGTCCCATGACTCTGTCTCCCAACCTTTGTGAATAGAATTGTCCCTTGTCTATAAAATTCCATGTAGGCTGGACATACTTGTCTGGTAGTGGTTCTAGCTAGGACTATTTCTGGTTGCATTTTTCCCTCATGAAAATATTCCCTTCCCTTTGGGGTCCTGTTATCTGCAAAGGATCAGGAGCTGATGAAATAGAATAAAGAATGGACAAGCATATTAGTTCACCCTCCATGGATGAGATATCTGCATTTGTAATAGATGTATTTTTTTCACCTTTTATTCTTCTTTTTTCTTTCTTTCTTTTTTTTTTTTTTTTTTTTTTGACAGAGTCTCACTCTGTCGCCCAGGCTGCTGGAGTGCAGTGGTACCATCTCGGCTCACTGCAATCTCTGCCTCCCGGGTTCTTGTACCTAAGCCTCCCGAGTAGCTAGGATTATAGGCACCTGTCACCATGCCTGGCTAATTTTTTGTAGAGACGGGCTTTCACCATGTTGGCCAGGCTGGTCTTGAACTCCTGACCTCAGGTGATCTGCCTGCCTCGGCCTCCCAAAATGTTGGGATTACAGGCATGAGCCACTGCGCCCAGACTGCTTTTTATTCTTAATTGTGGTAAAATACACAACTTAAATTTTTACCATCTTAACATTTATTTATTTATTTATTTATTTATTTACTTATTTTTGAGATGGAATCTCACTCTGTCACCCAGGCTGGAGTGCAGTGGCCTGATTACAGCTCACTGCAGTCTCGAACTCCCAGGTTCAAGCAATCCTGTTGCTTCAGCCTGGTGAGTAGCTGGGACTACAGGCACAAGCCACCACACCCGGGTAATTTTTTAATATTTTTGTAAAGATGAGGTCTTGCTATGTTGCCCAGGCTGGTCTGAAACTCCTGGCCTCAAGCAATCCTCCTGCCTCTGCCTTCCAAAGTGCTGGGATTATTACAGCCATAAGCCACTGCGCCTGGACTGTCTTAGTCATCTGTAAGTGTACGGTGCAGTAGTGTTCAATGTATTCACGTTGTCGTGCCAATCTTCAGAACATTCTCATACCCAATAAACAACTCCTAATTTCCCCCTCCTCATTTCCCCCTCCTCATAGTCCCTGACAAACACCATTCTACTTTCTGTCTTTATGAAGCTGACTACTCTAGATGCCTCATGGAAGTGGAATCACACAGGAGTTGTCTTTTGGTGACTGGCCTATTTTACTCAGCTTGATGTCCTTGAGGTGCATCCATGCAACAGGATCTCTCTCTCTCTCTCTCTCTCATTTTTTCTTTTTAAAATGGAGTCTTGCTCGTCACCAGGCTGGAGTGCAATCATAGCTCACTGCAGCCTTGAACTCCGGGGTCAAGTGATCCTCCATCCTCCCGCCTCAGCCTCCTGAATAGCTGGGTCTACAAATGTACACCACCATGTTCAGCTAATTTTTAAATTTTTTTGTAGAGATTGGGGGTCTCCCTAAGTTGCCAGGCTGGTCTTGAACTCCTTTCCTCAAGAAATCCTCCCTCCTTGATCTCCCAAAATATTAGGATTACAGGCATGAGCCACCGTGCTCAGCCAGGATTTTTCCTCTTTCTAAGACTAAACAACATTCCACTGTATACACTACATTTTGCTCCTCCATTCATCCATCATGGGAACCTGGGGTGCTTCCACCATCTGGCCATTGTGACTAATGCTGCTATAAACATAGGGGCACTGTAACATATTTCTAAACCTCTCAATGTACACCCCCTTATGAGTAGAACATTTTGATCCCACCTCTCTCTGCCATTATTACCCCACAGAGAAGGGGAAAGCAATGTTGTCTCGGGAGGGAGAAGGAGTTTCCCCAGAAGACAGGAAGGGAGAATCTACCTTCTCCGCCCCATGGATTCTAGAAAGAGGAAGAAGGGTCACCTCATTATCCGCACTACCCTCCCAGGGAAGGTGGAAGAGAAAAGAAAGATGAAGTTTCATGGGCACGGGGCTTGAACTCCCCTACCTGAACAAACATCCAGAAGTGGGCAGACTCTTTAGATTCCAGGAAGGTTGTCGGGCTGTGGGAATGGTGCATGGGACTTGGTGGCTTGCCTTCCAGGAGTTGGCAAGAGATGACAATAACGGTCACTTCTGAAGTGTCTTGGGCAGCAGTGTAGCAGCAGTAAACAGTGGCTGGGAAGATAAGCTTGAGGCAGTGCCCTTGGCTTTTTGCAGCAAAAAGTTCAGGGCAAGATAGGGCAGAAGATGCTTTAAGGCCTGATGGGTGAACTGAAGCCTGGAGTCAGGAGGAAGAAGTCCCCTGCATGGGGACCTCACAACCATGGGCAAATGTCCAGGCCACAGGCTGCAGCAGTGGAAACTAAGATAGCCCTAAAAGACAAAATGGGGCTGGTCACCCCTCCACGGCAAGGAGCAGATTCCAGCAGCCACACTGCCACAGGCTCAGGCCATCATCCTGCAGATTCCATGGGTATTCAAAGTCCCCTCTCCCCACTGCCTTGAAGACACAGTCAGCACCTGTCTCCACACACACCTGGCAGCCATCACTCTTTAGGAAGGACGGAGGAGGGGCAGAGCAGTCCCTAAGGAGACCGCACCTCCCAACAGGGACTCTCTAACACGGCCTGGAGAGAATCTGACTTTTCCATTGCGAGGAGACAGAGCGTAGTAGGTGTCGTTGGTGCCATTCCCAGGTCTCCTTGACCAGCTGGTGCACCCAGCTGCTACAAGTGTTGCAGGGAACTTCAATGCGTGGTCATGGCTTTCTCTGGACTGTCACCTCTGCCATGGAAGCTGCTACACCTGGAGACACCTGGGAGGTTGCAAGGCCCAGCCCTCTGCCTGAGGGCAACTAATGGCCTGAGGATGCGGAAGCACAAAACCCTAACCCCCTTGTCTCAAGGTGGAGCCAACTCCCTGGTACCATTCCTGCTCCAGAGCCCCCCAGGGGGTCAGGTAGAAGCTGAGTGCCCCTGGTGCACACCTCTCAGCTCCTCCCCTGCCCTCTCCTGCTTCCTTCACCAGGTCAGGGGCACCGGAACCCGGGTCTCAGGCTCTGCTTCCAGGGAACCCCACCCGACACATACACAATTTGCAGCTACTCTGTTCTTACCACATTGTGTGGATATATCTAAGAATAAAGAATCATATTTTCTTTATACGGGTAAGTGTGGTGAGAGTGAATCTGTAACTGACTCCACTGTGTAGTTAAACAATGTCTTCAGGCAAAAGTGACTCTCATGAGGGCTTTACAGGCCCTGGAGGGGGCCCCGGGGGAGGCCATCTGGGGGCAGGCAGTGGCTCCACACTGGCCTTTGCCTGCAGGAGGATTGCTGTGCTCATCTCTAACCCAGACCTCCCAGGAGGTTTGTTCTCCATTCCCACCAGAGTAATGTTGCCACATTTAGGTAATAAAAATGTCAGAGGCCCAGTGAAATTTGAATTTCAGATAAACACTACATAACTTTTTAGTATAAGTATGGCCCAAGTATTTCACAGACTGCACTTATACAGAAGGGGCTTTTTCTTGTTTATCTGAAATGTAAATTTCACTGGGCATCCTGATTTCATCTGGCGGCGCCCCCGCCCCCGCCCCAACACTCCCACACGGTCTGACTCAGCAGAAGCCCCCAGATCTGCCCACACACCCAGCCCTGGGCTGCCGCGGGAGCTGCAAGGGTCCGAAGTTCTTCCTGCTGGGATTCCACTCCTGGCTCAGCCGCCGTTAGGCCGGCCAGTTATTCTACCCTCTGGATATGATGAAAGCCACAGACTGACGAGGCTTGAAGCTAAAGGGGAAACAAGATGATAATACACAGCTTGGGAGATCACTGCAGCAGCCTGTCACTCAGAAGTCACCTCGGAGGCAAGCGCTAGTCTGGATGTCAGCTTGTCCCTGCTCACATGGAAAGAAGGTCTGGTGCCAGCCTGGGCTCACTCCGGGACTAGAAACAGAATAAGGATCACAGGCAAGCGGGAGAAATGGAACCAAATCGAGCTGGCGAGTAAGGGGGCTCATGGTGGCCAAGCACCTACTACGTGCCTGCCTCTGTATGGCCATTGTCACACATAGTCCTCAAAACGAATTCTGCAACATTAGAGAATTGTTCCTATTTTAAGAGATGTGAAAATGGAGCCCCAAAGAGGCAAAGGGGGCCACCTACCTAGTAAAAGGCAGCGATGAGCTACAGGCTGAGGTCTGGGTAGTTCCAAAGACCAGCTCTTCCCTCTCCAGGACAGGAGTCAGAACAACAAGGACAGTTTTAGCAGATGCTGTCCCTGCCCTGCCCATGTCCCCCCAGGGCTCTTCACGGTTTCCATGGTGGCTCTTCGCCCTGCAAGTGGGCAGGGCTGGGGACGAGACACCCTGGGAGCAGCCCTTGGCCAGGATGTGAGTAGGTGGGTAAGTATCCAGCCCCACACCCCTCAGGTGGCACAGCTCTGGGGCCTGTCCCACATTAGGTGATATCCAGACATCCCTAGTGGGAGGGAGCCCCCAGTGCTCATGGCAGTAACTGCTCAAGGCCACCTTCCCTTCCGGTCTCACATCCTCATTCCCTTCCTCATGGGACCAGGAACCCTTTCCATATCAACTACTTGCACTGCAATTAGATGATCAGGTCAGCAGCTGGGAAACCCACCCAAGACAGCAGCTCATGCTTATCCAGGCTTCCCAAGGCACCGTGCTAAGCTCCACACCAAGATCATCTCATTTCATCCGCCCACCCGCCTTTGGGATGAGATAGGTTCTATGATTATCCTGTTTCACAGATAAGATAAATTAACTGACCTAGGACATTGCCAGGCCTCAAACCGAGTGGGCCTCAGCCTAATATCTGTGTTCTCAACAACTGAGGTATTAAGCAAGGATTCCATTGAGCTTCTGGGCAATCATTTTCTCTCCTTCTAGCTTTGGACTGACTTCCCCTGCTTGGGTGCAAATATAAACAGGAGATGCAGCAGTTGGCTGCCCCAAAACAAGGGGGCATCTTGTGTACAGGTGTAGCTGTGCAGTGGTGCAGTGTTTTAAGCATTGCCTTCATTCTACTCATAGGATATTGAAGGCCCACGTGCCATGTATTTACCTCCCGTTCTTTGCTGGACAGAATGCCTCACCCAAGATTTAATTTTCCTTCGTTCCTCTGCTCTCACATTTTGTGTGTCCTGCCCTTGCCTGCTAGGCCTCAGCACGGTGGTTCTGGATCCTTCTAAGGACCAAGGCGTTCTGAGTTCCTCCAGCCCTCCAAGTCCACATGTCTCCGGATACGAGGGTGTGAGTATGTGCATCTGTGAGTCTCAGTTCAGAAATCGGCTCTAAGTGACTTGCCTGGTCTTCCCAAATGCAAAGACCTACTTAAGACCCTTTCAAAAGAAAATCACTAGGCTTGCTGGCTCTGGCTTCAGAAAAGGGGCCTGAGCAAGAGTTCTATCTGTTTGATTTGTCTCCATTCAAAGCCAAATTCTCAAGGTTATAAAGAAAGGATTTCCCAGATTGTCATTGCTTTCATTGATTGCATTATCACCTGAGCAGTATCTTGCAGAGACTATAGATAGGAGTTTCAGTAATTTCTAAATAGCTTTTGGTGTTTTATAACATCAGCAGATAAGCTTGCCATTTGTAAACATGCCCTTGGACAAACAGCATACACGCATTCCTTAGGAGGAAAAGAATCTGTTTCTGGGCCTGGGAAGGGTGGTATTCTGCCTCTACTAAGGGTCAGTTTCAACACTGGATTGTTGGGAAAGAGTTTAAGCTGGAAAAAAGATCTCAGTTTCAATGATCTTCTTAACATCAGCCACCCTTTGAGCATCTATTAAAAGTTCAAATCACGGGCTGCAAATGAAAAAGCCAGAGGGACAAGGCAAATTAAAAAAATAAAGCAGTGAAGAAAACAGTGCAAGGGTGCTGACAAAAGAGGACCAACATTGGACATCCACTGGGGAGGTCACAAAAGTGCTATGGACTGTGTAGCTGACTGGGGTCCCACACCCCATCTAAAGGAGGCCACCTCTTTCTGGAATGTGGGTCCCATGTGACTGGATCTTGTGAGTCTTTTCAAGAGAAGCCCAACATTAAGATTTTTATGTAGTAGTACCCAATTTTTGAATGTTGGGAAATCATTCAAATATTCATAATGCTATGTGGACCCAACAAAACAAAGCCATGCCACAGTTTGCCTCTCCTGCTATGGACCTTCCTTCAAGAAAAATGCCCCCGTGCACATATAAATACAATTTGACATCATATTTCAGGCTTTTGTGGATCAGGGATCTCAGGTTTTTTTCTGTTTGTTTTTGTTTTTTTTCGAGACATATCACTTTGTTGCCCAGGCTGGAGTGCAGTGGCATGATCTCAGCTCACCACAACCTCCGCATCCTGGGTTCAAGTGATTCTTGTGTCTCAGCCTCCCGAGTAGCTGGGATTACAGGCATGCACCGCAACACCTGGCTAATTCTTTTTTTTTTTTTTTTTTTTTTTTTTGTATTTTTAGTAGAGACAGGGTTTCACCATGTTGGCCAGGCTGGTCTCAGACTCCTGACCTCAAGTGATCCACCTGTCTTGGCCTCCCAAAATGCTAGGATTACAGGTGTGAGACACCATGTCCAGCCTGTAGTCAAGTTTTGATTCTTAGAAAACAATCTTGGCTGGGGCTGGGTGCAGTGGCACACACCTATAATCCCAGCACTTTGGGAGGCCAAGGTGGGTGGATCATCTGAGGTCAGAAGTTCTAGACCAGCCTGACCAACATGGTGAAACTTCATCTCTACTAAATACAAAAACATTAGCTGGGTGTGGTGGCGCCTGCCTGTAATCCCAGCTACTCGGGAAGCTGAGGCAGGAGAATCACGGAAACCCAGGAGGTGGATGTGGCAGTGAGCCGAGATCATGCCATTGCACTCCAGCCTGGGCAATAAGAGCAAAACTCCATCTCAAAAAAAAAAAAAAAAAAAAAAAAAAATAATATATATATATATATAGGATCAGGTCATTCTCATCCTGAATCTTGGACGTGGTTTCCCTGGGACATGTTCTGACCTTCCCTGTGAAAAATATCTACAAACAGGGACTGCCATTCTTGCCTCTGCTGTACTTCCATCTTCCTACTCAGGGGCCACATGCTACTCCCAGCATCTTCCCTTAAATCCCTACTGGGATTTTCATCTTTTTTTTTTTTTTTTCTTTTGAGACAGAGTCTCGCTCTGTTGCCCAGGCTAGAGTGCAGTGGTGCAATCTCGGCTCACTGCAAGCTCCGCCTCCTGGGTTCACACCATTCTCCTGCCTCAGCCTCAGTAGCTGGGACTGCACCCACCACCATGCCCGGTTAATTTTTTGTATATATTTTTTTTTATTAGAGACAGGGTTTCACCATGTTAGCCAGGATGGTCTCAATCTCCTGACCTCGTGATCCGCCCACCTCGGCCGCCCAAAGTGCTGGGATTACAGGCGTGAGCCACTACGCCTGGCCAGGATTTTCATCTTTAAAGCATCCCTGGTGAAGCTTTGATTTCCAGTGCTTGCAAACCCATCTGAAAGTGCCAAGATGTGGTTCCCAGTCTCTTCCCTCTGCATGGCCCTTGGGTGTTGGTGGCATTTAGATGTTGATCAAGTCATGCCTAGCCCTGGCTCTGCTCTAGAGGTTTGGATCTGTATATTCCATCCTGCTCACAGCCTCTACTTTCCTGCACGGACTTTGGATAGAGTCACCTGGAAATGACCAAAGATACACATATGCCACCCCTCCATCTTTGCAGTGAAGACGAGAAAGCCCTTTGCACTGATCTGCACTCTGAGCCACTGCCATCTGCTCATCGAATGCTAACCCTCTCTTAGTGGCAGTGAAGAGGCAGAAGGAGCCACAGCTGGCTGGACCTGTGTTTGATCTTGGCTTTACCCTTTACTTGGTGGATCTGTTTCTACCTCTCCATTCCTCCATTCCCGCCATCATTTAAGGATCCCCTACTACGGATGGGCTAAGTGTCTTGCTAATTCACAGACATCTTATTTAATCCTCACAACAAAGCTATGATGTGGGAACGTATCTGAGCCCCATTTGCCAGATGAGGCAATGGAGGCTTAGACAGTTTAGTAACATGCCCAAGATCATATGCTTGGCGAGGAGAAGAGCCAGAGCTTGAATCTTTCATGTTAACCTCATACCTGTGAGTTCAGTCAACTAACCAACAGCTACTTTTTTCTTCTTGATCTATATGGGTCATGATAATCCCCAAGCCGGATCACTGAGTGGCTTAGAATGAGCTCATATGAAGTGTCCAGATGAACGAGGGTCTCAAAGGTGATGTTGCTATAACAGTCGCCCTCACGTCAGCACACCCCAGCCCTGACCCACAATCTCTCCCTGGATTTAAAGTGTGCACTTGGCTCTAGGAACCTTCCTTTCCCTTCACCCTTCAGCCTGGCACACTTGGTGTCTGTCTGTGCTGACTCTCTGGATTTGGCCAACCTTCAAGCCCCTTCAACCTCATCTATGCCATCACCTTGCCAGTTGGGTGGCTGTGTTTTCCTAAGTACAGACCCATGTGGTTTTCTGCACCTCTCAATAGTTCCCTCAGGCATGCAGCAATGAAGGGCATGTCCCAGGCAGGGGTTGGGCACTCTGGGTGCCCATGGGCCCTCACAGGAGCAGTGCCATAGAAGCCCATAAACCCTTATGCACAGACTCCAGACAGCAGGAACACAACCAGGAGGACAGGGCTACCCTGAGGTACAAAGAGATGCTTCTGCACAGCATGAAGTATGTCTCAACACCGCATCTGGGGTAATCCCAGCATGAACTAGTTGCATAACCTTGCCCAAATCACTTTCCCTTCTTGGCCTTAGTTGCTTCATCTATGAAATGGGGAGGAACAGAGTTAGGTTACTAGTTTTCCAAACAATAGTTCCTAGGCCTCCCCCCATTCTCGGGGATTCACAATGTACACCAGCCTATTTACGGCTTTGAAAAGTCCTGTAAAGCAAGGAAACTGCTGACCTGGCCTAGCCCATTATATTTTACCTTTCCTAGACCAGACAGCCTTTCAAGTAACATCGTTTAGCTTCCCTTGAACCAGTGTCCTGTGGAACATGCGTTGGCTAATTTTCAAGATTCTTCTGGTGCTAAAGATCTTTAATTCGACAGCCTCTGAGTCTGTGCTAGGGGTTGGGAGGCCTGGTTAGCTGTGGGCCCTCTGGAATTCATGAGGCTCCTGCCCTCTGTTTTCTCAGCCATCACACAAGGACTCCAACACCTGTTCTCATGATCAGTTGGGACAATTTTTTAGCTTCCTAACTGCTCTCCCTTCTCTCCAATTTTACATGGACAATCACCTCTTCCTGCTTTCATCCAATGTGGCTTGGGTGGGGCCAGTCTCCCACCCGGCTCCAGGGACACATACATGACCAGGCCTGGCCAATGAGGTAACAACACACATGACCAGGCCTGGCCAGTGAGGTAACAACACACATGACCAGGCCTGGCCAATGAGGTAACACGTCCTCCTGGCCACAGTGACTGCATCATTGTGGACACACGACCTCAGCTGGGCCAGCCAGAGAGAATCCTGGCACTTTTGCCAGAAAGATTAGGCAAGAAGTGGTGCCCCCTTCTTGCTGGGGTTGCTAAGTGAGAGTTCGTCTCTTCTTCCACTTGTGGGGGATCCTGTCAGAGAGATCTTGGTGATGCAGAACTGGAGATGGTGACAAATAGTTTCTTGCCAACATCATTTGAGGGCCTAGATACAGCTAGTCCTGAAGCCATACGTGCTCCAATCAATCCTTTGCCTTTTAACTAGTTTGAGTTTAGTTTCTAATCCTAACCGAAAGAGCCCCATTCCACCAATTTTACAAGGGACACAATGATAATTAAATGTTAAAGAAGGAAGGGGCCTTAAAGGCTGGTAAAGCAATGCATGAGAAGTGCTTGGGAGGTAGGATGGGACAGTTACCCCATGTGGGCACAAGCCCAGATGCCAGGGAAGAAGGGACCGATCATGTAGACCTCAGCAACAGTGGGTAATGCTTAACCCAAAGAAGTGATGTCCACTCTAGAAGTGGAATTGTCAAATCTTAGCACAGGCTCAGTCCTGATAGGATGCGTTCTAATACAGCCTTGCTACTCCACGTGCAGCCTGTGGGCCTGCAGCTTTGATGTCTCTTGGAGTCTGTTAGGAATGCAGAATCTCAGGCTCCACTCCAGACCTGCTAAATCTGCATCTTAACCAGACCCCAGATGGCCCATGTGCATGATCAAAGTTGAGAAGCCCCACCACAGCATTGTTGAAGTGACTGTGTAGCGTGTCCATAGATCCCTTCCTGCTGGTATGAACATCCTGCCCGCCCACCAGGAAGTAGACAGTTTTCCCTCCCCTTTTAACTGGGCTTTCGCCCTATGGCTTAGTTAGCCCGGTAGAAGGTGATGAAAATGGTGCTGCCAGTTCTGGGCCTGGCAGCCTCTGCTTCCTCTCTCAGAAGCCAGCTGGGTACGGTGGCTCACACCTGTAATCCCAGCACTTTGTGAGGCCGAGGCAGAGGCTTGAGGTCAGGAGTTCGAGATCAGCCTGGCCAACATGGTGAAATCCCATCTCTACTAAAAACACAAAAACTAGCTGGGCATTGTGGCGGGCACCTGCAATCCCAGCTACTCAGGAGGCGGAGGCAGGAGAATTGCTCGAACCCAGGATTGGGAGGCGGAGGTAGTGGTGAGCCAAGATCTCACCACTGCACTCCAGCCTGGGCAACAGAGCAAGACACTGTCTGAAAAAAAAAAAAAATCAGGCTACTTGCCCTGAGACCTCCATGCTGTAAGAAAATCCAGACAAATCACATAGAGATGTTTCCTGGAGAGCCCAAAAGTCCCAGCTGTGTGAGTGAGGCCTTCTTAGGCCACCCTGTCCAGCCTAGCCCCTAGCTGAGTGACCCTCACTGACACAATGTGGAACTGAGTCCTGCTCACATTCCAGACCCAGAGAATTGGAAGAAATACGAATCTTTGCTGTTCTAGGCCACTATGCTCATGTTATTTTGTCACACAGCAGAAGTTACTGGGGCCATGACTGCCTTTCCTCCTCACTGAAGGAGGGGGCTGTCCTGCAGAATGTTCACGCACTCTCAACGCCACACTGAGCACTTTCTGCCTGTCAGGCGCTGTTCCAGGCACAGAGATGGAGTGGGAGAGGGCAGACCACATCCCTGCTCTGGTGAAACTGGGATTTTTATCCAGGGAGAGGGCAGTAGACAAGAAAACACACAAACGTAACTTCAGAGAGATAAGGAGCAATTGGAATGGGGCCGGGGACACAATTAGATAGAATAGGGAAGGCCTTTCTGAAGACACACACTTGATCCGCGGCCCCCCTGTTGAACAGGGGCAAACCATAAAATGATCAGAAGAAGAAGTGATGCTGGCAGAGAGAACAGCAAATGCAAAAATCAAAAAGTGCAGGAGGCCTGGGAGTGAAGGCAGAGGGAAAGGGAAAGCCAGGAGAGGGGAATGAGATCAGAGATGAAGTCACAAAAGTCAGCAGGGGCCAGAGCAGCAGCATCTAGCACACCAGCCACCAGCCACCCACGGCTACGTAATCTAAGCTTCCATTTAAACAACAAGCGCAGCTCCTCAGTCCCACTGGCCACATCACAAGTGCCCAGTGGCCCTGTGTGGCTAGTGGCTATCATATCAGACAACACAGAGATAGAATATTCCCAGGATGGTTCTGTTGGCTGAGATGGCTACAGAATAACTCAGAAGCACATCAGAACCAGAGTTCAAGGTCAGACCGTGTGTTCTTGGGCTTAGTATTCCATTAAATTTCTGAAGGTTCCCGTTTTCCCCAGGGTTAAATGAGGCTTTTCCAGCCCAATAGCGAGTCCAAATTATCCACAGCAAGAAGCCAAGTCCACAAACAGTTGCACACGGGTCCTATCCAAGGAGCATCAGCAAGGCCTCATCCATGGAAACTGGCAGCAGAGGTCTGTGTAACTGACTTCTTTGCAACCTCATTTAAGTTGCCAATTGGGGCTCCCTGATGTGAAAAAAGAACAGAGCGTGGCTACTATTTCAGGGCACCACGCAGAAAGGAAAGTGCCACAATTAGCTGAAGCTGCTTTCGATTAGCAGATTTTCTTCCTTGGCGCATAACATCTGTCCGTGTATAGACATCGCTCCATCTTGCTCCATCAGAGCGAGTAGCCAGGCCAGTGAAACAGGTGGGCCCACAGGGAGTTCAGCATCCATCAGGGCAACGTCCAAGAGGGGCTGGAAATAGGCACTGCAGAACTTGACATATCGATGGCAGTTTGTCTTAGGGAAAAGCTAAGAAAGGAGACCCTGCTTCCTCACACAAGCTGGGAGGTGGCAGATGGAGGCATAAGTTTTCCTTGGGGTTAGAAAGACCTGCTTCGTCATTTAGTATTTATGACATCTCCACAAGTACCTGAACCTCTGCTGTGGTTACCTAACCATGCTCATCTGAGAAATGGGGCCGATGACACCCACCTCGTGGAGTTGGGGAGGAGAAGGTGAAATAATTTCTGGAAACACACTTGGCATGCGGCAGGCATTCTGTAAATGGTGGCTGAATCATTATCTTGATAGGAAAGAACCAGGTGAACGAGAGAGATGGGCATGGGGACGTTGGATCAGCACTCAGAACTGGCTCCTCCATTTGTTCAGTCAACACAGGTTAACTCTGCAAATTGGCTCTGGAGCCTTGGAAAACTCCCTCAACCGGCCGGGCGCGGTGGCTCACGCTTGTAATCCCAGCACTTTGGGAGGCCGAGGCGGGTGGATCACGAGGTCAGGAGATCGAGACCACAGTGAAACCCCGTCTCTACTAAAAATACAAAAAAATTAGCCGGGCATGGTGGCGGGCGCCTGTAGTCCCAGCTACTCGGGGAGGCTGAGGCAGGAGAATGGCGTGAACCCGGGAGGCGGAGCTTGCAGTGAGCCGAGATTGCGCCACTGCACTCCAGCCTGGGCAACACAGCGAGACTCCGTCTCAAAAAAAAAGAAAAAAGAAAAAAGAAAAAGGAAAACTCCCTCAACCAGCCTGGGTTCCTCTTTCCTACCTGGGGCCCGTAGCTGATCTCTATGGTTCTTCCCAGTTCTCCTTGCCTAACAGAAAGTTTGCAGCCGCCCTTAAGGCGTGACCCACCTGAGTTCAATCACAGAGGGTGGGCAAAGTACTAAGACCCAGAATCCTACAATCTTGGATTTGGAAACAGCCTTTAAAGATCTTTTGGTCCAGCTCCCAGCTGATCACAAGAATCCCGTTTCCTTCCATGCTGACGGAAGAGCCGTGGCCTGCACACTCTTGCTGCCTTGCAAAGCAGCCCATTCTCTTTTCAGAGAGCTCTAATGTTGAGGATAGTCGATAGAGAGTGAATGCATGCTCCAGGTTAATGGCCCTCTTTAGACGTGGCACCAGCACAGAACAGTCTTCAGTTTCTGTGTCTATAGAATGAACCTGAGAACACCTGCTTCACAGAGGTCAGAATTAAGAGCAATAACATAGGTGGCGGGTCTGGCACGGGAGGTTCAGCGTTTGCTCCCTTTCTCCTCTCCAAATTAAACCTGCTGCAGCACGGGGACCACAGGTTGCTCTAGCGCTGGCCCCTCTACTCTCTTTTTTCCTTTTCCAGTGGGGCCTAACATTGGCTAAAATGTTCTTAGCATGCTTGGTGAACCATTGGCATCTTGGACTTGTGTGTGAAGCAGAGGTTGGCTTCCGCCCATCACATATAAAACGAAGGAGGGACGGCAAAGCCTAAGGGTAAAATATTTCTCTGATCCACCCCCCACCACCTCCCTTTCTACCTTACACAGTCAGGGAGAGCCAGGAGCCTTCTCAAAATCATGGGGTCCCTATAGAAGTCACTCCTTCATGGGAGAAGGGACGCAGCTGCAGCTGTGTGGACGTGTTGGCACTCACAGATGGTGAATGGACCGTGGACAGACTGTGGGAAAACACGAATGGGCCATGGTAGGGAAGGCGGCTGTGCCTCCTGGGGCCCAGAATGGGTCGCCACTGTTTGTTGTAGAAGGCCTTGGGTCTCAAACCACCCTCGACCGAGTGCAGGTGGCCCGTATGGAAAGAGCCAGCATCCTCTTTGAGAGATGGCTTTGGCCTCTGTCCCCGTCCCCCCTACCTTAGATTTTGCCTACTTTCCTGGTGTTCTAATCCATCTTCTCATTTTCCGTCACCATCCTAAAGCTCTCTTACTGTCCCAAAAGGAAAGGAAGCGATTTGATATACCAGCAGGTCACCAGGAGGTGGATTTAAAAACAGCCAAAGCAGGAAGGCCTCTTACAGAAAGGAAGGACCATCGTACACATTTTGGACGGGAGGTGGCTGTGTCAGCTACCTCTGCTCATCCTGCTATGTGGTGTGTCATTTGGCCAATGGCTGTCCCTGACCTCAATTAGGGCTGGAAGTGATGATGCTCTAGTGAATTTGCCATCTAAAAGCCTGGCCTCTCTGCTCTGTCTATTAAGAACACAGGTGACCTTTGCCCAGGGAGCTGGTGCAGATGGCAAGCCGAGTCTTAGGGGAGACTAGAGTGCCACCTCCCACAGATGGTGACACAGCAGGAAGAGGCTGGGAAGGGGTGTGTGCATCAGGTGAGTCAGCTTTCCTAGGAAGAGTTTGGGGCTTACCTGGTGAACTCCCGTCCACCGGTTTGGCCCATTTAAACCTGTGTGAGAATGAGACCCTAAAGTGCTAAGACAGCCAGCTGTTGGCTGTATCTCCTTCCATGCTGCTTGGGGAAGTTCTGAATACTCACCAGGTGCTCCTGATAAGCCAGTGGCAGCTGGCAGTTTGTCTCAGTCACCTTGGATCTGGAACTGCAGGCCAGAGGTTCAGCTTCTGTCTTAGGCCCATGGGGCAAATCAGTCTCAAGATCCTGAATGGACTATATTGTGATGTCACACCACAGGTCGGGGGTGAGCACAGAAAGGGCTGCAGTGGCTGCTGGCATCAGGGCACAGGGCAGGGCAGGAGCAAGAGCCTCAGGCCTCTCCAGAAGAAATCGGCATGTCTAGGTGCTGTTCTCACCTGGGGTTGCTGGGAAGGAGTGAGGGATGTCTGCTGTACAGAAAACATCAGCCTGGAAGACTGCTTATGAATCCACCTGATGCCACTTGCTGCCACGGTTCTTATTCTCATCTGGCCTGGGTCAATTCAGTTAAACCAGGTCCATCCTTCATACAGTTTTCCTGCACAAAGTGACTTCCGTGGGTATCCCCAGCTCCTTGCACATCTTCTGTGGTGGACTTAAAATTCCAGAGCAGCTTTTTCTTCTACTGGTATACCCGTGACTTTCCCCCTACTGCCTACCTGGTAGGGACTCAAGGAAAGAGAAGTAACTTAAATATTAGCTCAGGAAAACAAGCAGAAATATAAATCCTCCCACCTTCAAGTTAAATTCAACACAGGTGTCTTTTAGGTTATCTTCTATAGCATATATGCCTGGGCTACTTTCCGTTGTTGGTAATTGGTAACTTGGTACAATGTATATTTACTAAGCCTAGAAAGAAAAGAAAAACTCAAAAAAGGGGGCAAAGTATAAAATGTTTCTGGAGGTTCCATTCCCTTTTGCCGCTGGTGCTTGGGATTGGGGGTGGAGGAGTTCTAACCAAGAGCAAACGGCTTTGCTTTGGAAACTGTTGGGTGGCCCTAAATTTTAGAGTCCAAAACAGTGGGTCTTAAACTTTAGGTTGCATTAGAATGACCTGGAAGACTTGTTAAAATACAGATTCCTGGGCCCCACTCCCAGAGTTTCTGACTCAGTAGTTCTGGGGGAGAACCCAATAATTCACATTTCTTACACGTTCCCACATGACATTGAGGCTGCTTGCTCTGAGACTACACACTTTAAGAACATGTAAGGGTGCTGGCATCTTAGGTTTGATCCTGAAATAGTATTGCCAGCTGCTGGCAGTATTCAGGGGTTGCTGGAGAATAATCAGGAGCTGTAGCTTTGGGGCCAAAGCTGGCTGAGCTCTCTGGGTTCAACCAGCACGCTTTATTGAGGATCTATTCATTGCCAGAACTGAGCCATGTTTTGGGGAAGCACAACTGACATTGTCAGTGCCCTGCCCATAGCCTCTTGGCCTTACAACTTCATTGGACAAAGGTAGTCTGACTCTCAGCTGCCAGCACCTGCATATCTTTGCTTGGGGGCTTTTGCCAGCTGCTGGAGTCCACCCTGCCTACAAGCGGGCAGCTGCAAGTTCCAGAATGTCCTCATTCAATGACTATTATCAGTTGGTAGATAAATACCCCAGCTCCCTCCCTGCTCAGGTGGAATAACTTGGAGTCATGTTCTGTACCATATCCCAGAGGACCCACAGGACCCACCCGTAGGTACCTATGCTAGGCCATTCTCTTGCTATAAAGAAATATCTGAGCCTGGGTAATTTCCAAAGAAAAGAGGTTTAATTGGCTCACAGTTCTGCAGGCTGTTCAAGAAGCATGGTGCCAGCACCTGCTTTGCTTCCAGTGAGGCCTTAAGGAGCTGACAATTATGTCTGAAGGCAAACAGGGAGCCAGTGTATTACATGGCAAGAGTGGGAACAAGGCAAGGGAGGTACCACACACTTTTTTTATTATTTTTTTTTATTTTTGAGACAGAGTCTCACTCTTGTTGCCCAGGTTGGAATTCGATGGCGTGATCTCGGCTCACTGCAACCTCCGCCTCCCGGGTTCAAGCAATTCTCCTGCCTCAACCTCCAAAGTAACTGAGATTACAGGCACCCACCACCACTCCCAGCTAATTTTTTTGTATTTTTAGTAGAGATGGGGTTTCACTTTTTTGGCCAGGTTGGTCTCAAACTCCTGACCTCAGATGATCCGCCCATCCCAGCCTCCCAAAGTGCTGGGATTACAGGCATGAGCCACCATACCCGGCCGGGTACCACACACTTTTAAACAACCAGTTCTCACAATAACTCACTATCATGAGTACAGCACCAAGATATTCACAAGGGATCTGCCCCCAGGACCCAAACACTGCCCACCAGGCCCCACTTCCAACATTGCAATCACTTTTCTACGTGAGATTTGGAGGGGATGAATATTCAAACCATATCAATGCCCACAGTGGCAACTGGCTTGCTAATGTACCCCACATTGCTGCCCCCATCCCCTGCCTCACTTCCCCACTCCCCTACCTATGTTTCCTGGGATCAAATTGCAAATAAACTACTTCCACTCAAATCCTTGTTTCAGGGTCTGCTTCAGGGGGATCCCAAACTAAGACTTTATAAATAAGAAATGGTGTCTGTTCTTTATAAGTTCACACTTAGATGGAGAAACTACATAAATTGGCTTGGTACAATTCAGAATGTCTGGGAACTGGTGAATGTCAGGTCTCAGGGCAGATGGAGGTGTTCTGCTGGTTGGCCTTTGGAGTATCATTAGGAATGTCTTGAGGAAACACATGAGCTGATATGCTCAGGGGGAGGCCTGGCAACCTGGCCCAAAGGTCTTTTCTTCTGCACAGGGAGGCCTGAATGTGCTACCCCCAGGGGACTGATTTGCTATACAAATTCCACCTGCTTTCCACCTCCCTGGACAATTCCTCCTGGAATAAGAATATGGAGGTGGAGTTAGCACCATATAGAATATGGCTCTTGTTCATGCTTTTGGGGGAGTTTCAGGTGCTTAGAGAAGGCTCGCTCAGGATATCTGCTGGCCTGTTAGGATTAATATGCTCTCCTAGGTGCTCTGCTCAATACCATGCTATGCCCAGCCTCACACCTGCACTATTGTAGGATTAATCCAACTCTGCCATTGCTTTTGCAGGGGGCCTTAGTTTCCACCCTAACTCCTTCCATATTCTCCTCCCCATCATCGTCATCATCACCATCATCATCATCACCATCAGATCTCTTAGAGATCCTGCTAACACACTACAATCCAAATGAAAACACCATATGGCAAGAAAGTACTCTTCAAGTCCAGTTCTCATTCTTCAAATCAGACATGGCATGTACTAAAATTCTGGAATTGCCACTGAAAAGATCCAGTCGCGGCTTGGCTGGTCATTCACACAAATCATTCTTGGGCAACATGGCAACCAGAGTTATTTTCCTCCACATTTCAACTTGGCTAGAGGAAGAATGAAGCCTACTGTACCAGAGCATTGCATCAATAACAATATCGATATTTTCAGCATTACCCAGGACTCAAAAAATATCCTCAAACAGTCTTTAGCTCTGCCTCCAGACAAAGAATTACAACTATAAAAACACCTGTGAAAAAATGTTCAACATTATTAGCGATAACGGAAATGAAAATTAAAACCTCTACATGCCCACCAGAATGGCTAATATTAAAAACAGCAACAATACTAACTGTTGAGAAAGATGTGGGGCAACTGGAACTCTCACATAATGTAATATAATATAACCACTTTGGAAAATTGTCTGGTAGTTTCCTGTAAAATTAAACATAAAGACCTACCCTATGAGCTAGGATTCTACTCCTGGGTATTTACCCAAGACAAATGAAAACACATCTACAAGCTGGGTGTGGTGGCTCATGCCTGTAATCTCTGTACTTTGGGAGGCCAAAGTAGGAGGATCATTTGAGGCCAGGAGCTCAAGACCAGCCTGGGCAATATAGAAAGACCCTATCTCTACAATAAAGAAGAAAAAAGAAAACATGTCCACAAAAAGATTTGTGCAGGAATGGTCATAACCACTTTACTCATCATAGCCCCAAACCAAAAACACCCAAATGTCCATTAACAGGTGAATGTCTATTAACAGGCGAATGTATATTCTTATAATGAAATATTAATCAGCAACAAAAGGACAAGCTATTGATGCATATATGATAACATGATAAACCTTGAAAATATTATGCTGAGCAACAGAGGCCAGACATAAAAGAGTACACACATGGTTCCCCTTACATGAAGTCCTGGAATAGACAAAACTGATCTGAGGCTACAGAGATAAGGTCAATGATTGCCTGGAGTGGGGGATGGGGGAACAGGCTAAACGGCACAGGTGACTCCGTGGGATGAAGGGAATATTCCAGATCTCCATCATGGCAATGATTACTCGAGTGTACACATTTGTCAAAATTCATCAACTTGTACAATTAATGTGTGAATTTTAGAGCATGTAAATTACACCTAAATAAAGGTGACTATATACACATATATGTATGTGTGGTGTGTGTATATGTAATGTGTAATACACACACACACACACACACACACACCCTAGGTTTTCCTAGGGGAAAAAACCAGAAAGAATACACTAAAATGTGCAAGTTGTTATGTTTCACAGATGAGATTATAGGTAATTTTTGTATCTTCTTAAATTCACCAGAATTTTACCTATGCAATTCTACTTTTTTTTTTTTTTTTTTTTTTTTTGAGACAGGGTCTTGCTCTGTACTCCAGGCTGGAGTGCAGGGTTGTGAACATGGCTTATTGCAGCCTTGACCTCCCAGGCTCAAGCAATCCTCCTGCCTCAGCCTCCCGAGTAATTACAGGCATGCACCACCATGCCCAGCTAATTTTTTTTTAAATTATTGTTTGTAGAGGTGGGGTCTTCCCTTTGTTGACCAGGCTGGTCTCAAACCCCTGGGCTCAAGCAATCCTCTGGTCTCAGCCTCCCAAAGTGCTGGCATTACACCACCACACCCAGCCTTACTTTTTAAATAACAGAATGAAAAATGTTCATTTTTTTTAAATTTCAAGCTGCTAAAGGCAAGTGCTTATGGTGGTCTATAACAACTCTGGAGTTGTGCAAACAGAGTCCTTGGTCAAAGTCCCTGTCCCACTACTTCCTCGTTTTATGACCTAAAGGAAGTTACTTCCTGAGCCTCAGTTTTCTTATCTATATAATCGGTTTGTTGGGATGATTGAATTAGGATAGTGTATGTTCAAAGCCCTCTGCAGGCAGGGTGCGGTGGCTCATACCATAAGCCCAGCACTTTGGGAGGCTGAGGCAGGAAGATTGCTTGAGTCCAGGAGTTCAAGACCAACCTGGACAACCAAGTGAGACCCTGTCTCTACAGAAAAATTTTAAAAAATTATCCAGGCCTGGTGGCACGAACCTCTATTTCTAGCTACTTGGGAGTCTAAGGGAGGAGAATCACTTGAGCCTGGGAAGTCAAGGCTACAGTGAGCTGTGATGGCATGACTGCACTCCAGCCTGGGCAACAAAGCAAGACCCTGTCTCAAAAAAAAAAAAAAAAAAAAAAAGAGAGAGAAAAGAAAAATAGCCCTCTGCAAACTATAAAACACTACAATGTTAGATGTAATGTTTCACACAATATATTAATAAATCCAGGCCTTACCTTTGTTTCTGACCTCTTAACTCCTTGCTCATGAGCACTACTTCCTCACCAGCTTCCACTCAGTTCCTAAGATTGTCGAACACCCTCCTGCCTCAGGGCCTTTGCACATGCTGATCCCTGCACCTAGAAGACCTCTGCTCCTGCATCTTCGACAGCTGGTTCCCTCAGGTGATTCAGATTTCAGCTCCAGTGTCTCTTGGGGCTTTACCTAACCATCCCAAAATAGCCTCCTCCCACTCTGTCCCATCACTCTGTTTTGTGAGTGCTTGAAATTGTCTTGGTTTTGTGCTGACTGTCCATCTCCCATCCCATACCTCCTTGTGGAGAGGGTTTGCATTGGCTTTGTTCACTGCTGTATGTCCAGCCCCTGGAGCACAGTAGGTGCTCAAAAATCATTTACTGAATGAACGAACAAGTACTTATTGACAATTAGGCCACACGTTGTATGTATTCAGTTCAATCTGCCAATTCATTGCAACAAGGAGAGACTGTGAGGCAAACGCTGCTTGTTCCCACCCCAGTGGCTGAAGGAATCCATCCAAGACGTGCCCGTCGGCCACAGATCTGAACGCTTGCCACTGCCCGTCAGGCTGCAAGTCAGCCACCGTGGTGTGAAGATGGGTGAATAAGGAGGGCATTGTGCTGCCTGCAGAGACACGTTCCGAAAAGAATTCAGAATTCGGGAAAGCACCTCCTCCAACTGCACACACCTCTCCTAGCCAGGTGATTTGTCCTTGCCTCCTTCCCCCCCACCCCCTGCCGCCCCCCGTCTCTTCCCCACTGTGAGCAAGGAAGTCAGACCAATCTGCCTTACCTTTGTTCTCGCAGCGTTCAGTGCAGGGTTGCTTTAAAGTTCTGGTGCTGCATAAACCCTGCCAATGTCACAGTGGAATTTTCTAGCCCATGCCAAAGACGGAGCTCATTAATTTTCGTGCCTGAAAGAAAGAAAACACTTCTTTAGAAATTGGCGTGTTTAGCGCTCTGCTGAAGGAGGGTGAAGCCTCCCTGCGAGGAAGATTAATCTAGGTTTGTAGGTAGGTCATTCAGGGAAACACCAGCACACTGCAAAAGACCTTGTCCATGCCAATGACTGCCCGCTGCCTGTGGGTGACTTGAGCAAAGGCAGGAAAGCACCCACTCCTCTCAAAAGTGCCCATCCAGTACATTTCCAGAAAGTTCTTCTGCTCTGTCTCTTCCCCCTCTTCTGAAATGTCCGTGGTTCCTGGAGAGATCACACCTGAGTGCCAGCTTTTCAAAGTGGAAATCAGGCTGGGCCAACTCCCCAGGGCCTGGACCTGATGCTACCACAAAGATAAGCCAGAATCTCTTCATGCAGTGGTAAGTAATTTAAAACTTTTTTTATATTAAAACAAGGAATGTGTCTTAGAAAATAGTGTAGAAGGGAAAAAAATTAAACTATGACATCAGGGGGTTGGGACTTCTGGTGATTTTTACATTATTCTTGATATCTTGCCCTGTATTATCTGTATTATGCATTCAAATGTATTACTCTTATGTCATAAAAAAACACTGATACTATTTCCATTTTTAGAAAACCAGCTTATGTGGAAATAGCTTGAAGAAGAGTAAAAAATCACATAGGGCCGGACACAGTGGCTCACACCTGTAATCCCGGCACTTTGGGGGGCTGAGGCGGGTGATCACTTGATGTCAGGAGTTTGAGGCCAGCCCAGCCAACATGGTGAAACCCCGCCTCTACTAATAATACAAAAGTTAGCAGGGCGTGGTGGCGCATCCCTGTAATCCCAGCTACTCGGGAGGCTGAGGCACAAGAATTGCTTGAATCCAGGAAGCAGAGGTTGCAGTGAGCTGAGATCGCACCACTGCACTCCACGCTGGGCGACAGTGAAACTGTGTCTCAGAAAAAGGGAAAAAAATCATATGGGTGTTTAATGGTAACTTCAACGTCTTCTTGGACAGACGGCTTAAAGGCCACGCCCCTCCTTGGTGTCCACATTCACTCTTGTGTGACATTAGAGGTATTATGGCAAAAATGCTTGAAAGGCATTGCATGGTAAGTCAGTAAAACTTTAGTGCAAATTAGTCTATCTGAGGTAATCTCTCTCTCTCTCTCTCTCACACACACACACACACACATACACACACACACACACACACACAGAAACACACACACAGAGCACCTAAAATTTCATGAGAATCTGCGGATTCACCAGGAAATGGCACTGAAAGGAAGAATGAAAAGTTGCCTAAATTCAACCACCTAAGTAAGTTTTGCCCTGGCCTGGAGTTTTCTGACCACAGTGACGAGTAGCATTCTGAAGAAGAGTACCAATGGGGCTGCAGGCTATGCTCTCATCTCTCCAAATCTAGTTTTTCTGCAGTGCACATTCAGATCAGAGGCTGGGACGATTGTGCTGAGCTGGGACAGTTGGCCTGATCTATTAGCTGGCAGAAGGGCCTGCAGGGCTAAAGACAGGGAGCTGAATTCAATTGCCCTGGTAGACCCTTTCCGAATTCTACTATATTTTCTTTTTTTGCCCCTGGTTTAAGGGCCTTCTTTAAAACTCTCACTAATCATTTAAAAATAAAGAAAAAAATGCTGATTAACAGAATTTGAGAAGTGTCACATGATGATTAAGTGGCTGGGGAAGAAAGGTTTAAGAAGCTGCAGATTTTAAGTCTGGAGGGAAGAACCTGGAGAAGGGAATCAAATAATGATTTTTAAGTACCAGGCACTTACTAATCAAGTGACAGGCACTTTGTGAACACTTAGCAGAGACCCAGCATTGAGCAGAGTGCCAAAGCTCTGCCCTAAAGCCATGAAGAATAAGACTTTAAGAAATAAGTGCACAGTGATGTAGAAGTGATTTAAGGTAGACATAAGAAAGGACTTCCTGAAGCTAAAACTAACTCATTGCAGAACTGAAATCACAGGGAGTTCAGAAGGAAAAAACAAGGATGACTCAGGCCTTTTATAAGCTTTTTTGCTGAAGAGTCAGGATTGCTATGTACAGAATCTAGCAGTGAACTCAGGTGCCCAGTTGTGTTGTGGTGGTCTCCAAAGGGAGTTGGTGGGGCAGAGGAAAAGAGTGGTAGCTATGTATTCAGGAGTCCTGTGGAGGAATCAGCTCCATAGGCTCTTCAAGGGCAGAGAATAACCAAGTTCAATCCAACTTTGCACCCCTATCAACAGGAGGGTCTCCATTCTGTTTTAAAACCTGGCAAACTTAGCACCAACTACAGGATGAATGACCAAAGACAGCTCTTGAAAGATGAGAGGGCAAGAATGGCATGCAAGGCTACAGGGAGTGTGCTTTGGGCAGGGGCACATGGGGTACAAACGGGAAGAGGAGGAGCTTGGTGAATGTCAGGGGCACTGGTATATGGAGGTCCACAAAAGTCAGGCAGAGAAACAGAGACTTGACATGGTGGGTACAATTTTAGGCTCCTGAAGGGGAGACAAGAATAGATAGAAGTAGTGGTTTTGGAATGTTAAGTTTCCTAAATGTGAGCAGGATGGATTGGAAAGAGAAAGCAGGGGGGAAAAAGACAGCTGGGTCCTTCACAGTTTCCATATACCACTTCACCCTGTGAATTTACTTTGGAGCGCTTACCACAAATTAAGCATCCATCTATTGAAATACTGATTGCCTCCCCCCATCCCCCATCACCACTAGACTATCAACCCACTGAGGGTAGGGGTCCTATTTGTCTTGTTCTCTGCTGAATTCTTAGCAGCTCATATAGACTGTAGTGTGCAGCAGTGCTCTATAAATATTTATTGAATGAATGAGTTTACTAAACCAGGAATGGTAGATGAAGTTCTAGACTACACGTCAAAGTCCTGAGCTCTTCATCTCTGGTAATCTTAGAGAAGAGCCAAGTTGTCCAACTAGCTGGACTAGTTAAGAATGCCTTCTGCTCAGGGATGGATAGATGAAGCCCTATTGTGCCTTCCAACTCAGTGGACCTTGGATTTTATCCCAAGATGTCCAATGTGAGGCACCTAGTCAAGCCAGGCACACCTCAGGGCCATGAAATGTTTCTTCCAACTGGTACTTCCCATCTGAGATAGGGAGTTGTGAATCCAGAATTCTTAAGGCACCATAGCTGGACAGCACAGCTAGACAGTGTCATTGGTTCAATGAAAACATTTTTGACAGCTTACTAAGTGCTTGCTACTATTCAATGAGTGCACTGAAGGGAAGATGCATGGCGTCCTAGAAGGACAATAGAAAGGAGAAAGGTTTCGTTAACTCACGTAGGGTCTGTTATACCTGCTCATTTCTCCATTGGCATTTCTGTGGGAGAGGCAGAGAGATGTATCCTACAAAGGTGCCATTTCTGGAGTCTTCAGGGCTTATTTAACTTTGTTATCTATCAATGTGAAGGCTTCAGCAAGCAACTGTACTTCTCTAAACCTCAACTCCTCACCTGTGAAGTGAGGGTAATAATAATAATGGTTATAGTAACAATTATTACAAAGCACTTTACAAACAGAAAAGTGTCAGATAAATATCATTCATCTATTATTTTGGTTTTTCTTGTTTTCTCTGGGGACTCACCACCAGCCACTAAGTCAATCATTGTCATTTTTTGCAAAAACTCCTATCTGTAAGCTCACTTCTAACATCACTCACAGAACAAACCAAATATTCTTCTCCCAAGTTCTCCTTTACTACCACTTTCAGCCACAAAAATTGGCAACTTGGGTTCACACTTACATCTATTTCCTTTGAGTATACTTTATTTTTGTTTTAACAATTGCTATAGTCTATAGAGATTTTTGTTGTGTAACTACATTGCTCCGGTTTTGAGTAAAACTATTGCAGAATTTTAATTGTCTGGGATATCACATAGGTCCTCTGATCTAAATTTTGCAAAAGTGCATGATACATGTGCTGACTATGGAATGGAAGGCTCTCCATTCTGGTTTTTGCTTTTTGGGTTTTTTTAGACGGAGTCTCACTCTGTTGCCTAGGCTGGAGTACAATGGTGCGATCTCAGATCACTGCAACCTCTGCCTCCCGAGTTCAAGTTATTCTCCTGCCTCAGCCTCCTGAGTAGCTGAGATTACAGGCTCCCGCCACAATGCCTAGCTAATTTTCTGTATTTTTAGTAGAGAGGGGGTTTCACCATATTGGCCAGGCCAGTCTGGAGCTCCTAACCTCAGGTGATCCGCCCACCTTGACCCCCCAAAGTGCTGGGATTACAGGGGTGAGTCACCATGCCCAGCCTCCATTCTGTTTTAAAACTCTAAGTCAGTGTTTAAAGAAGCTCAAACGGTCCTACACTCATTCATTTATTTGTTCATTCATTAAATAAATATTTATGAGTTTTGGAGCAGACACTGTTGGCACCTTGCCCACATCCCCTCTGCCATTCTTGTGCATATCAACAGCCTGTGATTGCAAACACCAGCAACCTTCTTCCTAAGTGCTTTCTCTGAGGTGTGGGCTGGAAATACCAGAGAGCTAATGCCTCCAGGAGCAGCCTTCAACCAGTGATGAATAGGAATTGGTGAATAAGTACTCTGCTTCCTTCCTTCTCAGTTTGGAAGCAAGAGAGTTCCTCAATGGGATTACACGTCAGCTGTTCACAGTGGTAACTTGCTGTTGATGCACTGTTCACTGACTTTCTTACATTCCCTGTCTTTCTTCCCCACTTCTCTACTGGTGATTCCTGGGATCACCTTCCAACTGCTTTCACTCCAACCCTTTTTCTCAGGGTCCGCTTCTGGGGAGACCTAAACTAGGTAGGGCGAATTCTTACCAGGACAAAGGCATTGGACTAGGTGTTCATAATTAAACACTGGGTAGAGCCACTGACCCTAATGAATCCACAGTTCAGACAGGGAGATGATATGTGTGCAGAAATGCCAACATGAACATGCACATCTCATTTTTCTAACATTTAAAAATCCTGCTGGGTCTCTCTCTCTCTTTCTCATGCACTCAGGCGTGCATGTGTGCATGCACACACACACACACACACAGATACACACACACACACACATTCCACTCTGATCCACATGACTATTGTATTTAGTGGTATGGTAGAGCCAGCCTGCTTATGACAGCTGATTGTTACATTTTTAGGAATTTTTCCAGCAGTTGGTTAAACATGGTCATTATTAAAAATTAAATTATATAAACTTAAAATGAAATAGATCATATTAAAAACAAAGGTAATAAATACTCAAAACCATCACTTCCTAATTACTACATTTTACTATTATCTATACTCTTGGAATGATTTGTGTCTCTCATATTTTTATGGTAGAAATAGTAGACAGTGGTGTACTACTGCAAATTTCTTCCCATCTTTGCCTTCAATGACTCCATAGCTTGAAATCAATTGGCTCTGATGGGAATATTTACACCACAGAAATTGGCAGATGCTGTAAATCAGGGAGTGCCCTCATCCCCATCTGCACCCAAGAGCCAGTTGTTAAATATTTACCAGCACATCATCAACCATGTCTTGCCTGGAATCTTGGAACAGTCTCCTAATTTGAGTCCTGAATCCTCCATTACACTGTCCAACCTATCCTGCATATTGCTGCTAAAGTGATCTTTGAAAATGCACATCAGATTGCATCATTCTTCTGCTTAAAGCTCCCACCCAACCTCAGCTTCCCATGGTATCCTTAGGCCTCCACGGTCTGGGACCTTCCTGCCTGCAGACCCCCTTCCTTTCTCTCCCTTCCACTTGCCCATGAGCTCCAGCCACACAACCTTCTTTCTGTTCCCTGAACCAGCTGCTAAGATCCTTCCTGACCCAGGATTTTTCAACTTACCCTTCCTTTTCCCAAGACAAGATCAGCTTCTTTTCATCATTTAAGTCTCAGCTCAACCATCACCTCCTCAGAGAGGCTTTCTCTGTCCATCTTCTTCACATCCACTGCACTCCCCCTCTCCAAATCCCCGTCCCTCTCCATCACCTGAGCCCATTCTCATTTCCTTGTAGCCCATTGCACCACTTCAATTCATCTTACTTATTTATTGGTTGCTTTGTCTACTGTCTCTCTTTCCACTAGAATGTGAGCTCCGTGAGAGAAGACCCTTCCTTTGTTCGTGGCTCTTTCCCCAGCACCTAGAACAGTGACTGACATGGAGTGGGTCCTCAGCTGGATTCATCTGTCAGATGAATGGATGTACACTCCTTCTATCTTCTCCACTCCCATTCATTTCTTAGCCCTCCACGATCTGGTGGTATGCTTACCAAACACCCCTCCTCTAAAGCTGTTTCCCCAAGGTCCCTGGTGACTCCTGAGTTGCCATATGCCCCGGTCTTCATCTTGCTGGATTTTCAGGCTACATTTAACAGTGCTTACCATCCCCCATTCTTGAAACTCTCTTCCTTTGCTGAGGCCATCCTCACCTGATTTACCTTTCCCATCTCTCCTTCTTGGACTCAGTAGTTGACTGCATCACTGGTGCCATTGCTTTACCCTTCCCTGTATTTCCCCACCCCTTGAATCTGGGCTTACCCATCCAATACACCTTGTGTATTTATTTCTGCTTATTTTCTTTTCCTTCAACCATCACCATGAGAAGGGAATGCCCCTTACAGCTTGCTGATCACAGGAAGAGGGGGTGAGCCAGGTACAGCAGAGCTTGTAAGGTGCCCCAGCCAAGCCCAGGCTGGAGGTGAGCTCCCAGGCCACCCAGAGACCTATGAGTGAGCCGACCAAGATCAGCCAAGCCTCAGCTGACCCACAGATGTGTGAGCTCTAATAAGAAACCACACTTGTTTTAAGCCACTGAGTTTGGGAGTGGTTTGTTACATAGCAAAAGCTGATTGATACATACTCTTTTGTGGGTTTTTTCCTTTCTCTATTCAGGAGTCAAGCATTTTCTCCTGTTCCCATCCACATGCAACTCCCACCCTATCCACTGGTTATGGTCATTGCTGTCCTTGGGTCTGAACCACCAAGGGTATGCTTAGGTTTCCTAATTGCATCACTGACCCTGACATCAACCCCTGAGCCTCAGACCTACGGAAACACTGTCTCCACCTGGACTTTCTTCAGGCTCCTGAAATCCAACATGTCAAAATACAATACAACATTTCCCCCAGCTTCTGTCCCTGACCTGCTCATTCTTTTGTGTGCCTTGCCCCAGCAGTGACACCACCATGCTCCCTATCACTCAGGCCAGAAACAGGGGCTCATGGGTAACCCCTCTCTCCTTCACACCTGCTGATCTCCAAGCCTCACTTGCTACTACTTCATGTCCTAATACCCCTCCTGAAGGACCTTGCACCTCCTACCCCTGCCACTGCCCCATTCCAGCCCTTGTCACCTCTCACCTGAGCTATTGTGGGTCTTACAACCTTGTGGGCCCCAAACCTAGCATCCACCCAAAATATAGAATGTCAAAGGAGTCATCGCAGCTGTCATCAGTCACAAACCCTTCCTTGAGTTGCCACTCTCAAAGGATTAGGCTCAAACCTTGCCCCTTCTACAGGCACAGCACACCTTCCATGACCTGGCACTGAATGCAAAAGTTATGCCATGAGCCTTGGGGATCAACGTTCCTCCTCCGACGAGCCCTGTGACATGGGCAGGTTCCTTGCTCTCTCTGTGCCTCAGTTTCCTCATCTCTAAAATGGAAATAATAACTCTAACTCCCTTATAGGGTTGTACTGAGGGTTAAATAACTTTACATATTTGTAGCGTGTCTCAAATGGTACCTGGCACAAGAGACCTAAACATGTTCTGTATTATCACAGCGGCTTTTACTTTCACATGATATTTTATTGTACTTGTCATTTGTCATCCTTTCATAGTTGTTTGACAAGGCAAAATCTCTTTTTAAACTGTAAGATATAATATATTCCCATCTTCCTGTCTACTCTTTCAGATAATATTTGCAATTTATTGTCATGAGTTAATGGACCATATTAGGTAATTATTCTTGTATGTTTAATTTTTTTCTAATAATAATGCTTTATTTGTTTTTAATACACAACTAAAACCAAATACATCCTTTTTTTGAGTCAGGTTGATTGAAGCATAATTTGCTTCCAAACCAAATGTACCCTTTTTAAGAGTGTACAATCTGATGAGTTTTACCACAGCCATGTAACTATCACTATAATCAAGATATGAAACATCTGCACCACCCCAGGGAAGTTCCCTGTTTCCCTTATGATCACCTGTGTAGAATCAGCTCTTCCCAGCCTGTCCCTCACCCTTCAGGCTTTGCCAACAACTGAGTTGTTCAACAGATAAACTGAGATGATGTGATCTCAGATCATCCTCTCCCCCCGCCCCTTCTCCTTCTCCTTCTCTTTCTCCTTCTCCTTCTTTTCTTCTTCTTCCAACCTGGAACTCCTGGGCTCAAGCAATCCTGCTGCTAGCTGGAGCTGCAGGTGCACACCACCACACCTGGCTAACATCATGCCTTATTTGCCCATGCTGTTCCACGCCAGTGTGCCCTTTTTGGCCTGGCTACCTCCCACTTCTTCACACCTCTGCCGTCAGCCTCTGCTCCCCTCAGGGTGGGGTAACTCCCCCCACTTGGGGGTTCCCAGACTGCTGACTTTGCGTTGAAATGACCTGTTCCCATCTGAGAGCCCCAGCCTGGAGGCTGGACTGTGGGATGGGCTTTCTCGTGCTGCTGGCGTGCTGCATGATTTAGCAGAAGACTTGAGCCTAGGGGGATGCCTCTCACTCCCACCACAGGAAACCCTTGTCCATCTAGTCCTAGGGATGGATCTGGTTTTTCCCAGATATGCCTTGGGAGAGCTGAGGAGGCTGCACGGGGTTAAAGATGGGTGTCCACAGGCACAGCAGTGGTTGTCAAAGTCGTGCCACCCTGAGGGTGGGCAGATCAGCCCTGACAGAGCCCGGTGCAGTGGGACTGATTTCTTTGCTCACCGGGCATGAGGATGATGAGGCTGGAAGTCTTCACAGCACGTTGGGGCTGGCTGTGGGCAGATGAGGGGCAGGGAGAGAGGAAATGCAAAGGCTCAGACAGAGCTGCTCTTCCATCCCGAAACAAATGTTGTGTTGAGGCCAAATCAAATGTTAAGTTATGTAAGGGAACAAACAGGGAGCCCCTTTTCTGTAAACACTCCTCACTCCTAAGGACTTTGTAATGTTATTGCTCATGGGACAGTATTTGCAGAACACATATATACACAAGCCTCTCTTCTGTGCAGGTGCTGTGTCGGACGCTGGTTCACAGTGTGGCAGACACTGCCGTGGCCCCCGACATGCCTCCGGGCACTCTTCTGCCAAGGGCTTCTTGCTGCAAGGCTTTCTCCAGCCTGATGTGACGCGGGGGTTAAAGTCCCCCCAGAAGTGCCATTAACCACTGAGGACTAGGAGTGGGTGGATAACCAGGTCCTCACCCCTCAGCTGGGACGTCTCTGGGGCGTGTTCTACACAGTTTCACAGCATCCCCAGAGATGCCGAGCCCTGTGTGCCCACACCAGTCACAGGCTTGATATTGGTCCCCTTATTGGCTCTGGCTCATCCCACTTCTCCACCAATGTTTCTTATGATTATCCCCCAAATGAATGATTGAACAAACCCTACTGCCAGGATCTGCTTCTGGAAAAAGATAAACAGTGAACAGGATAAAGGAGGTCCCTGCCCCTGGACAGGCCCTTGAGGGCAGCTGGGTCTTCTCTGGACCTATGTGTCATTCTAGGCTGCTTGTCCAGCTTAGCACTGTATACCGGGCATTCCATAAACACTGGTGAATGAACGAATGAATGAATGAATGAATGAATTTCCTCCCTAAAACCCAGAGGAAGGAGTGATTGTCCTAAGGGAGTATACCCATGTTCAGAAAGGTTAGATGGCCCAGCCCTGGTCAAGTAGGACTCACTGGTAGCAATTGCCAGCCAGAAGCTGGGATTCTTGACTTTCATCTGAAGCAGGGTCTCACTGCTGGAAAATGACTGAGTGTTCCAGAGTTAATCCAGGTTAATTCCTGTTGATTAATCATTAATGGGCTAAGAAACCGCCAAGATTAAAAATAGGAATGAACGGTTTAATTTCAACCCAATCCCTCTTTATTCCCCATGAAGGCTTGTATTTTTCACATCTTTCTAACAACAGCTAGTACACTACCAGTGACAAATGGGGGCAGGGAAGATTGAAAATTGTCCGAGAAATAGATGTTAAGCACAGGATTCTGCAGCAACGGGAGCTAGGGAAGTGATGTGGTGCAGTCTAGGCAGCCTTTGGTCACTCAGAATCCAAAATTCCAAAGAAGCTGGCTTTGGCTCAAGTTCAAAGGGTTGGCTTTAAGAGACGCTGACATAATGGTTAAAAATCAAGCCTAAAATTATTTTAATTTAAAGACTTGATTGATTATGAAGACTGAGTGTCGGCTGATATTGGGGAGAAAGTCAGGGAATGAGGAAGTACCAGTTGCTCCGTTTTGTGGGACACGATGGGTTTTCTTAGGTCAGAACCTCTCACCTTCCCCATCCCATGGAATAAAACGCCACAGAGTGGATTGTAATTATTGCTCTGCCGGCTGCGATTTGGTTGAGTATCTTAAATAGACCGTGCCTCAGTTGTACCCTCCCTAACAACGAGGGCGATGACATCCGCTTCAATTCCTCGTGCACCTTCTGGCTCTTCCACCCCAATTCCTCCATTTACTCAAGGAAATTCTGGTGCTAATTGCAATCTCTTTGATGTTAAGAACTTGCTCTTCCTGGGCTGACCCCCAGCAGAGCTTGTCCTCATACCCGGCGGCCCGAGAGGGCGCTGCTTCGGGCGAAGTTAGTTGGGTTTAAATAAAGCAGCTTCCTTGGCTGTTCGCGGTTGCGCAACCCTGTTCAGCCACCGCCATGTCAGCCCAGCGGTATCCAGAGGCGCAGGCCCGGGGCCGCCGGGACCCGAACCTTGTGCTTCCCGCCTAGGCAGAGCCGGATCCTAGTCAGAGACTGCTGGGAGCTCCGCGGGCCCATTGTGGGCGGAGCTGGCCGGAGACCCCCTCCCCTCGGCGGGCGGGGCGTTCCTGCTCCGCCCCGCCCCGCGCACGGCCGAGCGCCGCGCCGCTCGGCCCCGCCCCTCCCCGGCCCTGCCCCCTTCACCTCCCCGCAGCTCCTCCCCTCTCCCATTGGCCGAGGTGGAGACCCTCCTCTCTGCCCAATGGCCGCCGCCGCGGCTCGGCCGCCCGCGTCCTGACTGGCCAGCGACCGGCAGAGTGGCGGGGTGCGGACCAATGGGAAGAGGCGGCTCGATGAATGGCTGGCCCGGGTGGGGAAGGCAGGAGGCGGCGATCCCGGCGGAGGGGGCCGTTCGCCAGCTCCCAGGCAGAAAGTGCCACGACTCCACACGCGCGCACGCAGCCAGCGAGCGGCCGGAGCGGACGGCAGACGGGGCGGGCGGCGTCAGGGTCGCGGCGTCTACAGCTGCTCGGGGGCGGTTTCTTGGCGGAGGCTTGGCCGGCTCCTCTCTCCCGGCTCCGCGGCGGCGGCGAAGGCGGCGGCTCCTGCCCTCTCTCTTTCCCTCTCGCGTCTCTGGCTGCCAGGTAAGAAACTTGGCCGGGCCCTGCAGCGGCCGCGCGCGGGCCAGGCCGTCGGGGGGCCGGGGCCGGCCGCGCTGCGAGTGACACGTCTCCTCTGCGGCCCCTCCCCCGGCCCGCCCGCCGCCCGCCGCCGCGGCGGTGCACCATCGGGGTCGGGGTCGGACTCGGGGCGGGGGTGCCGGGTGAGTGCAGTGTAGGGGCGTAGGCAGGGCGCGCCCCGTGGTGTGGACCCCGCGGCCCTCGCCGTCGGGGGACCTGCGGCGGCCGGCGGGCGCGACGTGGCGACCGCTCCCTGCCTTCCTCCCTCCCGGCAGGGCCGTCGGGCCGGCCAGCGCGCTCCGAAGTTGGGCGAAGAAAGTTGGCGGCGGGGCGGGGCGGCGCACAGCTGGCGGAGGAAGGGGTTAAGTTTCGGGAAGCCGCCGGATGACGTTGCCGGGCTGGAGTCCGGGCCGGAGGGGTGGGGGTGCGGGCGGAAGGCGGCGGAGGCCGGCCGAGGGGAGGAGGGCGGGATTGAATGGGGGCCCACGGGCCGAGCGCGCCGGTCCCGGGCCGCGGCCCGCTGGCTCTTCGCGGGGCTGGGACGGCCCCCGACGGGGCGGGCCGGGGCCGCAGGGCTCGCGGCGCAGGGACCGGGTCTGTCCACTGCACGGACGCCGGGCGGCCGCGGTGGCAACTTCCCGGAGTGCGGGAGGCGGCTCCCTGCTCCCCCTGGCGGCGGGGCCGGGGCCACCGTTTCCCCAGCTGGGCTGCGCGGAGCCTGGCTCGAGGGCTCCCGGCGGGGGGACGAGGGCGCCCGGGGCCCGGCCCGCCCCGCCCGCGGCCACGATGAATGGGCCGGCGGTGCCAGCCCCGGGCGGAAGCGGACACCTCCGGGCCGGCCAAGCGCGCTGGCACCCGGCCTGGTGCCCGCCCCGGCCCGCCCGGCTCTCCAGGCTCTCCCGCTGCGCTCTGATTAGGGGAGGCAGGCCGGGGTCTGCGCTTCCAGTGGGGCGCCCGCGATGCTTCAGGGACCCCTCCCCTAATAATAAGTCGCGAGTTTTAGCTCTAGAGTGTCCTGGCCGGCGAGGGTGACCCCGATCAAGTTGTTTCGTTCGGGGTCTCCATTTCCCTATCTGCAAATCGGGGCTCCTGTTAGCTTCGATTTGCGAGAAAAGCTGTGGAGACCCAGCACTTGTAGGAAGGAGCCACAAGTGTTGGCTGTTCAATTGGGATGCGTTTGTAGGGGCGTGCGGGACACGGGAGGACGGTGGGGCCTGGCTCCGGCACTGCGGCGGGCGCGGGGCTGCAGAAGTTGCACAGCCAGGGTTCTACACCCCGGGCCACGTACTTGCCGCCTACTCGCAGGTCCCATAGCCCCTCTGAACCCTAGTTTCTTATCTGCGGCCTGGAGACAGCACCACCCACTCACAGGGTCGGGAGCCACGCCGGGAAATGCTGGGACCTTGTACAAACAGAAGGCAATTTGGCAATTACTCTGGGAGGTCAGAGGTTAGGAGAGACTGGGAAGCACCAAGGAAATGAAACTCTGAGGGACCTGAGGAGCCTCCCACGTCACTGCTCAGCTGTTCACTCTGCGTGCTGGAACCTTCAGGGTAGGGGCCATCTGGATGGCATTTTCAGGAATTTGGAGACATGGGCCTGGTAGGGCCTTATATCTCACATTAGATACCTCTTCAGAACTGGGTGTCCCCAGAGACCCAGGACGTCTGTCTGGCACTCCCAGGAAGAACAACTGCGAATGTTAGCCCTCCCTGTGCAGCTGGGGGGCATTCTCCCACTGCCCCTGCCTCCTTCCTCACACTCCATGTTTGATTTAACTTCCTGTTAATCCGACACCTAGAGAAATCTGTGACCCTGCAGCATGTCACTTACTGTGTGATGTCTTGACTCGTTTATGAACTTGCCAAAGGTCACTCCCACTATGATCTGCCAACCACTTTCCCTTCCAGAAAGAAGCTTCCGGTTCTGAGGTCCTGGAGGTGCCATTTCCCTCTCTGTTGAAGCAAAGGCCGGGGCAGACCTCCTAGTAGGTGAAGTTTTCCTTTTGCATGGAGCACCGCAAAGCCGGCTTGCAGGGATCTTGGGCCAGTGGAGGCCTGGAGGAGGCTAAGGTTGGGGGAGGGGAAATCAAAAAGGGATCTTGGGGTTTAGAAGCAGAGGGTTTAGAGCTCTAGGCACTATAACAACTCTTACCTTTCATACTTAGGAATCTGCCTCTGAACATTTACAGAGAGATTAAGAAGTTACAGTGGTATCATGGTGTATGAATATTTTTTGGTGATGGGAGAGTTTTAAATAAATCTTAAATTAAGTCACATTTGAGCAATTATGCTCTTTAATGCAATGAGCCCTAACTCAACAGGCTGCAATAATTACATAGCAGCAAACTCAGTTTAAATGGTTGAATGCCAGTGATTGAATTGGAGTATTGGTTTATTATGTAGCAGGGACACCTTTTAAAAGTGTCGGGACTCCAGACTCTTCTTGTCTTTTTAGCCCTGGGAATTTTAACTAATAGATGAATGACACATAGAGGATCAACAGTTCTGTTGAGACAGCAAGTTTTTCTTTGCTAAAATCTTGTTTCAGGAGAAACAAAAATAATGGTCAAGTCAGAATGATGAAGGCAGGGACTGTGCTGTCCGTCTGTGCATGCTGGGCCTGCAGTGGTTAAGGCCTGGCCTATAACATGATAAATACTGGTTACACCAGGCGGACAGCCCCCACATACTTGTTAAAACTATTCCCAGCTGTCGCATTGGATAAATGAAGCTGAGCCCAACTTGGTTTTTAAGGTTCACTTTTTAGAATCAGATTCCACAACTGTGGTTTACATTTAGGCCTTAAAATAGCCCTGTTGTAGAGGGTGGGAATGGTTGTCACCCATTCAGTGGATGAGAACGTGGAGGTCCAGCTGGTCAGAAGGTTGTCAGGCCAGTTCCTGTTGACCAGTTGCTAGGCGATGCGGGCCAGGCCTTCCAAGTGTTCCCTCCTGGCCATATACCTCCACCTTCCTGGGGCAGTAATTACCCAAGGGAGGACACAGAACTTGAAGATCAAAATTAAGAGCTTCAGTGGCAGGAAGGTGGGGAGACATTTTGAAAATCTGGCAGTGCTGAAGGTATTTTTCATTTCATTTTTTTCACCAAGGGTCTCCTGTGTGATGGGCCTTCAAACACTGCAAGTGAGACCTAGTTCTTGCCTGAAAAAGCCGCTGTCTAGAACTGTGTTGTCCAATACAGTAGCCACAAGTAGCAATTTAAGTTTAAAACAATTCAAATTAAGTAAAATTAAAAATTCAATTTCCGAGTCAAATTAGCCACATTTCAGGTGCTCCGTAGTCGCAAGTTGGTCAGCGTGGCTGTAGATGGTTTCCACCATCACAGAAGGTTCTGGACAGTGCTGATCTAGAGGCAGCTGGTGTTCTCTAAACATTCATGTCCCTGTTCCTGTTGATCATGTGGTAATATGTTGAACCACATGAAATTGCCCTCTGTAGGTCAAAACCAGTTGACTAGTGGCAGTTGATACACTTCACCTGATAAGATCTCACCCTGAGAAAGCATTAGTCCCGCCTCTTTGTGTGCATTGTAAACTGCATTCCAAGAAAAAGGAGTGGGAGGGGGGCCGCACAGATAGTGGCCCTGTCCTGGAGAGATTTTTTACCCAATGCCCTCAGCATCAAAATAGTGACTTGTAACAAAGACAGAAAATAAATAGATATTAGGTAGAAAGTGATGGCTTGTAAGGGAAGGTAAATATTTAATTTTATGTAACAGTGCCTAGGCAAGGAGGCACTCTCACTTAGCATATAGAAAATTAGTTCATGGGCCTCCTAGGAGAATGTTCTCTTAGGCAGACAAATTCTGGCTGAGTCTCCTGAAGCAGACAACCAGACTCCCCCCAAAACCAGACATATCTGTGTGTCCTTTATGTGCATTCAGTAACATATGTCTTCCACCTGTCAACAATGGGCAGTAAATTTAACTTACCAAGAACATTTTGTGATTTCTAACTTAGATTTTTTTTGGCAAGACTAGAATACCTGCCCAGTCCCGAAACCTTTTGAGTTCCGAAGTATTGGAGTTCCAGTGTTCTTGGGTGGCATAAATTGGTTCCTATACCGGTGACTATTTACACAGCTCTGTTATTCTCCATATAACTTTTTTTTCTTTTTTCTTTTTTTTTTTTTTTTTTTTTTTTTTTGAGACAAAGTTTCATCTTGTTGCCCGGGCTGGAGTCCAGTGGCGTGATCTCGGTTTACCACAACCTCTACCTCCTGGGTTCAAGCGATTCTCCTGCCTCAGCCTCCCAAGTAGCTGGGATTACAGGCATGCGCCACCACGCCTGGCTAATTTTGTATTTTTAGTAGAGATGGGGTTTCACCATGTTAGTCAGGCTGGTCTAGAAGTCTGACCTCAGGTGATCTGCCTTCCTCAGCCTCCCAAAGTGCTGGGATTATAGGCATGAGCCACCGTGCCTGGCCTCCATATAACTTTGAAAGGATCATTGGGCAGTACTGGGGAAGAATTTTTGAATTCTTGGTAGTACTTGTGGGCTCCTCTTAGTATTAGTACTCTGTAAAGAATAACATAAAACCAAAGTTTAACTTTAAAGGAAGAAGCTGAATGATGGACAGCTACTTGATCTCTTTCTGGTCAGAAAGGAGGCCCACTAAGACTACTGGAAGTTACAGACTATTTATAGTGATAATGAATATCATCTGCTGACTCAAAAGTTGGAATGAAAGACCATCTTGAATTCAAATCTTTAATTCTGTATCCTGGGCAAGGTATAAGCAAACAAGGTCTGTTAGGCTGTCTTGAGAGGAATTCCAAACTGGTGCCTTGTGTGAACTGAACCTGGCCTTCACATGGAATTTGTTTCACTGACCTCATGTTATTAAGCAATTGAGTCACCTTTTAAAAATGGAAATTTTTTTTTTTTCATTAAAATCTAGATTTTTTGGGCTGGGCACAGTGGCTAATCCCTGTAATCCCAGCACTTTGGGAGGCCAAGGCGGGTGGATCGCTTGAGCCCAGGAGTTTGAGACCAGCCTGGGCAACATGGCAAAACCCCATCTCTATAAAGCATACAAAAACTAGCCAGGCATGGTGGCATGTGCCTGTAGTCCTGGCTATTCAGGTGGCTGAGGTGGGAGGATCATTTGAACCTGGAAGGTGGAGGTTGCAGTGAGCCAAGATCACACTACTACATTCCAGCCTAGGCGACAGAGTGAGACTCTGTCTCATAATAAAAAACAAAAACAAAATCTAGATTTTTGGGTTCTCTAGGGGAAAATGGGAATTTCCGGCTACACCAGGTTGACTTTCTTGTGTGGCAGCCGTGTACTGTGGTTGTCCTCTCTGGGCGGGGCCTGTGCTGTCAGTACCCAGCATCCTACCCCAATTTATGTTATGTGCTTGGGTATTGGCAGTCCCTCAGGGTGCTGGGGGCTGTCCGGTGTGACCGGACTAGTCATCAGCATGTCCCATGGAGCTGCTGTGTGGAGCAGTGGGGGAAGTACTGGTTGGGTGTTCTAATCCCTGGAATAAGTGAGTAACTTTGGACATGACTTCTCCTCCCTGGGCTTCAGTTTCCTCCTCTTATAAAATGAAACTAGGCCAGCTAGCTCCACCTTTCAGGCCACAAACCTCAGTTTATCCTTAACTCCTCGCCGTCTCATACCTGTACCCTGTACGCAGCAGGTCCCATGAGCCCTACCTTCCAGACAGAGCCAGAGTGACCGTTCTCACCACTTCTGCCTTCTCCCTGGTCCAAATAGCTCTTACCTTTTGATTTTTTATTTCTGAGAGGGTCTTGTTCTATCACCCAGGCTGGAGTACAGTGGCGCAATCCCTGCTCACTGCAGTTACAACATTGCAGGCTCAGTTAATCCTCCTGCCTCAGCCTCCTGGGTAGCTGGTACCACAAGTGCCTGCTACCACACCCAGTGAATTTTTAAGTTTTTTTGTAGAAATGGTGTCTCGCCACGTTGCCCAGGCTAGTCTTGAACTCCTGGGCTAAAGGAGTCCTCCTGCCTTGGCCTCCCAAAGTGTCAGGGTTGTAGGCGTGAGCCAGCATGCCCAGCCTGCTCTCACCTCTGCCTTGGGTTATTTCCCCAGCCTCCGGTGGGCTCCCTGCCTTTGCCTATACCCCGTGCCTTCTAGTCTGTTGCCAGAGCAGACCATGTCACTCCTCTGTTCAAGACCCTCCTTGGCCAAGGTCTCCAGTGGCCTGTCAGGGCACTTTTGCTCTGGCTTCACTCCTACCGTCTCCCTGTCCTCTGCTGCAGCCACGGTGGCCTCTGTTCCTCAGGCGTGCTTCTGCCTCAGGGCCTTTGCGTCTACTTTGGCCTGTCCCTAAGAGCTTTTCCTTAGGTGGCACATGGCTGGCTCCCTCGTCTCCTTCAGGCCTGTTGGCTACCCTGTGTGGAGTGACAGCCTCTGATGCTCCCCCACCCCCACTCCCTGCCGCACTTCTCTGCATCACTTTCTCTTCATCACCCCCTGACATGTCCCGTATTTGACTGACTTTGTCATCTCCCCCTCTGAAGCGTAAGCTCTACCAGTGCAGGGATGTAGCTTTTGTTTCCTGAGGTATATCCAGTGTCGAGGGCAGTGACTAGCACGCGGTAGGTGCCCATTCTTGCTCAGCTGATGGAGATGATTTTGTAGCGCCGGCGTTCTGTGAGTATATCATGTAGCCCGAAGGAGTCTGGATTCCTAGAGCATCACATATAAATACAAAAACATATTCCAGAGCCAAATGCAAGTGAAGTTGGGATTACCTCCAGCCTGCCTCCAGTTGAGAAATTGACAGTCACATGCAGAGGGCACTGTTAAATGTGGACATCCTGCCCTGCCAGCGGAGGCTGGGGTTTGAAGTGAACCTTAGGAGACAATGTGGATGCTGGCTGTCTCCTGGGAGCCCTCAGTCTCCAGCCTGGTTAGATTCATCCCAGTGTCTCTGGGAGTCCATCATGCATGGCACCTTGACAGAACTGGGCCCTTCCCAGGTGCTTGCACCAGTTCTGGGGAGGAGACTTGGCTGTGAGCATCCTTTAATTCCTTGTATAACCAACGAGTGTGAGTTGGGCCTTGCAGAGTCACTGAGCATTTCAGTGACAACACACTCACCAGGAAACAGAACGTTTGTTTTGGGTGTGAACAGTGTGCTGGCTTGCTCTGAAAAGAGGTAGATTTTGTGTTTAGTGGGCAAAAGTGTTCCTTAGGTTCCTTAGGGGGAGAAGGGAGAAATCTGTTTCTTTTTTTTTTTTTTTGAGAGGGAGTCTCACTCTGTCTCCCAGGCTGGAGTGCAGTGGCGCATCTCAGCTCACTGCAAGCTCTGCCCTCAGGTTCACGCCATTCTCCTGCCTCAGCCTTGTGCCGGACTACAGGCGCCCACCACCACGCCCAGCTAATTTTTTGTATTTTTTTTAGTAGAGACGGGGTTTCACCATGTTAGCCAGGATGGTCTCGATCTCCTGACCTCGTGATCCGCCCGCCTCGGCCTCCCAAAGTGCTGGGATTACAGGCGTGCGCCACCCAGCCCAGCCGGGAGAATTCTCATAGTTGGCATTACATTTTATTTCCTCTTGGTCAGTCCTCATCCTGCTAGGAAGTGAGGGAGGGAACAAGGTTCCTCGAGAGCTGCCTCATCTCATGGTGTTTTTCTTTTCTCAGAGGAGTTTTGTGTGGCAGTCTGCTAAGTAGGAGGAGCAATGGCTGAGGCAGGGTGGTCTGGTTGGGAAGAGGCAATACTAGGTCCAGCCCCATCCTTTGTTTCTCCTCTCCTGTTGATTTTAGGTGAAGAAGAGTAGATACTAGATTTCTAGCCCTTTCTAATGGGAATGTCTGACCTACTCATTTTACTTGGAAAGGTGAAAGACCCTTGTTCAAACCCAGGTGGTGTTTTTTTTGAAGTTCTCATTCAGTGATTAAAGTGTACAACTCAACTGCATTAAATTGGTTTTTAATTAAGTCTGATCCTGAATAGGAATTAGATGTAGCTTTAGTTTTATGAATGCATTTTTATTTCCTTGGTAGTTCTAGGTATTTGTAGTAATTAGAAAGGAAAGTCTTAATTTTCAGAATAGTAATCACAGTGATTGAGGGGAGGAAGGAGTCAAGGCTGAAGAATAAATGAATTATTGAAACTCTTAATGAAAAGTCTTATTGGTGATGTGTCAAAGGACTCTTAAAAGGTCAACTTTAGCCACTGCTCTGAAGCTCAGTCTTTTCTGTCTTAAGTCATATCCCTCTTAAGTTGGAAGATCTGGAGACTTATTCTATACAGTTTGATTTTAAAAAGACTGCAGGTGGGCTGGGCATGGTGGCTCAGCCTGTAGTCCCAGCATTTTGGGGGGCTAAGGCAGGCAGATCACCTGAGGTCAGGAGTTCGAGACCAGCCTGGCCAACATGGTGAAACCCTGTCTCTACTAAAAATACAAAAACTAGCTGGGCATGGTGGTGCATGCCTGTAATCCCAGCTACTCGGGAGGCTGAGGCAGGAGAATTGCTTGAACCTGAGAGGCGGAGGTTGCAGTGAGCCGAGATCACACCACTGCACTCCAACCTGGGCGACAGAGTGAGACTCCATCTCAAAAAAAAAAAAAAAGAAAAAGAAAAGAAAAAAGAAAGACTTAAGGACAGCAAGGTGGCATGGCCTCAGGACTATAAAGGGCTGTGGGTCCCACTGAGTCACTGCCCTGTCAGGTCAGGAGGTGACTGCCTGCCTTGACCCTGGCCTCAGTTACTTCCTGTCTGTGAAGGGAGCAATTATGTGTGGGTGTGAGCACTGGGAAGTGGTAGTAGTAACAGGGCTCCGTAACAGATTCTTCAGGCCTTAAAGATGCTCTTCCTGCAGGATCTGTGGGGCACGTTTTCTAAGGAAATATGACACACATTTTAAACTCTTTATTAAAGTAAAATATATACAGAAAAATGCACTATCATGAGTCTACACAATAAGTATCCACAAGCTAAACACGCTTGTTTAACCAGCAGATCAAGAAATAGATTATTCCCGACCTCCCCAACCTCCTTTTGTGCCCCCCTTCCAGCTGCTGCCCATCCGTGGGCAGGGAATACCTGCTCTCTTCTTAATAATACCAGTGATTGATTTTGCTTGTGTTTGAACTTGATGTAAATGGACTCCAACGGCATATGCTCTTTTGTGTCTTTCACTCACCGTTACGTGTAAGACTTGTCAGGTTGTTGGGGTAATTGTAGTTTGTTCATTTTCATTGTTCACTATTCCAGCATGTGAATATATGAGTTTATTCACATTACTGTAGGTGGGTACTTGGAGAGTTTCCAGTTTGGGGCTATTAATGCCGCAGACTTTTGGTGAATATCTATACACATTTTCATTGGGTCTGTACACCTAGGAGTGGAATTGCAGGACCAGAAGGAGGTAGGTGCTTGGCTTTAAAAGAAAGTGCCAGACTTTTTGTCTGAAGTGCTTGTACTAATTTATACTCCCACCAACAGTATATGAATGAGACCTTGGAATATATTATAAAGTGGCTGATTCTAAAAGGAACCAAAATGAATTTTGAGTTACCGGTGATAATAAATAAGAAATGACTCACTCAGGCTGAAGTTCTCTGCTATCACAGAGATAGGATGTTTGGTTGGCAGTATTTGTTAATCAAAGGTGGGCCTTGGGAAAAGAGCTTGTGAGAGGGTCAGATTTTATTGCCGATGAGCAGGTGATATTTCCTAATATAAACCTGAGTGGAAATGCAGCTCTTCTCGAAGGAGTTAATGGAAGGGAGTTCAGCAAAGCTCATATCTTGAGATTGAATTCTTCATCGGAACTCTTCCCCCACAGAGTGAATTTCTTAAAAACAAAAGAACCAATAGTTGGGTACCAGACCTCGTTTAGCTCTGGCCCACGCGTTTCTAATTAGAAGCTCTGCCCACCTCCAGGGGTTGGCGGTGTCGGGATACTCCTGCAGGAGCCCTTCCTCCCTGGCCCACCTAGTAATGAAGGATGGTATATCCAGGTCCAGAGTTGGTAATAGTCTCCCTGGCACAGCCAGCCTCCTGGCACATGGCAGCCACGTGCTCCCTTTTCTTTGAAGAGCATGGTTGGCTGGGATTTGGTTCGGCTGTTGGGGGCGACAACACTGGGTTTCTGGTGATAGAATAGGCTGGGTGGCCTGAACCAGTCTTCTAACTTGCTGGATGGCCTGGACAAGAGGTAAGTGACATTAAAAATACCTTCTGACAAACCTAGAATGGAAGACACTGAGGCAGGCCGTGAAAGGAGTGACCCAAGAGGATAAGGACAACCCTGGGGGCCTTTGGCAAAATGGGCAAACTCTCAAGTTCTGATAGCATCTCCAGGCACAGGGGGCAGAGATTAATGCTGGCAGCATGATAGGACACAGGCTCCCTGAGTTGGAACCACAAGGGGCCATGACACCTTCATGGAGAAGGGGTGTCAGAGGTAAGCCCATTCTCACCCTACAGGCAGGGTAGGGAGGGGCATATTCTGAGAAGTGGGTATCACAAGTTGTCCCTCATACGGATCCCATGACCTGAGTAGTGGGAGACTCCAAACTGATTTGAAGATTCTTTATTTGAGAGTGGACCTGCACAGCTAGTGTTCCTGGGCCAGTCCAGGGGCGAGCAGATCTTTGAAGGACTGCACCTTTATCCTAGGCTCACCGAATTCCCAGGTGTAATTATCAAACGAAAGAGAACAGTCCATAGTTAGGAACAACTAAATGCAAAGGATGAAAGCACTGAATGAGGACCAGCAGGAACAGATCTCAGAAAACATAAGATAATGGACTTGTTGACATAGATTTTAAAGGCCTTACTCAAACTAATAGGCAAGATTGAAAATACCTGTGAGGAAGAGGAACCTATACAATGACCTAGCAAATTTGAAAAAGGAGCCAGGAACAACTTGTAGACATGAAAAGTTCATGTCTTTATAATAAAAATCTAACAGATGGGTTTACTAGCAGATTACATACAACTGAAGAGAGTGAATGACCTGGAAAGTAGAGAAGAAGAAATGTCATTTAGAGAACCACATAGATGAATAATTTGTAAGACCGATTAAGATTCAGGAAGAGTAGATTCAGAAGTGTCTCTAATTGGGGTTCCAGGAGAGGAGCGAGGGAGGACGGTGCCAGTACTTGAAAAGCTAATGACTGAGAATTTTGCGGAATGCGTAAGACACCCAACCAAAACCCAAGCAGGGTAAATAAAAATAAATCCACATGTAGACATTTAGTGATACAGCAACTCAAGGGAAAAATTCAACAATGAGAGTGAAAAGATCGTTTTAAGACAAAAACCCAAGATAGCTACTGACATATCTTTGCTAAAGGAACTTCTGAAGGAAATTCTTGGAAGGAAGGTGATGGCAAGTGGAAAAAGACATAACAAGCAGTGATGAGTAAAGAAAGTGGTAAATATTTGGACAGTTCTAAATACATGTAAAAGAATAATGTTGGAGAGGCTGGAACAAGGATAAGATTAAATACATGAAAACAGTAATGTCTAAGTTGGAAGGGATAATAGAATTAATTTGGGGGGTAAAGATTTGTTTAAGTTTGAATTTTGTGAGTGCTGTGTTACGTTTTTTTGTTTTAAAGGTAATTGCTAAAGAGTAGAAACAATGAAAAAAAAAAAAGAAAAGAATCCTACACTACTCATTTTGATGCCAGCCAACCTTGTTACAAAACTTGACAAGAATGGTAGGAGGGAAGAAAACCATCAGTCAGATCTCACACCTGAAAAGATAAACCAAATCCAGCAGTATGTATGACTAAATCGTTTTATCCTAGGAATTCAAACTTGGTTTAACGTTTAAAAATAAATTTATATTCACCTTCCACACCTACGGGTTATAGGAGTAGAACAGTATGATTATCTTAATAGATATGAAGTATTTGATAAAATTCAACATCTATTTATGTAAACTAGGAATAAGAAAGCAACCTCTTTAGCCTGATAAAGGATGTCTACAAACAGGCTTTAGCAAATCTCACACTAAAGAGAGACACCTAAATCTTTCCCTTTGATATGAGAAAAACAGAATACTTGCTGTCATTCCTTCTCTTTAGCATTGTGTTGAAGGTCCTGCCCTGTGCAGAAATTCAAGAAAAATTAAGCAGATGATAGGAAATTGGGAAGAAAGAAACAAAACTGTGATTCATATGCTTATATATGTAGAATTTTTTTTTTTTTTAATCGACAGATGTGTTACTAGAATTAGGCAAGTTGCTGTGGGGGAAAAAATCACCCTACCGTAATCAGTTACGTTTCCGTATACCAGCAACAAGCAGAAAACGAAACTTCGGAGCTACCGTTTGTAAGAGTGTGAAAACTATGAAAAACTAAGAAGTAACTCTGAAAACGTGTAAGACTCCATCGTGTGTATTATGTTCCATCTGATACTTGGGTTGTTCTGTTTAGATTTGATCCTTATAATCGTATGCATTAGCACATATGATCCTGATATGATATTGAGTAGACGATTGATTCATCACTTACCATATTTGATGTGGTGAGGTTTGATTTGATACAGTATAGATGAAACTGACCCCTGCTTTGGGGAGACAAATGTTTACCCCACTAAGAACTCCCTTGTGGGCTCTAGTTTATCTTAACTGTTCGTGTCCATTTTGAGACATCAGTTCTTGATTCTTACCGCGTAGGCATGCTGTCTTCCTCAGTAAGGTGAAGCCTGTAGGCTTCTTGGAAGTTCATAGAAGATTTAGGTCTGTTTAAATACCTACTTTCCAAAGACTGTTATTTGGAGAGACACCAAAAATTGTCAATTCTTTATTTTTTTTCCCCCCTCAGGCAGAGAAATTGAATCTGAAATGGCTGATGAATAAGCAAAGGCTTATAATAGAGTACATTTCTATTTTTAGTGTTTCAATTCTTCTTTAAAATGAGTAACATTGTTTCTTTAAAATAGGAAGTCCATTATATGTATCCTCTTAGAAATTAAATAAATTTTTTCAGACTCTTTGTTACTGCATTTTCTCTTAGTTTCTTTGGGTTAAAAAAAAATCAGAGATTGCACTTAAAATTTTAGGTCAACTGATGTGAAACCCACTTCTGCAACACTTAGAAACATTACATAGTTAGTAAGCAGTCTTTAAAATGCGTAGTAGTGCATTCACAAGGTAGGGAAAGAGATGACCAGAGTTCATAAGCCAAGGTTGCAGCGAGTGACTGGGACCTGCAGTGAGCTGACCCTGGGACAGGGGTAGGGGTGCGGTATTATCGGTCGAAGTCATCTGAGTCTTTAGCTTTAATGTCCAGGGGGAATGGGATTTTATCTGAGACCAGGAATGGGAACTGAGCCTTCTCTCACATCCCCCTGTAAGACTTGAACCCTTGAAGGGCTGTACCCTCCATGGGAGGACAGACTAGAAAGAACACCTGCCCAGCAGTAGCAAGGGGAGATGACAGGTAAGAATTTATCTGTTTTGTCCTGGGCAAGGGAGACACAGTCTCCTGATAATTTGTAAGAGGAGACCATGCCTCTTGTAAAAGTTAGTCCCTGGCTGGTCTTCCCTGAGGGCCTAGTTGAAGCAAAGATAAAACAGCTCATTAGAGGCAGGCCCACAACTCAGCCCATTAAGGGTTACCAGTGATAAAGCCCCACCAAAGATATAATATAAAATCACTATTAAAGGTAGAAAAGAAGACAATGAAAAATAGAAAAGCCAGTCAGACTTAAAAAACAAATGGAATAACTCGAAGGACTGATTATAGAGCTGGTGAGATCCAGCTGAAGATTGGAGTGTAGGTCTAACGAGTTCTCCAAATGGTAGCACAGAGAGATTGAGGTCTCAGTAGGAGCTCTACCAGGAAGGAATAGGGAGCAGACCATTTTCAAAGAACTGAGTGGCCAAGGATTTTCCAGAATTGAAGAATAACATAACTCCTCACATTCAGCACAGTGAGCCTGAATAAGTTAAATATACACTTAAAAACATTTTGCTGAATCCTTAGAACCCCAGAAATGGATCTTAAAAGTAATGAGAGATTAAAAAGATAAAGGAATGACAAATAGACTGACAGTGTCTTTCTAAACGTCTCATCAAGAAAAGGCCGGAAGACAAGTGAAATAACATCTTCAACATGGTGAGAGAAAACTGTCAGCATGGAATTCTGTCCTCAGTTAATCCATGAAGGTGAAGTAAATTTTCTCAGGGCTTTAAGGACTGAGAAAGTTTATGAAGGAGAGATCCTTGCTGAAAGAACTACTCAAGGGTGTACTTTGGCAAGACCATAAAAAAAGGAATGAGATGCATGTAGCAGTGATGAGCAGATGGCCAGCATTTGGGTCAACAAGCAACTATCAGCTGTCCGCAACCGAACAACACTGACCAGTCCAAATGTGTGTGTGATGGGGGCTTGTCATGGGGAAGGGCAGCAGACCTAAGACCTTGTAGGTAGTTTGACCACTGTGGAAGCAGCTGGAGACATTCATGAAATTCGGTCATGTATGGATGTTAGGAAGATGTGTTAGCATCACAGCTTGTAGGATGAAGCCATAGCAGTACTTAGGGGGAAATTTATTGCCTTAAATATTTGCTGCAAGAAAAGAGAAAGGACTGGAAGTTGATACATGGCCATGTCAGGAAGTTAGAAAAGACAGAATAAACCAGTGGAAGATGGAGGAAGGAATAATGAATATTAATTTTATAGATTGGATCACAAACCCAGCAGCTGGTCCTAGAATCATCATTGAAATTGACGTTGTTAAATTGTATTGAAATTGTTAAAAATCAGCACTCTAGCCACCGTTCCCCCTTTAAGAAAAGATCTCAGAACACTAATCCTGACGGTTTTATGGGCAAGTTCTTCCAGATCTACAAAGAACAGAAAACCCTACCTTTACACAAGCTATCCCAAAGAATAGGGGAAAAGGAATGATTTTTAGCTCATTCTATGAGACTCAGGAGACCCTAATACCAAGATCAGAGAACAGTCTGAGAATCACCTCTGATTTTTCTCATTTTAAAATACACGTAGAAATCTCACATAAAAATATGAACAAATCACATCTAGTGATGTGTTAGAAAAGAATCTCCATCGAGAAACATTTATACCATAGAAACTTTCTGTGAACTGGCATTATTAGACTGTGCGTTACTGTAATTCCACATATTTCAGATTAAAGGAGAAAATATCAACTGGTAAAGACAAAGCAATTGGTAAAATCCAATACTCAATTATATTAAAAAGATAACTAGGAATATAAGACATGCTACTTAACCTGAGGAAAGATTTCTGCCAGAAACCTGCAGTTGGTACGACACTGGTAGTAAAACATTAGAAGTAGTAACTTGTGAATGCTACGAGGCAGCTTATTGCACAGACTCTGCTCAGCACTGCATCAGAGTTCTCAGCCAGCTCTGTTAAGCCAAGAAAAAGAAATGAGATCATATGGTTTTGAAAGCAAGAAACAATACTGTCTTTTTTTCCACAGCTTACTTTTTATTAAAAAAAATCGGAAAGAATCTACGAACTCCTAGATTTGACAAGAACATAGATGATAGCTGGGTAAATGATACATGTGCAGAAATGAATTACTTTGCTGGTTGTCTGTAGCTGAGGAGTAGAAGAAGTAATTTACAAAAGATATTCTAACCATCAGCAAAACAACATGTAAGACATTTATGGAGAAAATCATTAAAATCTTATAGAAGTATGGAAGAAAAGTTTTTTGTTTTTTTTTTTTTTTAAGAGACAGGGTCTTGCTGTGATGCTCAGGCTGGTGTTCACCTCCAAGGCTCAAGTGATCTCCTGCCTCAGCCCCCCAAGTAGCTCGGACTAGAGACATGAACCACTGTGCCTGGCTTCGAAGAAAACATTTAAATCAGTGCAGTGCTCTAGCATACCATATTCATTGACAGATAGCTTCTATAGTTAGAAATATCAATCCTTCCTAGGTTCATGTATAAACTCAGTGTGATTCAAATACAAATTCCAGTAGAAATTTTGTAGGGGATGCTTAAGCTGAAAATGTGGCATTGATGCAGGGCATAAATATAACAGTGGAACAAAGTGTAGAATCTAGAAACAGATCCACTGAATGGCACAGAGATGGCCATCTGAGTCTGTGGGGGAAGGAAAAGACCAGTCAGGAAATGGTGCTGGGTAATTAAACTGATGGGGAAAGTTTTATCACTGTTTCCTGTCACATACCAAAGTAAATTCCTGGTGATTGAAAACCTGACTTTGAAATGCATTATCAAAGTCTTTTGAAGAAAATAACTTATAAACAGTAAAACGACTTCTGTCACAATGGTTGTCTCCAGGAAGTGACCCTGGATGGCTGGCTTCAGGGGTATAAAGGAGATTTTTCACTCTGTATGGTAGACATGTCACACTACAATTTTGTGTGATAGCATAAATTTTTAAAACCTAAAAGCATAGGAGTATGGATAATAATTTGTGGTTCAGCTATGTAATATAGGAGTGAAAATAAATAAGCCCCAGCCTGGCCAATATGGTGAGACCCCGTCTCTACTAAAAACTACAAAAATTAGCTGGGCATGGTGGCACACGCCTGTAATCCCATCTACTCAGGAGGCTGAGGCACAAGAATGGCTTGAACCTGAGAGGCAGAGGTTGCAGTGAGCCAGGATCATGCCACTGAGCTCCAGCCTGGGCAACAGAGAGAGACTTTGTCTCAAAAAAACAAAAAGAATAAACCAAGGCTATGTGTATCTATATGAATATTCTCACAAAGTTTAGTCAAAAAATGTTACCAAATAGCACCCAGAACAATGTCACTTACACAGCAATTACCAACACACAAAGCAACGGCTGTATTTTGTTTGTAGAAATACATGTAATAGAAGCAAAAGCAGGTGGAAGTGGTAAGTGACCCATTCAGGGTGTTGTACCCCTCTAGAAGGGAGATGACATATATATACATAGACACGTGTGTCCCTCCCCCCCCCACATATATATATATATATATATATATATATATATATATATATATACACACACACAGGCACATACATATATATATAAATATCTGAAGTACATATGGCAAAATGTTAGGGTTTGGTAAACCTGGGTGGTAGGCTAATGGATGTTCATATTTTTCTTCTTAGTCTTTTGTATGAGTCATTTCATAATATTTTAAAAATTAGGAGCTGTTGATTCTGATGTAGCCATGTCTACTAGGCATTTTATTGTCGTTCTGTTTTAGTTCTGTACCTTCCTAGCAGGTCACCTTATGCCCAGGAAATGGATCTGGGGGTTTGTTTTCTTTGTCCACCCCTACCCCACAGCTTCTCCAAGCTTCCACACACGGTCCCCCATGGAGCTGCTGCTTAGTAATGAGACAGAGTCCTGGGAGCTGTTGAGGGTCTTTTCACAAAACCTACCAAAATCCCAGCTGCCAAATTGGACCCAACTGGCTTGGCTGGGCCATGTGAATTAGCAAATATCTTCTGTGTCTAAAGAGTTTGGGGCTTCCTCTTACTTTTGTTCCCCGAATCTTAAGAACAGAGGAAGAGCCATTCTCTTGAGATCTTAGAGGCGGGCCAGTGAGTTCAGTCTGTCCAGCCTCTGCGCAGCCTCCTACATCCTTCCCTCTTGGGGCCTTCATCTTTTTGTCTTACAGTCTGAGTGTGTTAGCAATATCGTAGTCGCCCTTTATCTATGGTTTCACTCTTTGTGGTTTCAGTTACCAGCAGAAAGCTGTGGTCTGAAAATATTAAATGGAAAATTTCAGAAAGAAACTCTTCCTGAGTTTTAAGTTGCATGCCATTCTGAGTAGCGTCTTGCCCGGGATGTGAACCATCCCGTGTGCAGTGGATTCACGCTGTCTATGTTACCTGCCTGTGCGTCACTTGGTGGCCCTCCCGGCTTTCAGATCCACTGTCTGGTATCACAGTGCGTATGTTTGAGTCACCCTTACTTTACTTAATCGTGGCCCCAAAGTGCAAGCGTGGTGATGCTAGCATAATGTTATAATTGTTCTATTTTATTATTGTTAATCTCGTACTGTGGCTAATTTCTAAATTAAATTTTATCATAGGTATGTAGGTATAGGAAAAAAAATAGTGTATATAGGGTTCAGTATTACTGCAGTTTCAGACCCACTGGGGGTGTTGGGAAGTTTCCCAGAGGATAAGGGAGGACTACTGCAGTGAGTAAAAGTACATATTTGACAGAAGTTTCTGGAATTGACAGAATATAGATCACTGTGGTCAGACCCTACAAGGTATGGGTGGGCACACATCTGCCCTAACTCTTTGGTGCAGTGGAGGAAGCCCTAGAAGAGGTTTCTGTTGGGGGCCTCTTATCACGGTGTGGATTTCAGGAGCAAAGCTCCCGGAATGCTGATTGTGAGAACCGAATTTGAGAGGCATCCCTGGCTTCATCATTTCTGTGAATCAGGGATCTCCCAGCATGATGTTTATGCCCCACTGAAGCTGACTCTGCAAAGCAGCAGAAAGGTTGTTTTTCATTTCGATTTCTTTGCTGTCTGTGGTGGTATTGCCTTAGCCTTAAATGTTTCAGTGTATTACTACTTAAGACTAGGGCTTTTCATTTTCTTGTGAAAGATTTCTTTTAAAAAATTCTAACTTGGGAATTAGTGGTGGGGATGTAATTTCTTTTTCTGCAAAAGTTGGGAAGACACATTTGTGCTGCTATAAAACATACATTTGTGTGCGTTGCAAAGGGAAAATATTCTCCCGAGTTTGCTTTTCTCGATTCTGGGTTCCAACAGAGAATATATTTTTGTATTCTTTGTTTGCCTATGTTGAGTAAGATTAAAAGTTCATTTTCCAGCCTTGGCTTTTCTGCCGGAGTTTAGAAGTTGGAAACCACAAGGCTGCACAGAGCCCCACAGTCCTCGGCTGTGAACAGGCCCCGCTTTGTGCATGGCTGTTCACTGTGTCACGGTCTGCAACCCGTGCCAATCGCGACTCGGTGGAGACCACCACCCCTCGAGCACATGGTTGTTGGGAAACCATTCGGGGTTTATGGAGCCTTGGTGAGGGTGACCCAGGCCCCAAATGTTCGTTTCTCTAGAGAAGGGGAGTGTTTTAGAGGATTTTTTTTTTTTTTTTTAAATAGAGATGTGGTCTCACTATGTTGCCTGGGTTGGCCTTGAACTCCAGATCTCAAGTGATCCTCCTGCCTCAGCTTCCCAAAGTGCTAGGATCACAGGCTTGTACCACCATGCCTGGCCGTAGGATTTTTGAATGTAGTGATTATAATGTGGTGTCCATTTTGGCAGAGTTCTGAGAAATCTTGTAAGTACCCAGAGGAGTTTCAGTTGGTGGGTACCTGCCAAAAAGTGAGGGTTGACTGTACCATGTTCCAGACCTTCTTGTCCCCATCCTCCTACCCACTGAATCCATCCATGGCTGAGCAGGGTGCGATTCCCTTTTTAACACCCAGCTTGAGAGTGTGTTCTCAGAAGTACAGTTCCTGGTACCCTCCCTCAATGATCAAACGTGAGAGTGCCCTGGCTGTGGATCACGCTGTCACTGCCCACGGCCAGAGGTCAGAACCCATTTGGAAATATAAATGCTGCCTTACCCAGGATTCAAAGGCCTCCATGAGCTTCCCTAAGACTTTGTAGAGGTTAAGACTGGAATGAAAAGTGTGACTCAGTCCCACTCAACGCAGAGTGACAGTGTGGGAGAAGTGTGTTGCCACAGCAGCTGATAGAGTTGTCCCCAGGGAGAGCATATGCTGGGAAGTTTTTTTGTCATGAGTGTTTTAAACCCTTTTCCTGCAAAGGTCTTAGAAAGGCTAAAGTAATGTGTTTCTTCTGTGATGAGAGTGATTTTTTTTTTTTGAAAATTTTTTTTTGAGACGGAGTCTCGCTCTGTCGCCCACGCTAGAGTACAGTGGTGCGATCTTGGCTCACTGCAAGCTCCGCCTCCCGGGTTCACCCCATTCTCATGCCTCAGCCTCCCAAGTAGCCTGGACTACAGGCGCCCGCCACCATGCCTGGCTAAGTTTTTTGTGTTTTTAGTAGAGTCAGGGTTTCACCGTGTTAGCCAGGATGGTCTCGATCTCCTGACCTCGTGATCTGCCTGCCTCGGCCTCCCAAAGTGCTGGGATTACAGGTGTCAGCCACTGTGCCTGGCCAAGAGTGATTTTTCTTAGAACACAATGCCAAGACATTGAAAACAGTCTCCCTTCTCAGTCCCTTCTTTAAAATGCCCTCATGTCAAAATTTATATTTGATTCCTACTGTATTTCCCTCCTCTGTATCCACTCAAGAGGAGTGGGGATCTCAATTTCTTAGGAGAAGAATCTCAGTATCTGAGCCTCTAAGCAGCCTGGACCCAGCCTCCCACAGCATGTAGAGGTTTTGCAGGGCAGTGTTGGGGGATGCCTGTCTACTTCCCCTCCTCTCTTCTTCCACCTCCTTCTATCTCCTCTTACCCACCCCTTCTTACCCTTGTGTTCTCTTTGCTCATTCCATCGATCTTCTTCAGAGAGACTCAGGACTGGGTTGAATGTATCCAAATAAGTACACCTCCTGGAGTTCCTCAGTGAAGTCAAACTTAGCCTGGGCTATGGCAGGAAGGTGTATGAACCTGGTTGCCTCTGACCCATTGGACTTTGGTCCATAGGCAGTGAGGACGGTGTTGTTCATCCTCATGGTTTGGGGAGCATTGTCTGACAGAGGGGCCTGCTGACACTGTCTCCTCACCCTCTGTGCAGCTTCTGGATGTGAAATTCCAAACCCAGCATCTTCTGGGCCTCCCAAGACCGATTCTTCCTGTTTCCCAACATGCAAATTGCAGGCTCCATAACTCCTCAGGAGCTATTGCTGGCAAAAGGCTATTTTCTCTCACTGAATTTTTGAACACGTTTCAGGATTGTAATGCAGTTTTTATCTCTGATCCTGGGTAGCGGCATTTATTGGCACTGGGGAAGAGGGAAGCAACAGAGTGGAGATGGCACACTGTGGGCCTGCTGGCCAAAATGCTTGTGGCTGAAAGCCTGCAGATGTGTTTGGTTTGGTTCACATGTTTTTGAAATCAGTCAATTTCACGTTGAGAGAAAAATTTTTTTAAAGTGTCTGGCCTAACATGAAAAATCAAAACATCTTCCAACTTAGCAATCACATTTCTAGGGCAGTCGGCCATGACAGAGTGTCACTGCCTAATTTTAGGTGGGGACGGGTGTTTTTGCTACAGTCTCCACCGCTCCCCACGGTCTCACACCTGGCCTGCGTTTGAGCTCCTGTGCATCTTTGACCTTGTGGTGGGGAATATCTTGCATCGGGGTCATGGCTGCTGAGGCTCCTGGGCGTGTGTGCTCCAGAGATAGGCCTGCACTCTGCTCTGACTCTACTGTTGCTTTGTATGGGGACTGCTCATGCCTTGGGTACGAATCACTCACTCCTACAGAGGAGCAGGTGAGAATGTGGGACATCAGAGAGTGCCTGGGTTTGTTTCTTCTCTGAATTTATTAACCTGAAGAAACAATTAGTGAAACCTGAAGTTTGGTGGTGGGGTAGAGAAAGAAACTGTTGAAGCCTCGATTTCTGTAAATAGTAACTCCATGTATGTTTGACAGGTGAAAGGAAAGCAAGCCAGGATGGATATTTACGACACTCAAACCTTGGGGGTTGTGGTCTTTGGAGGATTCATGGTTGTTTCTGCCATTGGCATCTTCCTGGTGTCGACTTTCTCCATGAAGGAAACGTCATATGAAGAAGCCCTAGCCAACCAGCGCAAGGAGATGGCGAAAACTCACCACCAGAAAGTAGAGAAGAAAAAGAAGGAGAAAACAGTGGAGAAGAAAGGAAAGACCAAGAAAAAGGAAGAGAAACCTAATGGGAAGATACCTGATCACGATCCGGCCCCCAATGTGACTGTCCTCCTCCGAGAACCAGTGCGGGCTCCTGCTGTGGCTGTGGCTCCAACCCCAGTCCAGCCCCCCATTATCGTTGCTCCTGTTGCCACAGTTCCAGCCGTGCCCCAGGAGAAGCTGGCCTCCTCCCCCAAGGACAAAAAGAAGAAGGAGAAAAAAGTGGCAAAAGTGGAACCAGCTGTCAGCTCTGTAGTGAATTCCATCCAGGTTCTCACTTCCAAGGCTGCCATCTTGGAAACTGCTCCCAAGGAGGTGCCGATGGTGGTGGTGCCCCCAGTGGGTGCCAAGGGCAACACACCAGCCACTGGCACTGCTCAGGGCAAAAAGGCGGAGGGGACTCAGAATCAAAGCAAAAAGGCTGAAGGAGCCCCAAACCAGGGCAGAAAGGCAGAGGGAACCCCAAACCAAGGCAAAAAGGCAGAGGGAACCCCAAACCAAGGCAAAAAGGCAGAGGGAACCCCAAACCAAGGCAAAAAGGCGGAGGGGGCCCAGAACCAGGGTAAAAAGGTAGATACAACCCCAAACCAGGGGAAAAAGGTGGAGGGGGCCCCAACCCAGGGCAGAAAGGCCGAGGGGGCTCAGAACCAGGCCAAAAAGGTAGAAGGGGCCCAGAACCAGGGCAAAAAGGCAGAGGGGGCCCAGAATCAGGGCAAAAAGGGAGAGGGGGCCCAGAACCAGGGCAAGAAGGCTGAGGGGGCCCAGAATCAGGGCAAAAAGGCAGAGGGGGCCCAGAACCAGGGCAAGAAGGCCGAGGGGGCCCAGAATCAGGGCAAAAAGGCCGAGGGGGCCCAGAACCAGGGCAAAAAAGCAGAGGGGTCCCAGAACCAGGGCAAAAAAGCAGAGGGGTCCCAGAACCAGGGCAAGAAGGCCGAGGGTGCCCAGAACCAGGGCAAAAAGGCTGAGGGGGCTCAGAACCAGGGCAGGAAGGCCGAGGGGGCTCAGAACCAGGGCAAGAAGGCCGAGGGGGCTCAGAACCAGGGCAAGAAGGCCGAGGGGGCTCAGAACCAGGGCAAGAAGGCCGAGGGGGCCCAGAACCAGGGCAAGAAGGCCGAGGGGGCCCAGAACCAGGGCAAGAAGGCCGAGGGGGCTCAGAACCAGGGCAAGAAGGCCGAAGGTGCTCAGAACCAGGGCAAAAAAGTAGAAGGGGCCCAGAACCAGGGCAAAAAGGCTGAGGGGGCCCAAAACCAGGGCAAAAAGGCTGAGGGGGCTCAGAACCAGGGCAAAAAGGCTGAGGGAGCCCAGAACCAGGGCAAAAAGGCTGAGGGAGCCCAGAACCAGGGCAAAAAGGCTGAGGGAGCCCAGAACCAGGGCAAAAAGGCTGAGGGAGCCCAGAACCAGGGCAAAAAGGCTGAGGGAGCCCAGAACCAGGGCAAAAAGGCTGAGGGAGCCCAGAACCAGGGCCAAAAAGGAGAGGGAGCCCAGAATCAGGGTAAAAAGACAGAAGGGGCCCAGGGCAAAAAGGCAGAAGGGAGTCTCAACCAAGGCAAAAAAGGAGAGGGAGCTCCCAACCAGGGCAAAAAAGCAGATTCGGTTGCTAATCAGGGCACAAAGGTAGAGGGTGTTACACACCAGGGGAAAAAAGCAGAAAGGTCACCCAGTCAAGGCAAAAAGGCAGAAGGGTCCCCCAACCAGGGCAAAAAGGCAGACGCAGCTGCCAATCAGGGTAAAAAGACAGAGTCAGCTTCTGTCCAGGGCAGAAGTACAGATGTGGCCCAGAGCCCAGAGGCACCAAAGCAAGAGGCTCCTGCCAAGAAGAAGTCTGGTTCAAAGAAAAAAGGTGAGCCTGGTAAGTAACTGATTTCTTTATGAACTTAGAAGGAAAGGCTGTGTTTAAATGACTTATGGATATTCTCGGGGCTTGCCACCTGTATCAGTCAGCTATTGTCATAATAAGGCTGCGTAACAAACATTCAAAAAGAATTCAGTGGCCCTCAGCAGCAGTCATTTAGTGTTGCTCGTGCTTCTGGAGGTTGGCAGATGTGAGCATTCTCGGTTGGTGGCTCCGCCTCAATGTGGTTTTAACTGGGTTGGTGACTCTTTGCTACAGGTTGAGCTCAGGTCAGTTCCATGTGTGGTCCTTCTGGCGCCCTCCAGGGCAGAGGCCCTTCATGGTTACAACAGAGGCACAAAAGGGCATTTCAAGCCAGCATTTCATTGACCAGAACGAGTGATGTGTCTGAGCCTGAGTCAAGGGGCAGGGAGTCCACTGTGTCCAGGGAGAAGGGGCTGCAAGGTGATGTGAGAAAGGAGAGGTGAGGAGTGAGCAATAGGTCCGCGTCTTGGCATGTCTTAAACATATGGGAGCACAAGGAGAGGTGAGGAATTAGAAGCAGTAATTCCATCCACCACACAGTGTAGAAGACTTCTGCGTGTTGGCGAGTCTTTCTTAACTGTCTGGCTGTGTTCCGTCAGCCTGTTCTATGTTCTTGCCTCACCTGATGCTTTTGTGCAGCCTGACTCGTGTATCTGTGCTTGTTGAGTGAATGACGGTAGGAAGGTGTTTTTAAGGAGCAGTTGCATTCTTTCCTCTTCTGCCTTCTCCTTCCCCCTGCGCCACCCTAGTCATTTAGTAAAGCATTATAGAGCATTAACATAGACACTG